>NW_006159505.1:1013201-1020281 GCF_000334495.1 Tupaia belangeri chinensis | reverse complement strand
CGGGGCGGGCCGGGGCGGGGCGCGACCAGGAAGTCCGCGGGCCGGTCACCCCCACCCTCCTCCCTCGGTCTCCCCGCCAAGGCTCGCCCCCGCCCAGTCCCTGGCGGCCCACCTCCCCACCCGCCCGTCTCCGCTCCCGCAGCCTTTAAGATCAGGCCTCCCAAGGTCAGGTGTCCCGGCTCCTCCTCGACACCCCATTCGAGCAGAGTCCCCAGCCTAGGCGCTAGGCATTTGTCTTCTTCCCCAGCATTTCGCCCCCACCAACCTCCGCGGGAAGATGCTGAGAAAAGGGGCCCTAACCTGATGCCTTTGGCAAGCCCAGGGATCGAGTGGTGGGCGATGTGGGTGATGACCAGAATGGATCAGGCTGGGGCAGTCCCCACCCATGTCCCCTGTCCCGGGGGAGTGCAGGGTGGCGGTGATTCAGCAGTGGGAAGGTCCCGGACCCCTGGGGAGAGTGGGGGAAGGGGGCTGGCGTCAGCACCCCGGGGGAAAGACAAGATCAGCGGAGGCGCAGGCGGAGCCGCGGGCCCCAAAAAACAGGATGTCGCGTCGTCTTTCCGCAATAGGCGGCTCTGAGCCGCCGGGCTCTGGGGAGGGGGCGGGGAGAACCGAGGAGCACCTCTGGCCTCCCGGGCCCCTTCTCGCCCCTTCTTGCCGGGGCAAGCAGCTGCGTCGGGCTGAAGGGCCGCACCCAGCCTGAGGTCCGACTTGGGCCCTGCAGAACGATGGGTGGGCGGACTCGTGGGCGCCCTCTGGCGCTGCAGCTCCCGGACTTGGCACGCGGAGTTGTGACTTGACAGTCACCTTGGTACGGCGCAAACTTTCTGAGCGCCTGCCACGTGCCGAGCTCGGTGCTAGATGCTTTGGAGAAAAACTGTTTAAGACAGGGCCCCTGTCTTCCAGAAATTTTCCAAGAGAGAGAGCAAACCTGGGAATAAAATAGCCGAAGCTTTCTGAGCTTCAGTTCCGTAGACTTGAATAGGATAATTTTTCTCCTTTACGCTGTAGTTGGGAAGATAACAGGAGAATGGGTATAAAAGGCCTGCGGTCAATGCATGGTCCACAGTAGACTCAACAAACGCCTTTTAAGAAAAAGAAAATCATGCTACTGCATAAGAATGAGCTTTCTAAGCGCAACATGCCTGCCCTCATCTATGGCTCTTTGTGACTTCTATTCCCTCTGCTTGGCTTCTGTTTTGCCTGCCAAGGGAAATCGATGCCGTTTTCACAGTGTGTCCCCAAAGGACTGCTGTGCCTAGCCACCATCAGCTCTCCTGCAACTACAGTGGGTATGGGTGTGCATACACACACTACCACCCGTTCTGTCATGCACTTGATAGGCCCTTTTGGTATTGTCCGATTAGCCACCATCAGCTCTCCTGCAACTACAGTGTGTATGGGTGTGCATACACACGCTACCACCCGTTCTGTCATGCACCTGATAGGCCCTCTTAGTATTGTCCGATTTTTTTTTTTGAGAGATGTTTGCTATTAAAGCACTTGCACTCACCAGAGAGACAGAGACAAAGAGAAAGAAAGCAAGAAATCACCCCCCAGGGGGAATGGCCACACCACAATCCCTTCTCCATTCTCCTCTTGAGATTTTGAGATTTTGGGCACACATACAAGCGCCTGGCATGAGTTTCAAGATGCCAGGGTCCAGGACTAGAACCACACTTGGCCATGTGGGAGTCTAGTACTTAACCACTAGCCACCTGCTGTCCCCATCCAACAGAAATTTAATGTGAGCCACATCTGTAATTTAACATTGTCTAGAAATAATATTTTTAAAAGTATTTATTTTGGGTCCAGCAGATGATGGGATGGTTAAGGGCGCTGGACTCCCACATAGCCGATCCTGATTCGAGTGTCGGACCTGGTGGTTTGCTTCCTCGATTTCCCTCTCTCTTCCACTCTCACTCTTACTCTGTCCCTCTCTGGTCAAATGAAAATAAATAAATTTAAATAAAATTTAAAAGAAAAGTATTTATTTTATGAGAGAAAAAGATTTTAAAAAGAGAGAGAGAGAACCCCTGAGAGGTCTTGACTAACAATACACTCCCAGACTCTGCTAGCCCCAGATCATGGGCAGGAGGTTGCCCAGTGTACCTAGGGAGGTCTTCTCACATACACTGGGAACATTTCAAGTGGGTCAGTGTCTGTAAGCATCCTGCTGTGCCACTATCTGATTCCATAATGACATTTTAAAAAAGCTAAAAAGAAACAAATAACCTTAATTTTTAATAGTTCGCTATAAGACAAATATGCTCACCAGAGAGAGACAGAGAGGAGGTAAGTCAGAAATCACTCTGTCAGGAGGGATGACCATACCATAATCCCCCATTCTTCTCTCAGGATCTTGGACATGCACACACACACACACACACACACACACACACGCCCAGGATGTTTTCAAGCCACCGGGTCTGAGACTTGAACCACTCAGTCAGCTATGTAAGATCCAGCTGCCTTAACCTTCACACCACCTGCTGACCCCAGTAAAATTAATTTTAATAACATAGTGAAAGGTCCAGCAGGTGGTGTGGTTGGGGTGCTAGACTCCCACATGGCGATTCGAGTACTATACCTGGAGGCTCGTGTTTTCACTTTCCCTCTCTGTCTCTCTCTGGTGAGCACTTGTACCATGTAGCAAATTATAAAATAATAGTGATAACTAAAACTGAATAATTCCTTAAAAAGAAGCGTGATAGCCACATATAGCCAAAATATTATCATTTGAGAATATAATCAATATATATAATCAATAATTCTTTAATAAACTTTTCCCCCAGGTCTTTGCCATTGGGCATGTGCAGTTGCCAGGGAGAGACAGAAAGACGGAAAGTGACAGCTCATCCCCACCAAGGAGGATGGCCATGCCACAATCCCTTCTCCATTCTCTCAGGATTTTGGACATACATGCACATGTGCCTGGTGTGGTTTTCAAGCTGTTGGGTCCACGTCTTGAAATGTGGCCAGCCACGTGGGAGTCAAGCACCTTAACCACCACACCACCTACTGGCCCTTAAATATCCTTTTTTTGGTAATAAATCTTAGAAATCTGGTGTGTATTTTCCACTTTCAGTGTGTCTCAGTTTGGGCTAGAAACTTTTCAAATGGTCTAGCATGTGTGGCTAGTGTTTACTCCATTGGATGAACAGTTGAAGGCTCTATTAGAGTCAGGCTGATAAATGATTGGAGGGTGGGTTCATTCACTGGCAACCTCCCCTGATCTGCTAAGCAGATTTTTGCTTCCCCCCCCCCCCCCCGCTCTTCTATGGTCCCCATAGCCCTTGAGACTAACTACTTTCTGTGGAGAGGGAAGAGCAGGAAGGACAAGGAGAAAATTTCATTCCCTTCCTTACCCAAATGGAAATACATAGCTGGTACTTGGTATTTGATGGGTGAAGAAAAGATCCTGAGGCCAGCTGGTGGCATGGTGGTTAAAGCGGCTAGATCTCACATGGCCAATTGTGTGGATGTGGTGTCCCAGACCAGAAAAACATGCTGGGTGTGTATGCATGCATGCTCAAAAATCCTGAGAGGAGAAATGGAGAAGGAATTGTGGCATGACTAATCCCCATGGGGATACCTTCTCTCCCTCCCTCTCTGTCTCTCTCCAGCAGGTGCCCCACTAGGAAAAAAAAAAAAGAAGGAAGGAAGAAAAAATGAAAAGTTAAAGGATTTTGAGTTTTCTAAATGACAGTTTAGAGGAAGCCCACACACTAAATGGTTTTTATGAAGCTATTAAAAATTATATTCCATAGGGGCTGGCAGGTGGCTTGGTGGTTAAGGGTGCTGGACTCCCACATGGCTACCCACGGTTCGAGTCCTGGACCTGGCATCTTTCTTTCTCACTTTTTCTCTCTCTTTCCCCCTCTCAGGTCCTATTAAGAACAAATGAACAAGTAAATGAATAAAGTTTAAAAAACACATCAACATTTTGGGAATTTATATATATAAAAAAATTGCATTCCACAGGACCAGCAGAGGGTATAATGGTTACATCACTGGACTCCCACATAGTAGACCACAGTTGCAGTCCTGGACCTGGCAGCTTCAAACTCATGCTGGGCACATGTACATGCGTGCCTAAACTCCGTAGAGGAAAATGGAGAAGGGATTGTGGCAGGGTAATTTTCCCTGGGGGGTGATTTCTTGCTTTCTGTCTGTTTCTGTCTCTGCAATGAACATACACGCCCAACAGCAAAAATCCCTTTTAGAAAAATTACATTCCAGAACAAAAGTTCTTGGAGTTGCATTCCTATAGCATTCTCTTCCCAGGACTTCAAAGTAGGAAAATAGTAGGGCTCTGGAATCCCTCCTTTTTGATCAGAGCAGGTTCACTTTTATCTCATTTCTTTACATGTTTTTTTCTAATAAAAAATTGTATTTACTTAGAAGCATTAAGAATGTCAACAAAACAGCTGCAACTTTTTTTTTTTTTTTTTTTTTGCAATTACAGAGTGGTATTCAGTTAACGGAACAACAATTATTTTAAAAACCTCTCAAAGAAAAAAAAAATGAAAAGCTCTCAAAGTGATTCTAATGTTCAACAACATTTCAGAACTGTTGGTCTAGAACAGTCCAGTGCTTCTCAAACATTAATGTGTGTACAGGTCAGCTGGAAGGCTTGTTAAAACACAGATTGTAGGGGGTACCAGCAGTTAGCATAATGGCTATGTCGCTGGACTCCCACATAGTTGACCGCAGTTTGCTTCTCGGACCTGGTGACTTAAAACACGCTGGGCACGTGTGCGTGCGTGCCCAAGATCCCGAGAGGAGAATGGAGGAGAAGGGATTGCGGCGTGGCCATCTCCCCTGAGGGGTGATTTCTTGTTTTCTGTCTCTCTCTGTCTGGCGAGCGCACGCACCCTATAGCAAAAACCTCTCCAAAAAAAAAAAGTGTCCTGCAAAAGATATTTGAAGATCAGGGCCAGTAGATGGTGTAGTGGTTAAGGTACTGGACTCCCACGAGGCCAACTGTGGTTCCAGTCATGAACCTGGCTGCTTGAAACTTAGGCTGGGTACATGTGCATTTGTGCCCAAAATCCCTAGAAGAGAATGGAGGAGAAGGGATTGCGGCATGGCCATCCCCCTGGTGGGGTGATTTCTCACTTTCTGTCTCTCAGTCTCTCTTTGTCTTTCTGGCGCGTGCTAATGCAAAAACCTCTCCAAAAAAGTTAAAATATAAAATAAAATAATTCTTTTAAAAAAAGTAAAAAATAAAGCTACGAGGAGAAGAGCGAGCCCAGGACTGAGCTTGAAATCTAGTTTTAGCTCAGCCAGCCAGATTAGTGAAATGTTTAGTCCATGGTCCACCCTTATCTAGATCCGAGTTCCCTCCCTTGGGAAACAAGGAATTGAGCTAGATGATACCTTTGAGTTCTGACCTTCTATGATACACTCTCCAGAATAATAATTAAGTAGTTAAGGTTTATGCATGTAGCATATTACTCATAATTCTTTAATACCACTTAGGTCATCCTGCTTTTTGTGCTAGTAAATTGTACCTATGCCTAATGTCTGTCTTCCCCATTGACTATAAGGCCTTTGAGGTTGTGTCTGATTCATTTCTGTGTCTACCCACTGGGCCTGGCATAGGCAGGTCTGAACACTCATTTGTCTTCAGTAAACATCTATGGAATTAAATTGCTTTAATAAAGTACTAATACAAGGGAATTTAAAAAGCTCATGGAAAAATGAATTAAAAGATAAAAATAGAACCAGTCCATGGCTTGGTGACTAAGGTAGCTGAATCCTACATGGCCAACTGCACGGTTTGAGTTTCAGACCCAATGGCTTGAACAATACGCTGGGTACCTGTGCATACATGCCCAAAAATCCCAAAAGGAGGAAGAGATGGAGGAGAAGGGACTGTGGTATGATCATGCCCCATGTTGGCGCTTTCTCATTTTCTCTGTCTCTTTGGTGAGTGCATGCGAGCTCTGATGAAAACAGAAACAAACAAACAAAAAACAACCAAAAAACTTTATTTCTCAGCATAAGGTCCATCAAGATCAAAACAGTGATACCAGACATTTAGTCCAATCCTAAAGAACTGAGGGTCTTGAGAATTTAACCATGTCAATGCAGTCTTTTTTACATTAGAAATTGAAGAAAAATGGGGGCCCTTTCAGGGTTTTTTAAGATTAGGAAACAAACAGAATTCAGAAGGAACTAAATCAGGACTCTAAAGTAGATGCCTAATGATTTCTCATAGAAACTCTTACAAAACTGGGACCAGCAGTTGGTGTAACGGCTATGCTGCTGGACTCCCATGTAGTTGACTGCAACTCAAGTCCCAGACCTGGCTTAAACTCACACCAGACGCGTGTGCACACATGCCCAAGATCCTGAGAGGAGAATGGAATAGAAGGGACTGCAGCATGGCCATCCCTCCAGGGGATGATTTCTCATTTTCTGTCTCTCTTTCTGGCGAGCACATGTGCCCTATAGCAAAAACCTTTCCAAAAAAAAATAAAAATAAAAATAAAAGAAACTCTTACAAAACAGTCCTTGTTGAATGACAAAAATGAGCAGGATTACCGTCATGGTGAAGAAGGATTTTTCTGATGAAGCTTTCTCAAGCATTTCTCTAGTAAAGATTTGGCTAACTTTCTGAACAGATGTTATCATTCTTTGACCCTGCAGAAAGTCAACAACAGAATGCCTTGAGCATCCCAACAAACTGCTGCCATGATCTTTGCTCTCATCTGGTCTGCTTCGCTTTGACTGCACACTTCCACCACCTGGTAGCCATCGGTTTAATTATGCTTTGTCTTCAAGATCATACTGGTAGAGTCATGTGTCATCTTGTATAATTCTTCAAAGAACTGCTTCAGGATCTTGATCGTGCTCATTTAAAATTTCCATCGAGGGGCTGGCAGGTGGCATGGTGGTTAAGTACACTGGATTCCCATATGGCTGACTCACCACAGTTTTAAGTCCTGGACCTGGTGGCTTGCTTTCTCACTTTCCCTCTCTCTCTCTCTCACTCAGTCCCTCCATGGTCAAATTTAAATAAATAAGTAAATAAATAAATAAAGTTAAATAAAATAATAAAAAATTAAAAAA
>NW_006159505.1:997037-1009034 GCF_000334495.1 Tupaia belangeri chinensis | reverse complement strand
GGGAACCAGCAGTTAGCGTAATGGCTATGTCGCTGGACTCCCACGTAGTCGACCGCGGTTCGTGTCCCGGACCCGGTGGCTTAAAACTCACGCCGGGCGCGTGTGCGTGCGTGACCCAGATCCCGATAAATTGTACCTATGCCTAATGTCTGTCTTCCCCATTGACTATAAGGCCTTTGAGGTTGTGTCTGATTCATTTCTGTGTCTACCCACTGGGCCTGGCATAGGCAGGTCTGAACACTCATTTGTCTTCAGTAAACATCTATGGAATTAAATTGCTTTAATAAAGTACTAATACAAGGGAATTTAAAAAGCTCATGGAAAAATGAATTAAAAGATAAAAATAGATCCATGCCATGGCTTGGTGACTAAGGTAGCTGAATCCTACATGGCCAACTGCACGGTTTGAGTTTCCAATGGCTTGGCTTGAACAATACGCTGGGTACCTGTGCATACATGCCCAAAAATCCCAAAAGGAGGAAGAGATGGAGGAGAAGGGACTGTGGTATGATCATGCCCCATGTTGGCGCTTTCTCATTTTCTCTGTCTCTTTGGTGAGTGCATGCGAGCTCTGGTGAAAACAGAAACAAACAAACAAAAAACAACCAAAAAACTTTATTTCTCAGCATAAGGTCCATCAAGATCAAAACAGTGATACCAGACATTTAGTCCAATCCTAAAGAACTGAGGGTCTTGAGAATTTAACCATGTCAATGCAGTCTTTTTTACATTAGAAATTGAAGAAAAATGGGGGCCCTTTCAGGGTTTTTTAAGATTAGGAAACAAACAGAATTCAGAAGGAACTAAATCAGGACTCTAAAGTAGATGCCTAATGATTTCTCATAGAAACTCTTACAAAACTGGGACCAGCAGTTGGTGTAACGGCTATGCTGCTGGACTCCCATGTAGTTGACTGCAACTCAAGTCCCAGACCTGGCTTAAACTCACACCAGACGCGTGTGCACACATGCCCAAGATCCTGAGAGGAGAATGGAATAGAAGGGACTGCAGCATGGCCATCCCTCCAGGGGATGATTTCTCATTTTCTGTCTCTCTTTCTGGCGAGCACATGTGCCCTATAGCAAAAACCTTTCCAAAAAAAAATAAAAATAAAAATAAAAGAAACTCTTACAAAACAGTCCTTGTTGAATGACAAAAATGAGCAGGATTACCGTCATGGTGAAGAAGGATTTTTCTGATGAAGCTTTCTCAAGCATTTCTCTAGTAAAGATTTGGCTAACTTTCTGAACAGATGTTATCATTCTTTGACCCTGCAGAAAGTCAACAACAGAATGCCTTGAGCATCCCAACAAACTGCTGCCATGATCTTTGCTCTCATCTGGTCTGCTTCGCTTTGACTGCACACTTCCACCACCTGGTAGCCATCGGTTTAATTATGCTTTGTCTTCAAGATCATACTGGTAGAGTCATGTGTCATCTTGTATAATTCTTCAAAGAACTGCTTCAGGATCTTGATCGTGCTCATTTAAAATTTCCATCGAGGGGCTGGCAGGTGGCATGGTGGTTAAGTACACTGGATTCCCATATGGCTGACTCACCACAGTTTTAAGTCCTGGACCTGGTGGCTTGCTTTCTCACTTTCCCTCTCTCTCTCTCTCACTCAGTCCCTCCATGGTCAAATTTAAATAAATAAGTAAATAAATAAATAAAGTTAAATAAAATAATAAAAAATTAAAAAATAAAATTTCCATTGAAATCTCTGCTTTTGTTTGCAGGTGATCTAGGTGCAACAGTTTTGGTACCCACTGAGGAAAGTTTGTTGAATTTTAATTTTCCAGTCAGAATTGCATAAGCTGAACCAAGGGAGATGTCCATGGTGTTGGCTATTGCTTCTGCTGTTACTCATTTACCTCTTAAATTAGAGCACCAACGAGAGTAATTTGTGGGACTGGATTGTGGTATGGCACACTCTGTGAGGCTGACCCATATAAACGGGTTCCCAGTTCACATCTGCAGACCTCCCTGAGTACTCTGGGGAGGGGAATGACCATAATCCAGGGCTGGCTGAGACTGGAGGTGAATTGCAGCTCTGGGCCCCTGTTGGGGGTGCATTCTCTTTCTCTTTCCTCCAGCTTCATTTCTCTCACTCATGGAATACACAAATTAATTAATTTTTAAAAGATTAATTTTCTTTTCACAAATTTATATGGGTCATCTGCCTGTGCAGGCATCATCTTCATCATCTTGTCCCTTCTTTTTTTAAAATTTTTATTTATTTATTTATTTTATTTATTTATTTTTTGGAGAGATTTTCGCTATAGGGTGTGTGCGCTCACCAGAGAGAGAGAGACATAGAGACAGAAAGTGAGAAATCACCCCCCGGGGGGGATGGTTACGCCGCAATCCCTTCTCCTCCATTTTCCTCTCAGGATCTTGGGCACGCATACACACTTGCCCGGCGTGAGTTTTAAGCCACTGGGTCCGGGACGCAAACCATGGTCGACTACGTGAGTTCTTTGAGGTAGTATGTACTACATATGCTCACAAGCAGCAGAGAGACAAGAACACAGAACTTGGATGTTTAGAAATGAGGCAACATATTTGGGGCCAGCAGGTGGCATAGAGGTTATGGCATTGGATCCCACATGGCTGACTATGTGGTTCAAGTCCTGGACCCTACAGCTTAAAAATAACGCTGGGCATGTGTGTGCCCAAAATCCAAGAGGAGACAGGACTGTGGCGTGGACATCCTCCCCTCAGGGGTGATTTCTCACTTTCTCCCTCTCTTTCTGGCAAGCTCATATGCCCTATAGAAAAAAACTGGAAAAAAAAAAAAAAGAAAGAAAGAAAGAAAGAAAAAAGAAAAAAGAAAAGAAAAGAAAGAAAGAAGCAAGAGAATATATAAAAAGCTCTTGGTGGGGCAGACTAGAGATGGCAGGTTCTGGAGCCAGACAGATCAAGATTCAAATCTTGGTAGTAATAATTACAATATAGCCTTTAACAAGTTACATGACCTTTCACATTCATTCCCTTAATGCTTATTTATTTATTTATTTATTTATTTATTTATTTATTTATTTAGTGGAGAGGGTTTTGCTATAGGGTGAGTGCATGCACCAGAAAGACAGAGAGAGACACAGAGAGACAGAAAGCGAGAAATCACCCCCAGGGGGGATGGCCACACCGCAATCCCTTCTCCTCCATTCTCCTCTTGGGATCTTGGGCACACATGCACATGCACCCGGCGTGAGTTTAAGCCACTGGGTCTGAGACTTGAACCACGGTTGACTACATGGGAGTTCAGCGACATAGCCATTACACTAACTGCTGGTCCCTTAATGCATATTTATTGAAAATCTGGGACAAGATGATGGTGCACTGACAACACAACTGGACCCACGTGGGAAGGTCCCTGGTTTGCATCTGGAGATCTCCCTGTACATAGACTGGCTGAGGCTGGAGGCAGATCACAGCATGAAGACTCTGTTGGGGTCAGTCATGCTCTCTCTCTCTGTATCTTTCTCTAATGAAACAAATAAATAAAAATTTTTGATGCCAGGCATATAGACGGTCTTAAAAAGTTTAAGGAAAATGCCTATTATATATATATATATAAAAAACCAAAACTCTTTTGCTATAAAAATAAATTTGCATATCAATTCTGTTTTTCCATGAAATTTCTGAACTTCCTGCATGGTGTTACATCCCAATGATGAAATGAAGGAAACACAGACAAGTTCCTTCCCTGATGTAACTTAGTCAGGTAATTACACAAAAACACAGAGTGGTGTACAAACATATAGCAGAGCCAACTTCTCAGCCTTAGTTTCATTTAAAAATGAAAATGATGGGGCTGGCAAGTGGCGTGGTGGTTAAGATGGACTCTCATGTGGCTGACTGTGGTTTGAGTCTTGGACCTGGTGGCTGGCTTTCCTACTTTCCCTTTCTCTCTCTCTCAGGCTCTCTCTGGACAAAATAAAAAGTGAAATAAAATAATAATCAATAGATCATTCTTTAAAAAAATAAAAATGACAATTCTGGAGTGCTTTGTGAAATTGTGAGAATTCAATATAATAATGCATGTTGAGCAGCTCATATATTGCCCAAGATTACAACACATAAAGATTAGTTAATTTCACCATACAGGTTTACAGGTTTTTCCCCTTGATCAATTCGTCCTTCTTTCTCAAGGCAAAAATGCTAAAGCTGACCCAATACTCCTGAAAAGAGCATGAGGAAGACAAAGAAGTGGAGGGAAGAGGAAGACCTTGAACTGATCTCACCTGTGCTTGGTGGCTTTCAAATGTGTCTGTCCTTGACTAGAAGTCACTGGACCCTAGCCCTGTAGCTTACCAATGACCTTAACCCAAGGCCTTTAAAATTAACCTTAATCTCTGAATCCCCCTTTGTCTCTGATGTGGCTCCAGGGAGTCAGCCTCCTTGGGAATCTACCTGATCCCGTGGTCTTACTCTGTCTGCCTGTCTGAAATGTAGATCTCAGTCTTTTCCTTACTCCTCTTCATTGCTCCCCTCAGACACAAGCCCAGTGTTCCATTTCATGGACTTTGATAGACAAGACGGGAGACAGTAAAAAGAGCTAACAAAGGAAGTGACAAATGAGATAAAGTCCTAGAGTCACATCCTCTGATCTATTGTTCTTAACTCCCTCAAGGAACTAACTGGATAAGGGAAGTGGGAACTATGGCCATGCCCTGTCATCCAGGAGGACATCCAGGCAGGCAGAGAAATAGTTGTCCCGTTCCCCCCCACACACCCCTCCCCCCCACACACACCTGCATCTTTAAAAATTTCCAAGCTGTTGAGGGCCAGCAGGTGGTGTGGTGATTAAGGCACTGGACTCCCACATGGCCAACTGCAGTTCAAGTGTCTGACTTGGCAGCTTGCTTTCTCACTTTCCCTCTTTCTGACTGTCGCTCTCTAGTGAGTGCATGTACCTGTAGCAAATTAAAAATAGTAATAATGAGCTTTTTCTGCCCGGTCCCCCCTCCCCCCGAGTGCCACTTCGGCTGCACTGCGCTAGCTTGGAGCTCTGGGCTCCTACTCAGCAAGCACCACCGTCTCCCTCCAGCAGCCACCATGATTATCTACCGGGACCTCATCAACTACGATGAGATGTTCTCTGACATTTACAAGATCTGGGAGATTGCAGATGGGCTGTGCCTGGAGGAGGAGGGGAAGATGGTCAGTAGGACAGAGGGTAACATTGATGACTCGCTCATTGGTGGAAATGCCTCCGCTGAAGGGCCTGAGGGCAAAGGTACCGAAAGCACAGTAGTCACTGGTGTTGACATTGTCATGAACCATCACTTACATGAAACCAGCTTCACAAAAGAAGCCTATAAGAAGTACATCAATGATGACGTGAAATCAATCAAAGGCAAACTTGAAGAACAGAGACCAGAAAGAGTAAAACCATTTATGACAGGGGCTGCAGAACAAATCAAGCATATTCTTGCTAATTTCAAAAACTACCAGTTCTTTATTGGTGAAAACATGAATCCAGATGGCATGGTTGCTCTACTGGACTACCGTGAGGATGGTGTGACCCCATATATGATTTTCTTTAAGGATGGTTTAGAAATGGAAAAATGTTAACAAATTTTGCAATTACTTTGGATCTACCACCTGTCACCATAACTGACTGCTGCTTGTCAGTCACAAAACACCAAGACTAAAGACAAACGGGACTGATGTCATCTTGAGCTCTTCATTTATTGTGACTGTGATTTATTTGGAGTGGAGGCATTGTTTTTAAGGAAAAACACATGTCATGTAGGTTGTTTAAAAATAAAAAGCATTTAAACTAAAAAAAAAAAATAATGATAGGGTCAGCAGGTGGCATGGTGGTTATGGTGCTGGACACACCCACATGGCTGACCATGGTTCAAGTCCCAGACCTGGTGTCTTTCCCTGGTTAAATGAAAATGATTGAATGAATAAATTAAAGTAAATAAATAATTCTTTCAAAAAATAATAATTATAAATAAAATTAAATATATATTAAAAAAATTTTCTCCCCAAGCTGTACCAGAGGCATTTATGTCCCCATTGTTATCCCCTCTGGGCTATTTCTCCTTCCTTAGTCCTGATATATCAAGAGCAATTCTGTAGATGATTTAGATTCCCTGTCCTCTCCCTTCTTCCTCTTCTAATTCTCATCTCTGCCATCTGTTTGCTAGACAAGTTACTGAAAAATAATTTAGTGAAGCATCTTAGATATGTTTTACATATGCTTTATGCTTACTAACTCAAATAATATAATAATTCTATGAGGTATGTAATATTACTATCTCTGTTTTACAGATAAGAACACCCACAGGTTGGAAAATTGAACTTGTCAGAGTCTTAATTTCCTCCTTTGTAAGCTGGATCTAAATTATGTTATAGCATAAGATTACTGTGGATATTAATTATATGAGATAACATGTAAAAAAAAAGGGGCAAGAATTCTTGCTTGTTTTATCCAGTGTTATATTCCCAGTGCCTGGTAATATTACTTTGCTGGGACCAGCGGGTGGTATGCTGGTTAAGGTGGACACTCCCACATGGCTGATCACCCTTTGAGTCCCGGACCTGGTGGCTTGCTTTCTCACTTTCCCTCCCCCTTCTCTCTCTCTGATCAAATTAAAATAAATGAATGAATAAATAAAAATTTGAAAAATAGTTAAAAAAATTTACTTTGCTGACTAAATGATTGAATGTAGCATGTTTAACGTAATTTCTAGCACATAATAGTACCTTCCAAAGTCAAAGATATTATTTAACCTTGATTTATCTTATTTCCTCACCTGGTCATGTAATTAATCACTGACTATTTTTATTTCTGTATTTTCTTTTCTTTTCTTTTTTAACTTGCTACAGGACATGTGTGCGCAATAGAGAGAGATAGAGAGAGAAAGAGAAAGAGAAAGTAAGAAAGCAAGCTGCCAGGTCTGGGACTCAAACCACTGTCAGCCATGTGGGAGGCAGGATCTTAACCACCACTCCACCTGTTGGCCCCTTGCCAACTATTTTTCAAACATTGGACCCTTTTCTATTCTTATTATTGTTGCCCTGATCAGACTTTAAAATTATTTCACAGGTCTTGCTAAAGGTTAATGAAAAGGTGAGCTGGGTGTTCAGTCTAGCTCTGTCTGACACTCTCCCTTGTCTCCAGCTTCTACTTCCTCCAATCCACTCTCAATTCTATCACTAGAATGACCTCTGCAAATTACAGATAGGTGGTTTTGGTGTAATTCTTTCTTTATTTTTTAAAGAATTATTTATTTAATTTTATTTATTTATTATTATTTTTCAATTTGGCCAGAGAGAGACAGAAAGAGAGAGAGAGAAAGAAGAGCGAGAAAGCAAGTTGCCAGGTCTAGGACTTGAACCATGGTCGGCCATATTGGAGTCCAGCACCCTAATCATTACACCACCTGTTGGTCCCTGGTATTCTTTACTAGCTCTTAAGTTCCTTGTAAAATAATAGAAGTTAACATTAATTGAGAATATTATTTAGGACCAGCAGTTGGTGTAATGGCTATGTCGCTGGATTCCCGCATAGTGGACCGCAGTTTGAGTCCCAGACCCTGTGGCTTAAACTCACGCCAGGTGCGTGTACGTGTGGGCCCAAGGAGAATGGAGGAGAAGGGATTGCAGTGTGGCCAGCCTCCTGAGGGGTTGATTTCTTGCTGTCTCTCTCTGTTTGTTTTGCTGGCGAGTGCATGTGCCCTATAGCAAAATCCTCTCAAATACAAACAAACAAACAAACAAACAAACAAACAAAAACCCCCGGAATATTATTCTATGCTAGGCACTATTTTAATTGTTTTACATGTATTTAACCCATGTAAACTTTATAGAACCTTTACTCAGATGGAGAAACTGAGGCCAGAGAGGTTTAGTAATATGTTCAGAGTCACGTAGCAGGGCATTGAGGTGAACTAGGCAGTCTGATTCTAGAATTCCCCTACCCACTGATTTCACTCCCAATCTGTGTGCCTTTGCACAGCATCCTTGACTGCTTTTCTGCAGTTACTTGTCCCTTCTCTGTCTCGCCTTCATCTGTCCTTGTACTAAAGCTTCTCAAGACATTATCAAGAAGTACTAATTATATTTATAAAATTAAAAAATTATTTAAATATTTATTATTATCATTATTTAATTTGACCAGAGAAAGCGTGAAAGTGAGAAAGCAAGCTGCCCGGTCTGGAACTTGAACCGCGGCTGGCCATGTGGGAATCCAGCACCTTAACCACCATGCTACCTGCCGGCCCCACTCATTATCTCTTTATATATCTATTTTCCCTAAACACTGAGTTATTTGAAAGTAAGGACGAAGCTGTTATGAATAAGTGCTCTGTAGGTGTTAAATAAACAAATGAATACAGGCAGTAAAAATCTAGAATGGATTCTGGAAGGGGAGATGATTCCCTGTGGAAAACTTAACCTGAGAATAGTTGCTACTAGAAGTCAAGATCTTGCCTCTTTCCTAGCCAGCCAGACCTTGGGCAATTTCTCAGTGGTTGCTGTATTTGCCATTTTTGGACACCAGAGAGCACCACTAACAAGACAGTCCAAATTCAGATTTCTTAACTTTTCTAAGCAGATTTAAGATGATTGATTATACTTCTACCAAAGTTTTTCTCACTTTCCAAATGAAAGCTATTGGTAACCAGAAACCCTGAGTTATAGAGGAAGGTCAAATTAGGATATTGTACAGAATACTCACCATTTATACATTCATGTAGCAAAACTTATTCAGTACCAGTTATATACTGGGCAATCTAGGCTGTGAGAATATAAGGATAACCAAATGCAGTTCTTGAGCTCAGAAGCTAATGGGTAAGATGGATAATTATTAGAAATCATAGTTGAGTTACATAAGTATTCTAAAGCACAGTACAAGACTAAAGAGAGAGAATGGAGGAGAAGAGATTGCAGTGTGGCCATCCCCCTGTGGGGGGTGATTTCTCGCTTTCTGTCTCTCTATCTCGCTCTGTCTTTCTGGAGAGCACACACGCCCTATAGCAAAAACCTCTAAAAAAAAAAGTTTATTATTTTTTTCCATGAGCAGAGAAAAAGAATTAGAGACTGAGAGATAGCATCCCAACGGGGTTTTGACACTGTGATCCACATCACCTTAGCCAGCTCCAGATCATGGGTGTGTGCATGCCCGGCATACTCAGGGAGGACTCTGACACGAACTTTGAACTTTTGTACATGGGTCAGCCTTATAGTATGTTTTATTGCTGCTCCACTGTCTGGTCCATTATGTTTTTTTTTTTTTCTTCAAATTATTTACTTATTTATCACCAGAGGACAAGTGCACCTGCCAGGGAGAGAGAGAGAGCGCACTCCCCTATGGGGTGTGGTCATGTCACAGTTCTTCCTTCTCCATTTTGCCATTCTGTCAGGATTTGCGGCATGCATGCATATGTGCCCAGCATGTTTTTCAAGTTACTGGGGTCAGGACTTGAACCATGGACCACCATGTGGAATCCAGTTCCTTTAACTACTAGGCTATGGGGCTGGCCCCCTCTTCATTTTATTACATTTTTAAAAAATTAGTCATTACCTTTGGTTTAAGATATTGTCATTGGTCAAGGCATGGATGTTTTTCATTTGAGCTGATATTTGAAGGATGAAAAGGAAATTCCAAAGAAGAAAGTGAGCTTGGTTTTCACACTTCCACTTCTCCTCAGCTTCAGTTTCTTTCTTTCTTTCTTTCTTTTTTTGGAGAGATTTTTACTATAGGGCGCGTGCGCTCGCCAGACAGACAGAGAAACATAGAGACAGAAAGCGAGAAATCACCCCCCAGAGGGGATGGTCACGCTGCAATCCCTTCTCCTCCGTTCTCCTCTCGGGATCTTGGGCACGCATGCACACGTGCCTGGCGTGAGTTTTTTAAGCCACCGGGTCTGGGACGCGAACCACAGTCGACTATGTGGGAGTCCAGCGACATAGCCATTACGCTAACTGCTGGTTCCCAGCTTCAGTTTCTTTACCTACAATGTGAGGATAGCCTCTGTCTTACCTAGCAGAGATGCAGTGGAGAACAGATGACACTGTAGACGTGAAAGCTCTTGGGGCTTACAAATAGAAGAGACTTAAGATTATTTAATTCAATTTGATTTAATGGACATCTTCAGAATTTCTTGTTTTTTTAAGAATTATTTAACTTTATCTTACTTATTGGGTTGTTGGAGAAGTCATGACATATTTTTCATCGATTCAATATTACTATTATCATTTTTACTTAAGAACTTTAACATTTTAAAATAAATAAATAAATAAACATTTGACCAGAGAGAGAGAAAGTGAGAAAGCAAGCTGCCAGATCTGAGACTTGAACTGCTTGTCCACATGGGAGTCCAGTGCCCTTAACCACCATGCTACCTGTCAACCCCCCATTTTTATTTTTATTTATTTTTTGGAGAGGTTTTTGCTATAGGGTGCATGTGCTCACCAGAAAGACAGAGACAGAGAGACAGAAAGTGAGAAATCACCCACTAGGAGGATGGCCACACTGCAATCCCTTCTCCTTCAATCTCCTCTCAGGATCTTGGGGACACACACACATGTGCCTGGCGTGAGTTTAAGACACCAGGTCTGGGACTTGAACTGCGGTTGACTACATGGGAGTCCAGTGACGTAGCCATTATGCCAACTGCTGGTCCCTCATTTTTATTTTTAGCTGTGGTAAAATACATTGGAAATTTACCATCTTAACTTAAAATTTTTTTTTTACTTTCAGTTTTGTTATAGGGCACATGTGCTCACCAGAGAGAGAGAAAGAAAAGCAAGAAATCATCCTCTAGAGAGATGCTTATGCCACAATCCCTTTTCCTCCACTTTCCTCTCGAGATTTTGGGTATGCACACACATGTGCCCAGTGTGATACTCAAACCACTGGTTCTGGGATTTGAACTGCGTAGTTGGCCGTGTGGGATCCAGCCATCTTTTTTTTTTTTTAAATTATTCATTTTATTTATTTAATTAATTATTATTATGTTTTAATTTGCTATAGGACATGTACACTCAGCAGAGAGA
Organism: Tupaia belangeri chinensis; assembly: GCF_000334495.1. NCBI lineage: Eukaryota > Metazoa > Chordata > Mammalia > Scandentia > Tupaiidae > Tupaia > Tupaia belangeri. The sequence continues at coordinate 998,018 of NW_006159505.1, read as the reverse complement.
ATCAGAGAGAGAGAGAAAGTGAGAAAGCAAGCTGCCAGGTCGGGGACTCAAACTGCAGTCACTGAGGTCAGCCATGTGGGAGTCCAGCACCTTAACCATGCCACCTTCTGGCCCCAGATTCAGCCATCTTAACCATGCCACCTGATGGCTCCCATCTTAATAATTTTTAGATAAATTTTGCCAGAGAGCACATGCACTTGCCCAAGAGAGACAAAGACAGGAGAAAGAGAGGGAGCTGGAAAGTGAGAGCACCCTCTAGGGGTGCTACAATGCGTCCTCCTCCATTTCTTTCTCCCTTTGGGAATTTGGGCATGTGTGTGTGCACACGCGTGCACACACACACACACGCACACACACACCCCTGGTATGTTTTTCAAACTGCACAATCTGTCATGTGGGTTCCAGCAGCTGTAACCACCACATCATGGGCTGGCTTTTTAATCATTTGTTTTTTCTCTTTAATCTTTTTTAAAAAAATTTTTTAGAGGTTTTGCCTTAGGGTGTGTGCACTTGCCAGAGAAAGAAAAAGAGAGAAAAACAGAGACAACGAGAGGGAAAGTGAGAAATCATCCCTCAGTGGGGATGGCCATTCCACAATCCCTTCTCCATTTTCCTCCTGGGATCCTGGTCATGTATGCACATGCGCCTGGTGTAATTTTCAAGCCACCAGGCCCAGGACTCAAACCATGGTTGGCCATGTGAGAGTCCAACACCTTAATCACTATGTCATCTGCCAGCCCCCCCCTCCCTCCCTTAAGCATTTTTTAAAAGAATTATTTATTTAATTTTATTTATTCATTCATTTATTTTAATTTGGCCAGAGAGAGACAGAGAGAGAAAAGGAAAGTGAGAAATCAAGCCACCAGGCTCAGGACTTGAGCCGTGGTTGACCATGTGGGAGTGTCTAGCGCCTTAACCACCATGCCACCTGCTGGTCCCTCCTTAGACATTTTTTTTTTTTTTTTGGTGTGGTTTTTTCTT
>NW_006159505.1:995877-997020 GCF_000334495.1 Tupaia belangeri chinensis | reverse complement strand
TTAGCCTCTAACAACCATTCTAATGTTTTTTAAAAAATTTATTTTATTTAATTATTATTATTATTATTATTATTATTATTTTAGATTTTTTTGCTACAGGGCTCTGCGTTTGCTATAGAGTCAGAGAAAGATAGAAAGTGAGAAATCACTCCCTGGGGGGATAGCTATGCCACCATCCTTTCTCCTTTCTCCTCTTGGGATTTTGGACATCCATGTATGCACACCCTGGTGTGCATCTCAAGTCACCCTTAGTTTGAGGGACATTATTATTATTATTATTTTAGATTTTTTTGCTACAGGGCTCTGCGTTTGCTATAGAGTCAGAGAAAGATAGAAAGTGAGAAATCACTCCCTGGGGGGATAGCTATGCCACCATCCTTTCTCCTTTCTCCTCTTGGGATTTTGGACATCCATGTATGCACACCCTGGTGTGCATCTCAAGTCACCCTTAGTTTGAGGGACTTGAATGGTGGTCAGTCACATGGGAGTCTAGCACCTTAACCACAATGCCACCTGTTGGCCCCCACCATTCTACTTTCTGTCTTTATGAATTTGACTATTCTTGGTATATCACATAAATGGAATCACAGTTCTTGTCCTTTTGTAGCTGGGCTATTTCACTTAGCATACTGTCCTCAAAGTTAATCCATGCTGAACAAGTGTCAGAATTTCCTTCTTTTGAAAAGTTGAATATTCCATTGTCTATACTTGCCATATTTTGTCATCTATTCATAGATACCTGGGCATTGAGTTACTTCTACCTTTTGGCTGCTGAGAATAATGCTGCTATTAACATGAGTCTAGAAACATTTCTTTGAGAGTTAACAGGTGGTATGGTGGTTAAGGTGCTGGATTCCCACATGACCAACTGTGGTTTGAGTCTCAGACCTGGCAGCTTGCTTTCTTACTTTCTCTCTGTCTGGTGAGTGTGCATGCCCTATAGCAAATTAAAAAATAATGATAATAAATAAAAGTATGTTAATGATTCTTTAAAAAAAGAAAAGAAAAAAATGATTTATTTGAGTCCTTGCTGTCATTTCTCTAGGGTATAAGCCCAGAAGTAGAATTGCTGGATCATGCGGCAAGTCTACTTTTATTTTATTTATTTATTTATTTATTTATTTATTTATTTAGAAAAGGTGT
>NW_006159505.1:994929-995676 GCF_000334495.1 Tupaia belangeri chinensis | reverse complement strand
CGCGGGCGATTACATGGGAGTCCAGCGACATAGCCATTACGTTAACTGCTGGTCCCCAGGCAGTTCTACTTTTAGTCCCCATCATCATGTTAGCCTCACAGGAAGTGCAACAGGCTCAAGAACTTGATATAAACTGGTAATAGGTTCCAGCTTCCAAGACCTAGGCTTTTTGAACTAAAGAAATAAAAAAAAATTTTTTTAAATTTTTTATTAAAGAATTATTTTTATTTAACTTTATTTATCCATTTATCTATTTATTTTCTAATTTGACCAGAGAAGGACAGAGTGAGAGAAAGAGAAAATGAGAAAGCAAGCTATCAGGTCCAGGACTTGACCCACAGTCAGCCATGTGGGGATCTAGTGCCCTTAACCACCATGCCACCTGCCGGCCCCTTATTTTTATTTTTATTTTTATGTTTTTTTTTGAGAGATTTTTGCTATAGGGCGCATGCGCTTGCCAGACAGAGAGAGACATAGAGACAGAAAGCGAAAAATCACTCCCCAGGGGGGATGGCCACACCACAATCCCTTCTCCTCGGGATCTTGGGCACGCATGCACATGCGCCCGGCATGAGTTTTAAGCCACCGGGTCCGGGATGCGAACCGCGGTTGACTATGTGGGAGTCCAGTGACATAGCCATTACGCTAACTGCTGGTTCCCTTGTTTTTTTTTTAAAGATTTTTATGGAGAGTTGGGGGAGTAGATGGGAAGTGAGAAATCACCCCCCCCCCCGGGGTTTCTTTTTT
>NW_006159505.1:988839-992619 GCF_000334495.1 Tupaia belangeri chinensis | reverse complement strand
GTGTGCGCTCACCAGACAGACAGAGAGAGACAGAGAGAGAGAAAGTGAGAAATCACTCCCCAGAGGGGATGGCCACACCGCAATCCCCTCTCCTCCATTTTCCTCTCAGGATCTTGGGCACGCATGCACACACGCCCGGCGTGAGTTTAAGCCACTGGATCTGTGACTTGAACCGCGGTCGATTACATGGGAGTCCAGCGACATAGCCATTACGTTAACTGCTGGTCCCCAGGCAGTTCTACTTTTAGTCCCCATCATCATGTTAGCCTCACAGGAAGTGCAACAGGCTCAAGAACTTGATATAAACTGGTAATAGGTTCCAGCTTCCAAGACCTAGGCTTTTTGAACTAAAGAAATAAAATTTTTTTTTAAATTTTTTATTAAAGAATTATTTTTATTTAACTTTATTTATCCATTTATCTATTTATTTTCTAATTTGACCAGAGAAGGACAGAGTGAGAGAAAGAGAAAATGAGAAAGCAAGCTATCAGGTCCAGGACTTGAACCACAGTCAGCCATGTGGGGATCTAGTGCCCTTAACCACCATGCCACCTGCCGGCCCCTTATTTTTATTTTTATTTTTATGTTTTTTTTTGAGAGATTTTTGCTATAGGGCGCATGCGCTTGCCAGACAGAGAGAGACATAGAGACAGAAAGCGAAAAATCACTCCCCAGGGGGGATGGCCACACCACAATCCCTTCTCCTCGGGATCTTGGGCACGCATGCACATGCGCCCGGCATGAGTTTTAAGCCACCGGGTCCGGGATGCGAACCGCGGTTGACTATGTGGGAGTCCAGTGACATAGCCATTACGCTAACTGCTGGTTCCCTTGTTTTTTTTTTAAAGATTTTTATGGAGAGTTGGGGGAGTAGATGGGAAGTGAGAAATCCCCCCCCCCCCTGGGATTTCTTTCTATCTCTTTTCTTTCCTTCCTTCTTCTTTCTTTGTTCCTTTTTTTCTTTATTTCTTCTTTCTATTGTAAGAGGACATGTACACTTGCTAGAGAGAAAGAGACAGAGAGAGAAGGGAGAGAAAAAAAGCACATCCTAGTGGATCCTCAATCCCTTCCCTCTATTTCTCCATCCTGCCAGGTTTTAGACATATTCACACCTGCATCTGGCATGTTTTTTCAAGCCACAGGGGCCTGGGACCCAAATGGCGATTGGTCATGTGGAGTCTAGCTCCTTCAACCACTGGACTACAAGACCAGCCCAATCTTGTCTTACATGTTCTCTTTGCCAGATGAGTAGATAGGTATGTTACCTGGCTTTGGGAAGAATGAAAAGCTGGCAGTCTCAGGAGGAGCAAATGGTGTAATGGTTACATTGCTGGACTCCCATGTAGTCAACTGTGGTTCAAGTTCCAGACCCAATGGCCAGGTATGCATGTGCACGTGCCCAAAAATGGAGAATGGAGAAGGGACTGCAGCATGGCTATCCCTCCTGGGAGGTAATTTCTTGCTGTCTCTGTCTTTCCGGTGAGTGCATATGCCCTAAAACAAAAACCTCTCTTAAGAGAAAGAAATAAAAAAAGCTGGCTGTCTGATTAACCTGGGCTGCAGATGAGTTTTATGTGGTCTATGTAGGGTTCTATACTTAAAAAATTTTTTTTAAAGAATTGTTTTATTTTGATTTTATTTATTATTATTTTCCAATTTGACCAGAGAGAGATAGAAAGAGGAAAAGTGAGAAAGGAAAGCCATGTGGGAATACAATGTCTTTAACCATCATACCACCTGCTGGCCCCCAATACTTTGTTTTTTATTTATTTGCTATAGGGCGTGTGCCTTTGCCTGAGTGAGAGTGAGCAAGAAAGTGACAAAACACATCCTGGAGAGATGGCCAACTGCAATCTCTTTTTCTCCATTTACCTTTCTGGGTTTTGAGCAAACATGCTTGGTATGTTTTAGGAGCTGCTGGGTCCAGGAGTAGAACATGTGGAATCCAGCTTTAACCATCATGCTACCTGGTCTGGGTTTTAAAATTAGTTACTAAAATAATTTTTAAAAAGAGATATGTCATATAAAATACCAGATTTCCCTTTTATTGACAACCTGGTGATACTGGGCCCATCTTCCTCCCTCCTCTTGAGTCCACAGTCCCCACTATTCCCACCTGGATCATATGAATTACTTCACTGCTTAGCCATTTGAATATAAGGCCCCTAGCTGAGCACAGGTCTAGTAGAACCTAGGTTTGATTTCCATTCTTGCCAAATTTTTTTTTTTTTTTTGGGAGGTTTTTGCTATAGGGTGCATGTGCTCAACAGAAAGACAGAGAGAGACAGAGAGACAGAAAGCGAGAAATCCCCCTGGGGGATGGCCACACCGCAATCCCCTCTCCTCTATTCTCCTCTTGGGATCTCAGGCATGCGCGCACACATACCCAGCATGAGTTTAAGATGCCTGGTCCGGGACTCGAACTGTGGTCGACTACATGGAAGTCCAGCAACATAGCCATTATGCCAACTGCTGGTCCCATTCTTGCCGATTTTCTAGCACACAGTTTTTATTCAATAAATATCTAAGTGATCAGATGAGTTAACACATATTAACCGGCTTTTACTGAATGCAGGATCCGTAGCTGGGTCTTCATGTCACAGAGATAAATAAGGCAGCTTCTGACCTATGTAAACTCAGTCATGAACTATGGGGGCAGGGGCAGACCTGCAGGTATCCAGTTCCCACCTCAGACATTTGAGAGGGTGGTTAGAGTGGGGGGGTGGGTCTCTAAGGAGGAGATGCTGAACTGTATGGGGAAAAATGAGGGGCCAGCTGTATGAAGAGGTGGTGGCAGGGGACAGTGTTCGTGGCAGAAGCCACAAGTGGATACAAAGGCTGTGAGATGGTTACAAGTTAGGTGTTTGAGGAACTTAAGGCCAGTGTGGTGGGAGCTTAACCGAGAAGCAAGAGTAGTAGTAGATGACGTTAGATGTGTATTTTTATATCAACAGCCCAACCTCTAAGCCGGGCAGCTGTTGGGCAAATCTGTGTTCCCGGTCTTCAAAGGCCTTGCTAAGAACAGGTAGCTGGCTTAGCACTACCAGTCAGAGGAGGAACTGGGCTTAATCCTTTCCCCTGCTTCCGGTGCCAAGGACAGGGTAGGGCACAGAGGAGGTTTCTGTGCAGATTTGCTGACAGCATGCTTGAAAGAACAGGAAGTGCAGGCTTTGTCAAAGAAGGCCCAGGCACGGTTCTCTCTTCATTGGGTCACTTAATTCTCAAATTCTCAAGTGGCTGACACCTCCTCCAGGCGACATGGAGAACTGGGAGAGTGAGATGCACGAGGAAACAGCCACAGGCACCACTCACAAAAGCTCAGGGGGAAGGGGGGCTAAGAGGGCAGGTGAGAAAACGGACTTGGAGGCAAGCTAGGGTCTCTGACTTGGCTTGGAGGGCAAGGAGGGGCGGTCAGGAAGGCAGACTCAAAGAGCGGGCAGGGGAATTTTGCCTAGAGTGTCTGCACATTTCATTTGCCTCCTGGCATCATTTCCTCTGAAAACCCAGGCTGGCCCTAAAGGGCCTCCGCTGGGGCGGGTCCTGGGTTCCCTCCCCAGCTCTCTTCCAGGAGCGCGAGTCCTTCCTATATTTCACCACTAGGGGCCGCTGCGCACGGCCACGAAGAGCGCGGGTTCCTAAGGCACTGAGAGGCGGAAGCCAATTGGCTGTGGGGCGCGGCGGGAGGGCGGAGCCTGGGGAGAGGGAGTGGGGGGCTGGGAACGCGCCCCCGGGCGGAGCGGGCCGCTCCCGCCGCGACGGGGAGGTGGGCGCAGGCCGGGC
>NW_006159505.1:988321-988629 GCF_000334495.1 Tupaia belangeri chinensis | reverse complement strand
CGGGAGCCGCTGTCCCGGGCCTGGCCCGTGCGCGTCCGCCTGCTGGACCTGGGCACCGCCGGCAGCGTGGGCACGGGACTGGGCCAGGGCGCTGATCTCGGCCCGGCAGGCCTAGGATCCCGGAGACTCCCGCGCCCGCGGGGGCCTGTGAGTCACACACCCTCCCTGAGCTGCTGCTGCTCGCTGCTGCTCGGCGGGGCGAGGTCAGGTGCCCCCCTTCTCTCCTCTGCTGTCTTCCCTCCCTCCCCCCACTCCTGTGCCCGCGGGAGATCCCGCCCGCCTCCTCCCGCCGGGGTGTAGCAGACTCC
>NW_006159505.1:967742-984242 GCF_000334495.1 Tupaia belangeri chinensis | reverse complement strand
GGGTGTAGCAGACTGCGGAGCTGACAGCGGCCTCGCAGCCACCCTGCCCCAACTCTCCGGAAGCGGCCCGAGCTCAGGCCGCCGCAGCTCGGGCGCACACACTGTTGGACCCGAAGTGCCGGCCCTCCTCCTGCGCCCAAACTTGGAGCACTTGACCTTTGGCTGTCGGAGGCAGGCCCGCGGGTGGCTGGACAGCTGCGGCACCAGGAGCGCATCTTGCCCGGGGACCGTCCGCTGCACTCCCGGGCTCCCAGCTTTGCGTCTGGGATCCCGAGGTGTCCACGTCAGGCGCATGTTGACTGAGACCTAGAGTCATGGATGTGTGCGCTCGTCTTGCCCTGTGGCTCCTCTGGGGGCTCCTCTTGCACCAGGGCCAGAGCCACAGCCATAGTCACAGCGAGAAGGCGACAGGAGCCGGCGCGGGGGCTGCTTCCGAGGAGTCCACTGCAGCAGGTAAGGCCTTGTGCTGGGTTGGACTGATCTGGGGCTTCGACTCAGACCAAGTGGTCCGAAGTGGGCAAAATGAAATCTAGGTGTGTGCAGGTGAGGTTGGTGGAGGAGTCACATATGGCATTCCAGTTCCTGGTCGTCCAAGTTCTTTCTGTTCAGGAGTCACGGTAACGCCTGTCTCTCCTGAACAACTTTTCCTCATCCCTCTTCAGGATATCTTTTGTTGGCAGGGTGAGAAGCCTTTAGGGCACCTTGACCTTTCAGATTAGACAGGCAAGACCTGTCTCAGGACTCTTGTCTGGAAGAATGGCCAGGCCAGATGATAAATCTGTTGCTGTCTGCCAGTTTCAGCCCTCCGCAGCACAGGGGAGGTTGAGGCCACTGGGTTGGGCAGAGACAGCCAGGGCTGGGCCACTCTGTTGCCAGGATAGCCTTGTGTTCAGGTGTGACTTTCTATCCAACTACCGTGGGAACCGGCATCCCTCCCTTCCCTTAGGTAATCTGCTGCGCTTGGCTGTGCCTATTTGAATTTATCAAGGCAGCTTCTTCTATGGAATCCTATTTACTACTAAGGAGTTAACTGCCTTTTCTTGACATAGGCATGATATAATTCCTGAGATGACTTGTTTCTTCTGACTGATGAGGGTAGGGATTCCATGTTATTTTGGATCTGTCCTGGATTTTCCTGTGCACTCAGTCTTGTCAGGCAGCTGGAGCCCTGGTGTACTCTTGTGGCAGAATGGAACAGTTTTGGTAATTCAGTTTGTTTTACATAAGGCTTCAAAAGAGACCAGTTATCTTTCCCCCATTCCTCTTACCCTGTTGCTGTGGGGTGATCTGCCCAGAGCTGTGCCTGCAGAGGGACGAGAGTTTATATCTGGGTGGTTTCCGAGGACAGACAAGCTTAAGTAATGGGCTGGCTAGTGGATACCTGCTGATACAGGAAGAGAAAATACAGGTGGTGGTGGGACTTCCATGGTTGGATCCAGAGACTGGCTTTGGTTGTAGACCCTTCTTTTTCTTTTGAAAGAATTGTTTTATTTGACTTTATTTATCTATTAATTTGACCAGAGAGGGACAGGGTAAGAGAGAGTGAGCGAGAGGGAAAGTGAAGATAGCAAGCCACCAGCGTTGAGACTGTAACTGCAGTCTACCATATGGGAGTCCGGCACCCTCAGCCGCATGCCACCTGCCGGCCCAGTAGACGCGTTCTTGGGCAACCCGCTTTTAAGTTCTTTTCCTGGGCCGAGTGTGATTCCTGACACCCAGAGGCTCTTTTCCAAATGAGGCCAGGGTTGCTCTGCGTAGAGTCATGGTGCCTGGGCTGCTGCTTTAAAGGGGGGCCCTTCTTGAAAATGAATACTGTTTCTTCTTAAGGAGTATCCTTGGGCCTGAAACCTAGCACAAAGTTCGGTTCTCATTGAACTAGGAAAGGAAAGACTGGTTGGCAGATGCAGTCTGAACTGCGAAATAGACCTGAGGGGCATCTCTGTTGTGCCTGTGACCTCCCTGTTTATAACTGGTAATGTGTCTTTTTTTTTTTTTTTCACTCCAAAATATGAGTGCCTGACACAAAATGAATATTTTTGTTGAGAGAGGCAGGGTTCTATGTTTTTGTAACAAACATGCCACCTGCCGGCCCAGTAGACGCGTTCTTGGGCAACCCGCTTTTAAGTTCTTTTCCTGGGCCGAGTGTGATTCCTGACACCCAGAGGCTCTTTTCCAAATGAGGCCAGGGTTGCTCTGCGTAGAGTCATGGTGCCTGGGCTGCTGCTTTAAAGGGGGGCCCTTCTTGAAAATGAATACTGTTTCTTCTTAAGGAGTATCCTTGGGCCTGAAACCTAGCACAAAGTTCGGTTCTCATTGAACTAGGAAAGGAAAGACTGGTTGGCAGATGCAGTCTGAACTGCGAAATAGACCTGAGGGGCATCTCTGTTGTGCCTGTGACCTCCCTGTTTATAACTGGTAATGTGTCTTTTTTTTTTTTTTTTCACTCCAAAATATGAGTGCCTGACACAAAATGAATATTTTTGTTGAGAGAGGCAGTGTTCTATGTTTTAGACACAAACTAAAAGATGAAGTTTTGAATTTTAGGCATTAGCTATCAGGAAGTTTTTTCTTTGTGCCCAAGGTAAGAGGCATTCTAGCACCCCTCTGGACCACTCTATGACTGGAGCTTTTGGATCAAGCTCTCCTTCTACACGATGTATTTCAGAGGCCTGCCTATGCTGATTATACCACTTGGGCCTCTTTTGGTCTTGTCTTTCTATATTTGAGAAATGAGTTGTCACAATAATAGTGAATTCCAGGGAGGAAAGTCTTGAAGAGAGGCCCTAGGTGCTATGAATGACTATGGTTTATGGGAACAGAGGTCCCAGCACTGTATTTTGATAGGTTGTCCCCTTGGGTCTGTTCAGAACTTTGTCTTTAACTCAGACAGGGACTTAGTTTTGTGAAGAGATGACTCATAGCGTGGGCTCTGCAAAAGGATTGGGGAAAAACTGTGCAACTGGGGACTCTTGCAGCCTTTCCAGTCCCTCTCTATCCTCAGAACACAAGAAAACTCTCTTTTTTCTTGTTCTTAAAGCTACCACTTTTACTTTCTTTTCTCTGCCTTTTTAAAAAAAGTTGCTAGAGAGCATGTGTGCTTGCCACAGAAAGAGACAGAGGGACAGAGAGAGGAGGAGGAGAAAGTACCATCCAACAGGGTGTGGTCACACCATAATTCTCTCCATTTCTTTATCTTGGGATCTTGAGCATGCACAACCGCACACCTGGTGTGTTTTTCCAGGACTCGAACCACATAGTCGTCCATGTGGCATTCAGCCACCCGAGCCACCATGCCACCAGCTGTTCCTAGTTTTCACTTTTCTAAATCAGATTCAGCATACCCAAATTGGGTGCCCTGTGCAGTTTATATTTTATAACTACACAGCTCTTTTTCCTAGAGTCCCACAATAATCCTATTAGAAAGCTGGGCAGGTGGTATTATCCCCTTTTTTATGGGTGGAGAAACTGGGTCTTGTGCACTCTCTTATAGGCAAGTCTTCTGATGCTTAAGTCTTAGACTTCTTCCACTTTCTCAGATCCTGCCCTGTTAAAGGAGTAGTAGGCGAGATGGGAGAATGTTGCTTTCTTCCTGGTGATTAGGCAGGCCCTGGTGACTATGTAGTTGAGATCCAGGAAAAGGGCTGCCTTTTTTCTGCTCTAGAGAGTCTTTTGCAGAGGCCCAAAGAATTAGCTTTTTAGGTATTTACCCATCTGTCTCTTTTTAGTCAGTTAAAAGATTTGATTCTAAGAAAGATTTAGGTAAAATGCGTATGGCTTTACCAGGCATACAGAAAACGCTTAAAAAAACAGCCCTGCAGTGAAGGCGGGTACCCTGTTAGGCTCTCTCACTGAGCAGTGGAGAGTTATTACGTTTTGGTTTCTTTAATACTTGCATACCCACCATGCTGTCACATTCTCGGCACAGATCAGTGCCTGGCTGTGCTACTCTGGGGCCTGCATTTCTGAAACTGGCCTGAAACTGATGCTTGGCACCTCCCTTAGACTCTAGGGAAATTGCCTCCAGACACTTAAAATATTTTCTATAGAATGTGTGTGAGGTAACCCCAGGCACAGTCTGCAATTGTGGCTGCCCATGTAGGAGGTACTGAGGACCTTTAATCATGAGCGGTGGTTTGGTTCAACATAGCTGGAACAGGGCCTCAGAGGGTAGGCATCGAGGCAGTGTGCAGAATGCAGGTTGGCTTCTTAGTGCCCGTGATGGAGTGGCAGACCAGAGCCCTGCCTGCCCACCCAGCTAGTCGCTGCTGCCTCTAAGGCTATAAATGGCCTGACCATCTTGGTAGCTATGCTAATTTTAGCTGAGGGTGGCTCCCGGAACTGGGCTAGGGCCAAGAGCAGGTGGGTGGGGCTTGGGTGAAGCTTGTACTGGGGGCTGGGGAGAGGGACATGTTAGTCCCAGGGCAACCAGGACATCATCTGCTCCCAGGCCTCAGCTTTGACACTCACCTTTAGCTAGGTTAATTGGTTCAGCAAACATTGAACAATGCCTGTGCATGTATTTATTCAGCAAGTATTCGAGTGCCTCCTCTGGTCCAGGTACTGTGTTTCCTGTGGAGATTTACGAATGAACAAAACAGATTCCCTCCCTCATGGAAGTTACAGTGTCAATGTGGAGCCAGAAAATAAACACACAAATAAATGTATTATCTTGTGGTTAAGTGAATGGGAATAAATGTAAGCAGAGTGGTATAAAGCAGAGTTAGAAAATAGATCAAGCTGGAACCCAGTGTCTAGTAGGACATATTAATACATGAGCATTGGCAATGATACTCACAACTAAATTATTTTTTTCTGAAAGAGATTTTTTTTTTTTTTTTTTTTATGTAGGGCACATGCACTCACCAGAAAGACAGAGAGGGACAGAAAGTGAGAAATCATCCCCCAGGGAGGATGGCCACACAATAATCCCTTCATCTCTATTCTGCTTTTGAGATTTTGGCCATGCATGCACACATGTCCAGTGTGTCCCACTGGGTCCGGGACTCAAACCATGGTTGGCCATGTGGGAGTCCATCGATGTAACCATTACACCATCTGCTGGTCCCACAACTAATATTTTTTAGTGCTTATTATTTGGCAGACACTGTTCTAAACATTTTATTTCATCTGATTTTCAGGACCATCCTATGTGATAGGTATTATTATCCTTATAGGTCAGAAAATTAAGTCATAGAGAAATTAAATAACCTGCCCATGGGGTTGGACAGTTGCTTTTTGAAGCTGACCTACATGGGAAGGGTCTGGGGTCTTGTCTGGAGACCTCTATGAACATGCTGAGTACATGCGTGCTCATGTTCCAGGACTGCTGAAGCTGGGGGTGGATCACAGTGTCAGGACCCTGGAAGCTGTCTCTCTGTCTCTCTGTCTCTTTCTTTCTCATAGAAGAAATAAAAACAATAAAAACATGGGAAGGGTCTGGGGTCTTGTCTGGAGACCTCTATGAACATGCTGAGTTCATGCGTGCTCATGTTCCAGGACTGCTGAAGCTGGGGGTGGATCACAGTGTCAGGACCCTGGAAGCTGTCTCTCTGTCTCTCTGTCTCTTTCTTTCTCTATGTCTTGCTCATAGAAGAAATAAAAACAATAAAAACTTGCCCATGATTGCACAGTTGATAAGGAGAGCCACAGTTTGAACCCAGGTGGTCTAATTCTTCTCTCTGCCTTCACCTCAGCCTTAAGCTATACCTTCTCTCAAAACTTTGTGATAAATACTATAATAGAGTTATCATATACACATACAGAAAGCTGTGGGAAGCCCAGGGAGTGAGTGACTAACCTTGCCTGGGAGAGGTGGGGAGGCTTTACAATTTTCTCTGTAATTTTTCTCAGATCTTGGGGAGATGAAAAATGGCTGCCTACAAATTAGGAGATGGAAACATCAGTTAATTCAACTCACTTACTTTTATGTATGAGGAAATTGAGGCCCCAAGAGGCATTAAGTAGAGGTTTCACAGTAGGCCGATGGTAGAAGACTAGGACATTTGAGTCAGTGACCCCTATAATTAGATATTTAATTTACAAGTCAAAATAATGATTGCTTACTACTTGTTTCGCATTATAGAAGGAAGTTATGGCCTCCAGAGAAGTTTAAGTCTGGTAAGGCCATAATATTTACGGAATATTAACTACAACATAACACACAGAGTAAGTAAATGAAGCACAAAATCAGGCAGTATAGACAGTGCAGAATAAGGGCTGTTTGGGCTGGCGTGGGGGTGGTGGGGGTGTTTCCTAGAAAGGAAGGGTTGGGTGGAGGTAGAAGAGAACCTGGAGAAAGTAGTCTGACTTGGGGGAGGTTGTAAGGAAGTGAGTATTGTGGGACTAGCAGTTGGTGTAATAGCTGTATTGCTGGACTCCCATGTAGGCGACGGCTGTTCGAGTCCTGGACTTGGTGTCTTTAACTCATGCCGGGCATGTATTCGTACGTGCCCAAGATCCTGAGAGGAGACTGGAGGAGAAGGGATGCAGTGTGACCATTCCCCCTGTGGGGTGACTTCTCACTTTCTGTCTCTCTGTCTCTCTCTGTCTTTCTGGTGAGCATATGCGCCCTATAGCAAAAACCTCTTGGAAAAAAAAAAAAAGAAAAGAAAAGAAAAAAGAAGGAAAGTGGGTATTGTGATGTCTATCTGGATCACCAGTGTGAACGTGTGAGATCTCACTGGTGGCTCGATGATAACTAGGCAGAGCTGTTTCATTGTTGGCTCGCAGATAGAAGAGGACGGTCATGTGTGATCTAGTGGTCATTCTAGCAATTATCATAACTTTGAAGTAACAGTGAGTGTAAGTAATATTTTGAGATGTGTAAATAACAATGTAATATGATATGAAAAGTATCTGTGATTTGTATTTGTGACAAAAATCATTGGTACTACTAATAATGTAATATCAGTGATTGGTTGCCTACATTGGTACTTGAAGAAAATGCTAACTTTTAGTAAGTAAATATTGAGAATAAGGATGTAATTTCTTTCCCATTCCAGTTCACAGAACCAATGAGTGCTACTCATGGGCCCCTCAGCATTATGGGGTTTTCGTGTTAAAACTTCTCATTCTTCAGCAAGAAACGGATGAGGTCTTGTGGGGGGGTGATTTCCTTGGTCTCCACAGGATTTGGTTTTAGCCCCAAGGGGCCCCTTTGGTTTCCTGCTGTTTGGCCTTGAGAGACATCACTGAGTGGTTTCATGGGCATGCTGTGGTCCATTTCCCTTTGTGGGAAATGATCCTCCAGGAAACCAGCATCTGGCTGTCAGGCTATGAGGGAGAGAAGAAGATACCAAACTGGGCCTCCAACAGAGCTTTCTTTTTTGTTCCTGTTGATATAAGAAAGAAAGAAATGTTAAGGATATTAAACAAAGTATAAACAGTGATACATTGAATACCCATGTGGATACAAAACAGTTTAAGAAGTAAATAATAGTAATACAGACCTTTCTTTATTACTCCCACGATACTTTGTATAAATTGTGAATGTAACACATTGGGGATACTGTTTGCCCTTGGGTGGAGGGAAGGAGGAGGGCTTGTACTTTTTATCTTGGTTATTATTATGACTAGCCTAACCTCTGTTAAAGTTTGCTGGAATCAATGCTTGTTTGAATGGGCCCCATTTTCTTTCTTCCTTTCAGATGATTTGATACACATTCCGGGCCTTTCTTTAACCCTTGGAGATGTTGCTTACCCACTTTGTATTAAGTTCCCTCCAAGCTCAGATCTTTTTTGTTTTTGTTTTTGCTGTAGGGTGTGTGCACTCACTACAGAAAGAAAAAGAAAGTGAGATAGTGCTCCATAGGGGGGTGGTCATGCCACAATCCCCTCTCCTCCATTCTCTTTCCTTGGGATTTTGGGCACAGATGTACATGTGCCTGGCATGTTTTTTAAGCCACCAGGTGAGGGACTTGAATTGCATTTGGCTGTGTGTGACTCATTGCCTTAACTACCATGCTACCTGCTGGCTCATAAGCTCAGATCTTTTTGATTTCTTCTCAATCTCTTTTTCTCACTTTTGCCCTTTTTTTTTGGAGGAAGTTTTTGCTAGAGGGCATGTGCTCTTGCCAGAGAGACAGAGAGAGACAGAGAGACAGAAAGCAAGAAATCACTCCCCAGGGGGATGGCCACACTACAATCCCTTCTCCATTCTTCTCTCGGGATCTTGGGCACGCACGCACACACGCCTGGAGTGAGTTTAAGCCACCAGGTCTGGGATTTGAACCACGATCAACTACATGGGAGTCCAGCGACATAACCACTATGCCATCTGCTGATCCCTTTTGCCCGACTTTTTGGGGAGAGGTTTTTGCTATAGGGCACGTGCGCTCACCAGAAAGACAGAGAGAGACAGAGAGACAGAAAGCGAGAAATCACCCCCCAGGGGGGATGACCATGCTGCAATCCCTTCTCCTCCATTCTCCTCTCAGGATCTTGGGCACACACACACATGCGCCCGGCATGAATTTTAAGCCACTGGGTCCGGGACGCGATCCACGGTTGACTACATGGGAGTTCAGCGACATAGCCATTACACTAATTGCTGGTCCCCCCTTCTGCCCATTTTTTAAAAAAGAGAATTATTTTATTTAACTTTATTTATTTACTTATTTTTTAATTTGACCAGAGAGGGACAGAATGAGAGCAAGGGAAAGTGAAAAAGCAAGCTGCTGGGTCTGGGTCTCGAACTGTGGTTAGCGATGTTGGAGTCCAGCACCCTTAACCACCATGCCACCTGCCGGCACCCCCACTTTTGGCCATTTTAAAGGTGGAGAATTTGTGGATGATTAATTGTTGTTCTGGGTTATATAGTTACAAAGTGGCAGGATCAGAATGATAACTCTAGTGATCTTTGCACTACATCTTTGCCTTTTTTTTCTTTTTTAAGAGATTATTGCTATAGTGTTTGTGTGCTCACTGGAAAGAGAGGGACAGAGAGACAGGAATCGAGAAATCAACTTTCTAGGGGGGATGGCCACACCACAGTCTCTTCTTCTGGGATTTTGGGCACATAGGCCCTGCATGAGTTTTAAGTCACTGGGTCTGGGACTTGAACTGTGATCAACTACTTGGGAGTCCGTGGGAGTCCAGCAATGTAACCATTATGTCATCTGCTGGTTCCAGACTGTGCTTTTTTTTTTTTTTTAATTTTTTATTAGAATGCAGGACTTGTTGGTGTGTCTCAAAAAGAAGTCCTGCCTCACTGATCAGACACTCAGAGCCTCAGGGGTTTGGCCATAGCTGTATTAACAAAGGTGTTTGGATAATCTAGTCACTCATCTCAAAACTGCGCTGCTCTGGAGGGTAGTAGCATCTACAGTGTAACCATCCTACACTGTAACTTATTTAAATGCCTACCTCTCTTACTATAAGCTCTTAAAGGGTTAGAACATAAGATATTCAACTTTTTACTCTAGCACCTAGCATGCTCAGCATGTAGTATACTGTATTTAGTATAAAGTTTGCAGAACTGAATTAAAGGAGATTTATTATCTGATTCTTATTCTGTGTTACTTTGCTAGGCACCTGATTGAAAGTTGAAAACTTTTCCTTGAAAGGCTGTAGGTAAAGTTAAAATTATTGGAAAGTTTATTAGAATTTTTTTTTTTTAATTCACTGATGATACTAGATAAATTTTCCCTCTCTCTCTCTTTTTAAAGAAAAAAAGTCATCCAGATCAGTTTGGGTCTGACAGCCCCAGTTTACTTGGAAGAAATTTGTCTAGGATTTTTAAGAGGCCAGATTTTTTTTTGGAGAGGTTTTTGGTATAGGGTGTGTGTGTGTGCTTGCTGGAAAGACAAAGAGAGACAGAGAGACAGAAAGCGAGAAATCACCCCCCCCCAGGGGGGATGACCACACCACAATCCCTTCTTCTCCATTCTTCTCTCGGGATCTTGTGCACACACACACACACCTAGTGTGAGTTTAAGCCACCGGGCCCAGGACTCGAACTCCGTGACTATATGGGAGTCCAGTGACATAGTCATTATGCTAACTGCTGGTCCCTAAGAGGCCAGAATCTTAACATTTGAAATTCTCACTGTTAGGAGTGACTGGGAAGCCAGCTGCAATGGCACAGCAGTAACGCAAAGCTTCATGATGCTGAAGCCATATGGTAAGGGTCCAGATTTGTGTCCCAGGGTCTTCCTGTACAGGCTGCTCATGCATGTGTGTGCGCTGATCCGGACTGCCAAGGCTTGGGGCAGATCAAGGTGTGAAGACCCTGTTGAGTGTGCCTCCACTTTAGTTTCTCTCTCAGAATAAGTAAATAAATAGACTTAAGACAATAGTAAGAGTAGCTGAGAAATTCTAGTTCCACAAAGTACCTATGCGTAGTGTAGAGGAGAGAGTTGGGGAAGTGAGGGGGTGGGTCTGGATGAAAGCCTAGACATAAAGTGGGAAGATTGGCTTTGATTTGCAGAAGGGTCTGAGTTGGCCACAGCCATGATACAAAAATATCTACCTTTCAGGGAGCTTACGAGTTCTAGCTCCTTTCCTTACTAGTAGTGGACCTAGGTAGGAAAGGGTAAAAAGAATAACCTTAATGAATTGGTTCATGATGAGGCTAACACAAGATAACTTACATAAAAGTGCTTTCTAAACTGAAAAATACCATACGATTAGGAGCATTTGAGTCATCTCAACCTTTGCTTTTGTGGGGCTGAAAAACTTTTCAGAATCTGAGTGTCTATCTATGATACTTCTCAGGGTAGCTGCTTCTGTGAATTTGCTATGGTTCCATTGTCTTACCAGGTGTACCTACCCAATATATGTAGACTCGGTGTAGCCAAACCAGTCTTTTATTCAAGGCTTGCAATAGGCCACAGGGAAATTTAAAGTCTGGATACTACTGTTTGACCTTATTTCTGTCCTGTAATCTCTTTCATTTTGTGAGTATAGTCACTTCCCTAGCTCCACCTACAGTCTCTCTCTTTCTCTTTTTTGAGAGAGAGATTTTTGCTACAGGGTGTCAAGGTGTGTATGCTAAGTCCAGTGACAGAGATCTTGAGAGACAGAGAGAGAGACAGACAGAGAGAGAGAGAGACAGAGACAGAGAGAGAGAGACAGAGAGAGGGAGGGAGGGAGGGAACCACTCCCCAAGGGGATAACCTTGCCACAATTTCTTCTCCCTTCTCCTCCTGGGACTTTGGGCACACACTCATGCACACGCACCTGGCATGATTTTCAAGTCGCCAGGTCTGGAACTAGAACTTCGGCTGGCCTTGTAGGGGTCCAACATCTTAACCATTATGCCACCTGCTGACCTCCCACTTGCAGCCTTAAAATTGCTGTGCAGATGAGCCTGGTCCTCACTTGTATTGGTTATTTATTGGTGCATAGCAAATTAAGCCCAAACTTAAAGGCATAGAGAATAACAAGCATTTTTTTTTTTTTTTAATCTTATAGTTTCTGTGGGTCAGGAATCTGGGTATAGCTTAGCTGGGTGCCTCTGGCTCAACGTCGCTCATAAAGTTGCAGCCAACCTGTTGACTGGGACTGAAGGCTCAACTCAGAAGAGAGTATTTGCTTCCAAGCTAATTTACGCGGTGGTTGGTTTAGTCCCCTGCAACGTGGGCCTTTCCACTGGGCTGCCTCATAAAATGAGTTGGCTTCTTTCAGACCACGTGATTCAAGAGAGCAAGGAGAGTGCCCAAGAAGGATACTTCAGTCTTTTTATCATCTAGTCCTGGCATTAATATGCCATCACTTCTTCCATATTATATTTGTTAGAAGGAAGTCATTTGTCTAGTTCATATTCAGGGTGAGGGGATTACCCAAGGGCATGAATCCCAGGAGGCCAGGTTGGATTGTTGAGAGATATGGGACCTATGCAGAGGAGGACCAGACAGCAGTTCACACTATTACACCAGTTTTCAGAAATTGGGCTGGGCAGAATTAGGGGTATGCCAAGTACTGTTTCTGGGGGCCATCTAACTAGCAAGCTTACATATAAAGCACAGGAGAAGCTGTCCTGTGATACCTGTTGCATATGGGGACTAATATCCACACTTCATACCAGTTTCTTGGCAGTATCAGCTCAGAGTGCCAACAGATCCGTGTCTATTGGGATGTACAGAGTAGGCTTCTGAAGAAGCTGAGTTGATGGGGCTGGCAAGTGGTGTGGTGATTAAGGTGCTGGACTTCCACATGGCTGACTGAAGTTCAAGTCCTGGACCTGGCAGCTTGGTTTCTCACCTTCCCTCTCTCTCACTCTGTCCCTCTCTGGTCAAATTAAAATAAATAAAATGAAATAAAATAAAGTACCATAAAACAATTCTTTTTTTTTTTTTTTTGAGAGGTTTTTGCTATAGGGTGCAAGCTCCAACTGTTTGAGAGGTTTTTGCTATAGGGTGCATGCTCCAACTGGAGAGACAGAGAGAGGCAGAGAGGCAGAAAGTGAGAAATCACCACCCAGGAGGTATGGCTATGCTGCAGTCCCTTCTCCAGTCCCCTCTCGAAATTTTGGACATACAGGCACACGTGTCCAGCATGAATTTTAGGCTGCCAGGTCCGGGACTCAAACTGCAGTTGACTACGTGGGAGTCCAGGTACATAACCATTACACCATCTACTAGTCCCAATAAAATAATAATTAAAAAAAAAAAAAGAAGCTGGGTCAGAACCTTATACTGCATATCTCACCACAGTGGTTCAGCTGGCTGCATTATGGATTTGGGGCCTCCACAGGCAGAGTAATGTATCTAAAGCCTTTTGGGAAGGACCATGGGGAAGCCTCTGGGCATCGAGAGTTTGACAGAGCCTTGCCTGTTTGCTACACTTGCTCCAGCAGTTGAGATTTGAATAGGGATGGCTGTGACCCTGTCCTGTTTATCAGAGTGGAGTAGATTTATTTGGTGTGAGAGGCCATGCAAGGAAAAGTCTTGCATGGCTAACAGGACTGTATCTTTGTTTTTTGTTGGGCAGATTGGAACAGAAAATGTGTAGATTCTAAAATCTTTCTCTGGATGGTGATTGCCTTTCTAACCCAGAGTTCTGCCCCAGACCACTTTGCTCACTTCATACCCCTCTGTTCTCCTCTCTGCATTCCTGGCTCAGTCAGACTTTTTCCTTTGTCCAAGTCTACAGAATGCACCTTTATTTATACTGCTTTTCTTTTGCTTTTACTTTCATCATATCCTTTTCCTCCCAGAATATCCTTGCATGCCCTCCTTTATTCTTACCTAATCTCTCAGTCCTCTATGAAGTCTTTCCTGAAACTAATGTTAGGCACAAAATATGACTGTCACTCCTTTCTGGTCAGACTCTGATAGCGCATGCTATTTGCAGTACTGTCTGTGTACTTCACACCCTGCTCATGCCTCTTAGAGCAAGAGGCGGCTTGATGTAAATCAAGAGCAGGGCACTGGCTCGAGTCCTTGCTGACAGGATGACTCAAATTGAGCTCCTCACTTGAAAAATGACGTTCAAAGAGAGTTAATGTTTATGAAAGGGTTATGCAGATTTTATAGTCTTTTTTTTTTTTTTTCTGTGCATAATTTCCTCTCTTCAGGGCAAGAGCCACTTCTGGTTTTTCATCCATAGTATCCATACTCAGTACCTATCACAGTGCTGGTCAGAAAGTGTGTGCTTTGGAACCAGCAGGTAGTGTCGTGGTTAAGGCACTGGACACTCCCACATGGCTGACCACGGTTCGAGTACTGGACCTGGTGGCTTGCTTTCTCACTTCCCTCCCTCTCTTTCTCTCTCTGGTCAGTAAGTGGATAGATAAAGTTAAATGAAATAATTCTTTTTTTTTTTTTAAGAGGTTTTTGCTATAGGGCGCTGCTGGAAAGACAGAGAGAGACAGAAAGAGAGAAAGCAAGAAATCACTCCCCCAAGGGGAATGGCCATGTCACAATCCCTTCTCCTCCATTCTCCTCTTGGGATCTTGGGCATGCATGCACACGGGCCCGGCGTAAGTTTAAGCCAGTGGTCCAGGACTCGAACTGTGGTCGACTACATGGGAGTCCAGAGATATAGCCATTACGCTAACTGCTGGTCCCAATAAAATAATTCTTAAAAAAAAAAAGTATGCGCTTAATAGACAGTTGTTGAATAAATGAAGGAGCAGCTATAAATTGGTAGGTGGATTGAATAGGTAGGGTGGAGAATGTAAGTAAATTGACTTCAGTTCCTGTGAGAAATTTGGACAAGTGTGTCCTGAGAGTAGAGGTTAAACTCACGTGCTGGGTTGGGACCTGACAGTGGCACAGCAGTAAAAAGCCATACTCTGTGAGGGTGACCCACACGGCTTCGTGCCCTAGACCTCCCTGTGTACTTCGGGCACACGTGTGCCCTTGCCTTGAGGCAGGCTGAAGTTGGAGGTGGATCATGGTGTCAGGACCCTTTTGGGGCTCCTACCTCTTGGTCTCTCATGTTCGTGGAAGAATTAAAATATAAACTTTAAGAAAAGGAATTGACACAGTTTTCTGAGGAGTTCCGTGGGCATTATTATTGGACTGGACCCAGTACCTCATCCCTATTTATTGAGTACCACTGAAGTTGTTCTCAGTGACAGTTATCAGTCACACAGGGGGATGGTTTGGTCATTGACTCTGACAAAACTGTTTGCCTCAGCAGTGGCCACCCTGAACAGGTGGCTGCAGTAGGAGTGGAGTAGGGCTATGGGCAAAGCTTCCTTGGGTCTTGCTGCTCCCTGCATGGGTTCCACAGCCCAGACAGGTTTACCTCAGGTCACACTTGACGCATCTGAATGAATAGAATGAACTTTAACTGCTTTTGTTAGCCTGGCTTGTGGCATGGAGGAGGGAACCTTCTTCCGGGATTCTCACTGCTGAGCCTGTTGGGCAGCAGAGAGTTGGGGCAGACTTGTGAAGATCATTGGTTTTTAAAATGTTTTCTCTGATGCTGAGAACTCTCTGGGCCTCGGAGAGCTCCAGGCTGAGCAAACCTCACACCAGTGTTCCTCAAGGTATTGGGGAGGGGCCTCCTGGGAGACTCAGTGGGGCAGGCGACTGAGTAAGAGAGGCCATCGTGCTGTCAGCACGGCCCAAGTAGGCCAAACCTGTCCCTTTCCTCCTTAACCATATTTATAGAGCTCCTGGCTGCCTGCGTTGAGCTCTGGCCTAGGTAATGAGCAGAAATCTCACTGGCAGGCAGGTAGGCAGGCTTCCAAATCTCATGTGCCTCTAATTTTCTCAGTGTGATTCAGTAGCTCTGCTCCTGTTGGCCTCTCTGGGTTATCTCAGGCCTCTCAGGAAGCTCTCAGCACTCTCATCACTACAGTGTATGTTAAAACAAATGTGTCCATGTGTGCCAAGTTCCCAGGACTAGACTCTGAAATACAGTGGCCAGGGGAGATGGTGCCCTTCAGGTGTTATACGTACACACAGGTTAGGAAGCAGCGTGTGCCTATGTTTGTGTGGATGCCATTGCAGGATCAAATTTGTGGAGGTCTTACTTCAAGAAATTTTCTCTGATAAGGGCAAAGGTCACTGGAACTCATACTTACCTTTGAAGAGATAACTATATATTAAGACAACTCAAACAATATGATGACAGCTATTGGTCATGCTTCACATGGGCATGACAATCCTTAAAGACTGATATGGTTTTCATTTTACAGAGGAGGAAACTGTAGCTCTGAGACTTTGAGGTGGTTGAGCCAGGATTTTATTTTATTTTTTAAAAATTATTTAATTTATTCATTCGTTTATTTTAATTTAACCAGAGAGAGACACACACACACTGAGATAGAGATAGAGAGAGGGAAAATGAGAAAGCAAGGCCCCAGGTCCGGGACTCAAGCCATGGTCAGCCATGTGGGAGTGTCTAGCACCTTAACCACCATACTACCTGCTGGTCCTTGATCCAGGATTTTATTTTAGCTTTATCTGATTCCATGACTGAAATAATTTTTCTTTTTTTTTCCTTCCTTTTTATTTTGACCAGAGGTTATGTGTGCTCATGAGAAAGAGAGAGAGAGAGAGAGATTTTGGGCCTGTTTACACATGAGCTTCAACATGTTTTTCAAGCTGCCAGGGTTGGGGCTCAAACTACAGTCAGCCATGTGTGCCCTGTTCCTATTTTTATTTAATAACTTGGGAAGGGAAGAAACTGCTATCTGAATTTGGGTAGAAATATGCATTTGATTAAAATTTATACAATTGGGCCAACCGGTGCATGGGGGTTAAAGCAGCTGGATCCCATGTGGCTGATTGCTCAGTTTGAGTCCCAGACCTGGAGGCTTTGGAGGCATGCTGGGTACAGTTCATGCTTGCCCAGTGTCCCGAAGGGAGAGAAAAATGGAGGAGAGGAAATGGCGGCATGGCAATTCCCCATGGCAGGTGCTTTCACACACTCTCTCTCTCTCTGTTTCTTTAGTGAGTGCATGTGCTCTCAGGAAAATATTTTTTAAAAAATTACACAATTTATTTTACTCTATTTTTTCACAAGTTTATGAGAGAAAGAGAGGTTTTTTGTTTTTGTTTTTAGTTATTTTGCTCTTGGGTAAGTGTGCTCACTGGAGACTGA
>NW_006159505.1:965964-967696 GCF_000334495.1 Tupaia belangeri chinensis | reverse complement strand
CCCAACCCCCCCTCAATTTTTTTTTTTTTTTTTTTTTTTTTTTTTTTTTTTCCATAGGGTGCATGTGCTCATCTGAGAGAGACAGGAATGGGAAAGTGAGAAATTACCCCCAAGAGGGATGACTATTGCAATCTTTTCTCTTTTGTTCTCCTGTTGGGATTTTGGGCACACATGCACACATGCCCAGCATGATTTTCAAGCCACTGGGTCCAGGACTTGAACTGCACAATCAGGCATGTGGGACCCAGTTGCTTTAACTACCATGCCACTGGCTAGCTTGAAAAAGAGATTAAATAAAATGTGTGTGTGGGTGCGTACACACAAAAGACAGAGAGAGGGAAGACACTCTTGATAGGGTACTATCATATATCAGTCTCTTCTCAGCCTCACAACTCCTTACAATCCTGGGTGCCCAGCATATTTTTCAGATCTGCCTGAGGTCTGAACCACGGTTGCCCTGGCTTCCAATATTACACAGTGCTAGCATCACCACTGTGGCCTGTTGGCTGGGCCTGACTGATTGACTTTTTTTTTTTTCTTTTGGCAATACAGTTGTTTCATTAATTTTTCTTTGTAGGGAGAAGTATGCTTTTTTACAGCATCTGTAACTGATTGACTTTTGACAGAGTCTTACCATGTCGGGATCCTCCCGTTATAGTTCTACCTTGCTAGGACTACAGGTGCATGCTCTTGTACCCAGCCTGTTTAGGTTGGGCTGGGAATTGAACCTGGGTCTCCCATGTGGACTTAGCCTCTGAGTAGCAGCATTTTAGTAGAATGTGCCACTGTAGCTGAACCTAAAATTATAAAAATTTTAAGAGTGTTAGTGGTGGTAGTTTATTCTGTCATCTAGATAGTCTTGAAGAAACTAGTATTAGAAGGTTGGAGGGCTTGGGGCTGGCAGGTGGCATGTGGTTAAGGGTGCTAGACTTACACATGGCCAGCCATGGTTTGAGTCCTGGACCTGGTGGCTTGGATTTTTATTTTCCCTCTCTCTCTCTCACTCTGGTCAAATTTAAAATAAACAAATAAATAAATGTGAAAATAATTCTTTAAAAAGAAAAGGCAATTGGGAAGACTGGTAGAACGAGAGACTCTATTATACACATGAATTCTGAATGGGTTGCATCACATTGGTGAAGTATCTAGGTACAAAATAGCATGTCAATTTGTGTCTTCCAAAAATAGCATTTTAGTTGAGCTGTTTGGAATATAAGCCTTGGGATGGTGGGTATATGTGTATAGTATTCTTATCTCTATAGTCAACATTTAACATGGTTGTAATATGTTGTATGACAATCCATGTCTAATAGGGCTCAGTGTAATGGGAGAGTGGAGATGCACATCTGCATTTTCTATCATAGGCGCTCCTCTTTGTTGAGTAGCTATACTGTATCAGGACTGGGGTACGTACCTTCACATACATGGTCTTATTTAACCCTCACAACAGTTCTCCAATTTTTTTTCTTTTTTTTTTGAGAGGTGTTTTTGCTATAGGGTGTGTGTGCTCATCAGAAAGAGAGAGACAGAGACAGAAAGTGAGAAATCACCCCCCAGGGGGGATGGCCACGCCGCAATCCCTTCTCCTCCATTCTCCTCTTAGGATCTTGGGCACACATGCACAGGCCCCCGGCATGAGTTTAAGCCATGGGGTCCAGGACTCGAACTGCGATCAACTACATGGCAGTCCAGCGACATAGCCATTACTCTAACTGCTGGTCTCTCCAGTTTT
>NW_006159505.1:964570-965708 GCF_000334495.1 Tupaia belangeri chinensis | reverse complement strand
TTCCCGCTGTCGTTCTCTAGTTCTCTCTCTCTGTCTGTCTGGCGAGCGCACGTGCCCTATAGCAAAAACCTCTCCAAAAAAAAAAAAAATTTGCCAGAGGGTACTTGTGCTCACTAGAGAGAGACAGAGAGAGGGAAAGGGAGAAACCATCCTCTAATAGGGTGTGGTCACACTGCAATCCCTTCTTCTCCACTTTTCCATGCTGTTTGGATTTGGAGAATGCACACATATGTGCCTGGCCTATTTTTCAAACTACCGGGACCTGGAGTCCAGTCACAGGGTTGGCCTTGTGGGATTCAGCTGCCGTAACCACCAGGCTATGCACTGGTCTCTGTGCTGCTTTGAAAATTTTTTTTCTTTATTCCTAATAGAAAATGTGTGTGTGCATGTAAGAGAAGGAGAGAACTAGAGAGGGAGGGGAAGAGAGAAGATCACCCTCCATAGGGTCACGATCATGTCATGATCTCCTTACCCCAGTTTTCCAACCTGTTGGATCTTGGGCACTTGTGTACACGCCAGACATGTTTCAGGCTAAACAGGCCAGAGATTTAAGCGGTGATTGTGATTATCATGTGGAATCTACTTTCTCTTGAGCTAAGTGTTATTCCTGCCCCATGGAGCTGGCTCTGGGTGGCTTTTTTTTTCTTTCTTTTTTTTTAAGTTATTGCCATAGGTCATGTGTGTTCACCTGGGCTACTTTTTAACTGTTAATGACAACAGGAAAAATGTGTCTATATTAGCTTTATACCTGGTCCACTTGTAAGGAAGGCGGCCTAAGGCCTTGGAGATATGTAAAGTTCGTTGTAATATTTTGTTATTAATTTGAACAAGTCTCTTTAGCCCTTTGTGGTTCAAATTACACATCTGCTGCCAGTTTAACATGGAAGCTTTAGTATTTTAAGTCTTGAAGTCACTTCCATTTCTGAGAACATCTCTTTAAAATGCAAGAGTTAGTTGTTGAAATTACCCCTGCACTGAGAATCAAAGCTCATCTTTACTAGCTTTTTAGTATAGATTAGGTTAGGGAAGAGTCACTATGAGACTAGGCTGTAGTATGATACTGGCGTGAAGAGGCCAGTGTGGTGAGCTCAGTTTACCTATGCGGGAACAGGGTCAAAGACTCAGCCCATACCTAACT
>NW_006159505.1:961552-964539 GCF_000334495.1 Tupaia belangeri chinensis | reverse complement strand
CTGCTGAGCATGTACCTGTACTCTCAGCCAGAAACCAGAGCTTGGTGAGGGCCTGATTCCCCAAAGAATTCAGCGGTGAAAATTAGGCCATTTGAGCAGTTCTAATTGGCTGAGCTGTGTGAAGGGCAGAGGCTTTCCCTGGGGGCTCCTTTTAATCTCCTGTGGTTACAGACTTTTAAGGTTGGACTAATTAAAAAGTGTTGGCAACTGGACTCAATACTTTTCTTGCACTAGGTCCTGCTCCAGGCTCCTAGAATACCAGAAGCTGACACAGGGCCATCTTTCCTGGGAAGCTGAGGAGTGGGTTCTCATTGATTCATCTCTAAATGCACAGCAAAATGGAATTAGTCCAGAATAAACCAACAGACATCTTATGGTGGGGAGACATGTGGGCTGAGACCTGCGTATGGCCTGAATTTGCTTCTCTCTGGCTCTCGAGGTGCCTTTTTATGTTGATTCTCTTTTATTAGCCCCCAAATGGCCTTGCTCTGTTAGCTGGCAAGTCATTTCTTCCTCTTCTTTTTTAAAAAAATAATTATTTTAAATTTTATTTATTCATTTATTTTAATTTGACCAGAGAGAGACAGAAGAAGAGAGAGAGAGAGAAAATGAGAAAGCAAGCCACCAGGTCTGGGACTTGAACTGTGTTCGGCCATGTGGGAGTGTCAGCGTCTTAACCACCACACCACCTTCTGGTCCCCAACTGGCAAGTCATTTTTATTGCGCT
This sequence comes from Tupaia belangeri chinensis, assembly GCF_000334495.1. Lineage (NCBI taxonomy): Eukaryota > Metazoa > Chordata > Mammalia > Scandentia > Tupaiidae > Tupaia > Tupaia belangeri. Next base: position 963,812 of record NW_006159505.1, on the reverse strand, counting down.
GGGATATCCTTTTCTACTGTGTTCTTGTTCTAATCAGAAAAAGAGACAAGGAGAGGATATTTATTTTTACCATGTGCCAGATCAAGGCTAGCGTTCTACAGTTACTTCCCCCCCTTTATTCATGATAGAGCATGTATGTATGTATGCATGAGAGAAGGGGGTTGAGAGGTAGAGGAGAACCCTTCACAGGGTCTGGTCATTCGTGATCTCCTTTCTCCACTCCTCCAGTCTGTCGGATCCTGGGCACTCTTACATGATGCTGGGGCATAACTTACGCTGAGTGGGCTGAGGATTTGAACGCTGTTTGCCATTTAGGATCCAGCTTCTCTTGAGAAATGCTTTACTGTTGCACCATGGAGTTAGCCTCATGTCCTCTTATCCTTCTAAGCCTAGCTAAGTTTCCACCTCCAGAAAGTATTCTCCAATTTTGTCATCCAGAATGACTTTCTTGTTCTGCCTTTTTAGAGCACTCTGCCCTTCTCTAATCTGTGTGACACTTGAGTCAGTGCCACATATATCTGCCTCCCTCATCGGATCACTTCCACTCCTTCAAGGTGCAGGGTCCAGTGTGTATTTGTTAAAGGACTGAATGAAGTTATAGTTAGAATATCTGGTGTGTTGACAGAAGGGTAAAGGCAAGGGTTTTAGCTAGCTCTGTAATAAAGCCAGACCCTCCTCTTCTTGATTTGTTCAGAGTGGGCTGTGTTGTACTGGAGGCAGTGGTCCTCTAGGCAGGAACAGACATCTCTTCCCTTAGGTCATTTTCTTAGACCCCTGGCTTTGAGTTTGTTTTGTTGTTGTAGCCTCCTTGCAAAGGACAGGGCTAGGCTCGGTGCCCTCTGGAGTGGTGGAGTGGTGTGTTGAAGCCTTAGCCTAGTGTTGGTGGTAGGAATATGCCTCTTGGTCTCAGTGCTTGAGTTTTTTTGTTTGTTTTGTTTTGTTGTTTTTTGCAAAGAGCATACTGAGTCATGAAGCCTGGAATTGGGGCTTGTACTTTACACAGCCAGTGCTTATGCACTACTTTACAGAATAATGACTTTCCTGGAGAACACAAGTATATGCTAAGGTATTTTTATAAGTCGAATTGTCTTTCTCACTGATTTGAAAAATATTACGAAATTATTTTCAGGACCTTTGGCGTGCATATAGCATATATATTTAGTATTTAACATAAAAACTTTATTCCTTTGGGAGCTGACCCTGTGCCCCAGTGGCTTAAAAACATGTTGGGCATTTGTGCATGTGAGCCCCAAATCTTGACAGGAAAGAGAGAAGGAGGAGGGATTGGTACGTGACCACACCCCATGAGGGGTGCTTTCTCTCACTCTCTCTGCTGAGCACATGTGTCCTCTGGCAGTTAAAAAATTAAGTGAAATGGCTCTAGGATTAGCTGTTACACTGGGGTATTTGGAAGGTTATTTATTTAATTATTTATTTGTTAGATTTTTGCCATATGGTGCATATGCTTGCTGGAAAGAGACAGTGAGAGAAACAGTGAGAGAGAAAGTAAGAAACCACCTGCCCCCACCATGGGGATGGCCACATTGCAATTCCTTCTCCTCTAGTTTCCTCCTGGGATTTTGGACACACACGCACATGTGCCTGGTGTGAATGTCAAGCCACCAGGTCTGAGACTCAAACCACCCTTGGCCATGCGGAAGTCTGATGCCTTAACTGTTGTTTTACCGGATGGCCATAGAAAATTTATTTATTTATTTATTGAGAAGGATTTTTGCTATAGGGCACATGCCCTTGCCGGAAAGACAGAGAGACAGAAAGCGAGAAGTCACCCCCCAGGGGGTATGGCTGTACAGTAGTCCCTTCTCCATTCTCCTCTGGGGATTTTGGGAATGTACTCACATGTACCCAGTGTCAGTTTCAAGTTGCCAGGTCTGGGACTCAAACTACATGGGAGTCCAGTAATGTAACCATTACACCATCTGCTGGTCCCTCCAGAAGGATTTTTTTTTTTTTTAAAGTAAAAAACAACAACCACCACAAAAAAATAGCCAGGCTGGCCCATAGCTGGGTGGTTAAGGTAGCTGGATTCCACATGGCCAACTACATGGTTCCAGTCTCAGACTTGGAGGCTTCAGAAACATGCTGGGTGCATGTGCATGAGTGCCCAGGATCCCCAAAAGGTGAAGATAAGGAGGAGAAGGAATTGTAGCCTGACCGTGCCTCATGGAAGGGTGCTTTCTCACTTTACCCCTTTGTCTCTCACTGCTAGTACACACGCCCTCTGTTGGGGGGGGGGGGA
>NW_006159505.1:886751-961521 GCF_000334495.1 Tupaia belangeri chinensis | reverse complement strand
AAGAGTTAAAAAGCAACTGTATAATGTGTAACATACAGTAAATGCTCAATACATAATGACTTTTTTCTTTTTCCCTTTCTGGTTTGTAAAGTGCTATTGATGGAAGCACAGAGGAAGAAGCAGTTAGAATTGCTTGTGGGGAGCCTAGACAATGTCTTCATAGATTTGATCTGACAACATCTTGATATTTAAGATTAGAATTATTGATGTCATTTTCTTACTAAAGGAGCTCCCTGGAATTAAGCACAGGTCTTGGGGTTTGGAATGCTTTGCTTCTCTGCATTTCCCATGGTATTGATAAGAGGGTTGGCTTTTTTTGTCTTTCCAGGCAAGGTCATGTTTGCACTGCAAATTTGTATAGAGCTCATTCCAGCTAGGCTGATTTGCATTTTTTTTTTTTTATAGCCAGCCATCACTCCCCCACCCCACACCCCACACCTCCAAAACACCTCAATAATTGTTAGTTATAGCTTTGAAAACATGTGCTCAGGTTGACTTCTGTTCTGGATCAGTGGTAAATTCTCACGGGAGGTGGAGTAGAGTGTGTTTGCTTGGGTTAATCAAGTATTTTATGAGTTGACCTTTACTAGTGAAAACCTAATTTTTCTCTCATGCCTGAGTAACTCTAATAGGCTGAGAGCCTTGCTCTCGGATATTATCTGAACAGTTGGAAGTTGCAGCAGATTTGCTTGTCCTTGTCCTTGTCATACAACCACAAGGGTCAGTGGGATTTATCTCCCCTTCAGCAAGGGTGCCCAGACCCTTTATTATTATTATTATTATTATTATTTTTTAATTTGCTAGAGGGTGCATGCACTTGCTGGAGAGAGACAGAGGTAGAAGGAAAGTGAGAAAGCACCCCCCATGGGGAATGGTCACGCTGCGATTCCTTTTTTCCATTTCTCCTTTCATGATTTGAAGCTTGTACAAACTTGCTCCTGGTGTATTTTTCAAACCTTTGGGTCTGGGATTCATACAGTGTAATTAGCCTTGTGAGATCCAGCTATTTTAACCACAATGCTACCAGCTGGCCTGAACTTTCTTTTTGTCCTGTGGTTGTAATGTACTGGGACAATTACTCCTCTCTCTCTGGTCAGCATTTTATACTTTTGGAGTTTTTGCTCTGGTTTATTTTTTTGAGAGAATGAATAAGAAGGGAGGAATTGTCTGGTCATGAGGTAGAAAGAGCTACCTTGCTTGTAAATTGAAGCTACTGGGCAAAAAGTGGGTAAAAAACATTTTCCTGGAAGGGAGTGACCAATCACTGGCTAAGTTAGAATTGGCTTTGGGTTAAATGGGCCTGGTGCTCCCCAGGAGTGCAGTCAGTATGTGTCCTGCTATATTCTCAGTGCCCTCCTTTGGGAATTGAGCATTGTCACAGAGGAGATCAAATATGGGCCAGGAAGGAGGGGTTAAGGAAAGAAAAGACAGAGGGAAGAAAAAGGAACTTTGATGAGCTGTTACTCTATGCTAGATGTGTCACACCAGTATTTCTTTTAATCTTCATCTCGACAACTTTGTGGGTAATTTTTTTTTTTTGAGAGGTTTTCACCATAGGGCGCTTGCGCTCACTAGAAAGACAGAGAGAGACAGAGAGACAGAAAGCGAGAAATCACCCCCCAGGGGGGATGGCCACGCCACAATCCCTTTTTCTCCATTCTCCTCTCAGCATCTTGGGCATGCACACACACGTGCCTGGCATGAGTTTAAGCCACCGGGTCTGGTACTTGAACTACAGTCAACTACATGGGAGTTCAGCGACATAGCCATTATACTAACTTCTGGTCCCCAACTTTGTGGGTAATTATCCTTGTTCCTCTTTATCTTCACCTGACAGCCTTATGAAGTAGCTATCAGTAGTCTTGTTTTACAGGTGATGAAAGTGAAGCCCAGAGAGGTTAAGCAACCTTTCCAAGGTAACAAAATTAGTAAATGATAATAATAATAATCATTCATTGTGTGCCTGGAAGGTACATGCCAAGGTTTTTTATTTTTTATTCTATGAGAAATTATTATTACCTTTGCATTGCAAATGAGGAAACTGGGAACGAGAGAGTTTTGGTTACTTGGAAGGTCACTCATCTAGTAACATCAGTGCAGGGATTTGAAACAAGGTCTGCCTGATGACAAAACTTGTTCCTTTGATATCCACATCACTTGCAAATGGGAGACTTGAAATTCAAATACAGTCACAAGAGCAGAGCTTGTGTTTTATGTATTCGTGTATTTCCCAACCTTGACAGTGCCTGCCATGTTATTAGTACTCAGTAAACATTGGCTCTGAAATTTAGCTCACCTCTTCCCCATAGCATATGTTACCTACAGTGGCTCCCTATGGCCAGCTGCCCTAGCTCCTTGGCTACCTTTGCCTTCCCTACCCTTTGTGGCCTTCCCAGCCTCCCAGCACACAGCATCTCATCCAGCACTAGTACTTTTCTGCTTCTTCACCCTCTTCTCCCCTGGCTACATACTTTTGGTCCTGCTGTTGCTCTCCATCACCCTCCAATCCTGGCCATTTGTTTTACTGTAGTTTCTCTGAGCAATCCCAGGCACCTCTCTTTCTAGACTATAATCTTCTTATTCTGTGCCATATACTTTGACATTTAATTATCCATTGTTCCACTTTCTGTTGGTTCCTTGGACATTACTCTTCACCCCAGTCAACTGATAGTAGCCATATCATAATGATCCATTGGATTGGTTTGTACTCTGCCCTTTACAAAATACAGTCATGTGCTGCATATTGATGTTTTGGCCAATGACAGGCCGAATATGTTGCATTCTTGGAAGAGTTATGACATTTTTTCCCCTGCGTTTTTCTATGCAAAAGTGTGTCATGACTTTTCTGGCAACCCAGCATAATTGTGGAGTAGGAGGTTATACCATGTAGCCTAGGTGTGTTAGGCTATATCACCTAGGTGTGTTAGGCTATATCACCTGGATTTCTGTAAGTATGCTCTGTAATGTTCACACAATGACGACAATGCCTAACAACTCATTTCTAAGAATGTATCCCTGTCATTAAGCAATGCATGACTAAACTCTTCTGTTCAAGACCTTTTTTTTTTTTTAAGTTTATTTATTTATTTCTCCCATGAGTGAGACAGAGAGACAGGCACCCCCAATAGGGTTTTTTCCTTTTTGGAGAAGTTTTTGCTATAGGGCGCATGTGCTTGCCAGAAAGACAGAGACAGAGAGATAGAAAGCGAGAAACCACTCCCCGGGGGGATGGCCACGCTGCAATCCCTTCTCCTCCATTCTCCTCTTGGGATCTTGGGCATGCACGCACATGCGCCCGGCGTGAGTTTAAGCCACTGGGTCCGGAACTCTAACCGCAATCAGCTACATGGGAGTTCAGTGACATAGCCATTACACTAACTGGTGGTCCCTATTCAAGACCTTTTTGTGCACCATGCTTACAACACCTGCAAGTTATGATGGGATTATTGTTTCCGTATTACAGCAAGGGAAACAAATGCAAAGGAGGCAGATGTGTATCTAATTATGGGCAGAACTGAGACTAGCTCTCAGGTCTACTGGCTTCTGGTTTTGTGTTTGTCTGTAGTTCCTTCCATATTTCTATTTCTCCCTGCCATTTCCCCTCCTGCCATTCAACGCAGAACTTCTTGCCATATGGGTTTTAGGGAGGCTTGGTTGGAACCCAGGGAATGGTCATTGCCTAACTAGCAATCTGTGGTACTTCTCTGTAATGACAGTGTTTCTGTGCTGCTGTTGCTGAGGCTGCTAAGATTAATATTGAACTGAGAAGCCTTGGGCAGCACATGGCCTGGTGGTTAAAGCAGCTGGATTCCAAGTGGTGGACCATAAGGTTCGAGTCCTGGACCTGGCAGCTTAAGAACACACTGGGTACATGGGCTTATATACCCAAATTTCCAAAAGGAGAGAGAAGGGATTGTGGTCCTTTCCCCTCCCTGCATCTCTGGTGCACGCATATGTCCTGTGGCAAAATTAAGAAAATGATGCAGCAGTATTGACTCATTCTGATGGTCAGGGTACTTCTCATGGAGGTTCAGGAACTATGTCAGGATGTATGGTAATGGACAGTTTCCTATGTGATAATGGCATGAACTTTGGGAGCAATCAGACCAATGTTTGAAACCTGGCTTTGCTGCTGTTTATTAGCTTGCTGACCCTAGATAAATCATTAATCTCTGAGCCTTAGGGCTCCTGTGAGAATATTTTTAAGGGACACATAATGGCTCTTTAAAAAAGAAGTATTTGTTGGTGGTTTTTATTGTCAATATTGCTTTAAGTATAGGGTTCCTGAAGGGCATGAAAGCCGACTATGCCTCTGATTCTTTCTTTCTTTTTTAATTTATACTAATTTTTAACAGACAATATTTCCCTCAAGCTGCCACCATCAATTGTAGTTTCATCTGACTTTCAAAGTTCTATATTAAAACATGGTTGCCTTTGCTGTAAAAAAAAAAAAAGAAAAAAAAAAAGCAACTATAACCCTTAAAGTATCTCTATGATATGTGCAAACCACTTATTTTTATTTGACAAGTCACAAACTTTAACAAGCTCTCCTCCGTGTGACATTACAGTTAACCAAGATGAATGTGAAGCAGGTATTATTTTAGTTTAACTGCAGTAACATTTACACCTGTAAGAAACAATGTCCTTTTGACCTGACAATACCTGGTCTGTGTGACAAAATTCAAAAATTATCCCCTCTCCCTCAAAAAAAAAAAAAGACACAAGGAAAAACTACCTTAATAGATTTCAAGTTAAACATAGCATAGGCAATTTAAGTATTAATATGGCATAACTTTCTCTCTTTGTGGCTCTTAAATGCTCACAAACAAGGGATGAGTACGTCTGTTTAGAAATTTGAAATACAATTTTATTCCAAAATTTGAAATACAATTGTGTTCCAAAACAGCCAAATATGTAGGTCCAAAAATGAAGGTATTTTTAACCGCCACATTTACTCCGAAGCCCATTTGTCTCCTTCAGCATCCCCAAGATGAAGCACGCGTTCTCGTGAGCTAGTAACAAAGTGGCACACGCACTGCACCGCTGACATCGCAAGGCAGTTGCCTGTAAAACTAGACTTCTGACGTGGGGGTCCAGCTTCATTTTCACAGGTCGTCATCCTCCTCCAGGAGAGCAGTTGTCTGAGGAACCTCTAGGTCCTGCTCATACTGCGGCTGCCAGACCCGGGGCCATGACGACCTCTGGTGAGCAAGAGCAGGCATGGTGACAGACTCTAGGTTAGGGTCTCTGAGGAGCTTCCTAGCCAGCAGAGGAAGGGCTTCTCAAAGTCATCATTACTTTTGGCAGAAATACCATAGTACTGAAAATTCTTCTTTCAGTGGAAGGCAATGGATTTTACCTTCACTTTCCTGTCCTTAATGTCTACTTTGTTGCCACATACACGATGGAGATGTTCTCACATACTGGAGCAGATCTCTAGGCCAGTTAGGCATGTACATATAAGTCGCTCTTGATGTTACATCAAACATTATGATGGCACATTGGGCTTGGATGTCGTAGCTGTCCGTCCCTCAGCCCGCCGAACTTCTCCTAACCAGCTATGTCCCACACGTTGAGCTTGATAGGTCCTCTGTTGGTGTGGAAGATGAGTGGGTGGACCTTGATGCCCAGAGTGGCTACATACTTCTTCTCTAACTCCCTAGTCAGGTGACGCTTCACTAATGTGGTCTTCCTGGTGCCACCGTTGCCAGTCAATACCAGTTTGAACTGGACCTGATACTCTCCTGGGGTGACCATGGTATCCTCTAGAAGCATCTCTGCACCTGTCTGACTAAGGCTGGATGAGATTTTAGTTATTTCTGAAACCAAATATTGCTCCAAAGATGTTTGTTAAGTAGTTATATATATAAATTTATTTATTTATTTAGAGGTTTTTGCCTTAGGGTATCTGTACTTGGTGGAGAGAGAGAGACAGAAACAAAGAGAAAGAAAGTGAGAAATCATCCCCCAAGAGGGATGGCTATGCCACAATCTTTTCTCCTTCATTTTCCTCCCAGGACCTTGGGCACGCACGTATGTGTGCCCAGTGTGAGTTTTAAGCCACCAGATCCAAGACTCAAACTGTGGTCAGCTATGTGGGAGTCCAGTGACATGAACAAGAGGGCGGGAAGGAAAAGAGAGAGAAATAGGGAGGGAAGGAGCGAGCGAGAGAGCAGAGAGAGAGAGAGAGACAGAAAGAGGGAGTAAAGGAGAGAGGAAGGGAGGGAGGGAGGGAGAGAGATAAAAACATTCTCAATAGGGTCTTATTATGCTACATTCCCCTTTCCTGGCCATCTAAGCTCATCAGGATCTTGGGCATGTACACTCACAGAATCCCAGCCAGTTTAGAACCCCTAGCTATCTGGGTTCCAGTGGCCTTAACAACCAGGCTATGGGCTAGCTTTGGCCTGTCCATTTTTCAATTGGGTTGTCTTTTTGTTGCTGAGCTGTGAGAGTTCTTTATATATTCTGGATCCTGCCTAGGATTCAGCTTTTTAAAAAACATAATTTGGGGGACTAGCTGCAGTGGTGTGTGCAGGTGTGCTGCTACCTGGCCAGCTAAGGCCACATAGGAGGTGCGGTTTGATTTCTGGCCCATCCTAAGGAGCTGAGTGTGGTGGCACACAGCTATAGTCCCAATGGCTTGGGAAGCTGAGATAAAAGGATCAGAACAGATCTTGACTCCTTTCTCTACCCCCCCCTTTATTTTTTTGGCTAGGTTTTCTGGGTTTAAATCTTAAATCTTAGCTCTATTTACTAGTTATGACCTTAGGGAAGTTATTTAAATTCAGTTTTTATATAGAAAACATAAAAAAGTCATGACTTTTCAGACAACCCAATAAAGAATTCCTATGCAGGTTTTGTGATCAACTTACTGTAAATATTCATTACATGTTAGCAATAATCATTTAATCTTCTCTTCCTTCTGGATCAGTGCTGTCCAGTAGAACTTTCTGTGATGATGGGAATGTTCTACAATAAATCTATGATGCCCAATATAGTATTCATTAGCCAAGATAATAACAGGTGTGGGGGCGCTTATCATGGAAGGTCTTGATAGTGAGTAAGACAGAGGAGCGAGTTAAAATGTTGTAAAAGTAATTTGGCATCAAAACATAAATATAGAATTACCACGTGACCTATCTGTTTCACTTCTCAGTATATACTCATGAGAACTGAAAACAGGTTAACTTAAAAACTTGTCCACAAATGTTCATAATATCATTATTATTTATTTATTTATTTTTGAGAAGTTTTCGCTATAGGGTGCGTGCACTCTCCAGAGAGACAGAGACATAGAGACAGAAAGCGAGAAATCACCCCCCAGGGGGGATGGTCATGCTGCAATCCCTTCTCCTCCATTCTCCTCTTGGGATCTTGGGCACGCACGCACACGTGCCCAGAGGGAGTTTTAAGCCACCTGGTCCAGGACGCGAACCGTGGTCGACTACATGGGAGTCCAGCGACATAACCATTACGCTAACTGCTGGTTCCCCATAATAGTATTATTATTCATAATAGCCAAAAAGTGGAACAGAAATGTCTATCAACTGATGGATAAATAAAAATGTGATACAATCACATAGTGGAATATTAGCTATAAAAAGAAATCCTGATATATGCTACAACATGGGTGAAATTTGAAAATACTATGCTAAGTGAAGAGGCCATGTATTATCTAATATGATTCCATTTATATGAAATGTCCAGCATTGGCAAATCTGCAGAGACAGAAAGTAGATGAACCAGCCCTGTGGCCTAGTGGTTCAGGGAGCCGAATCCTGCATGGCTGACTGTGGTTCAAATCCTCTCCCCTGGTGGCTGAGAAACATGCCAGGTATGTGTGCATCCTCCAGACCCCAAAACAATAGAGAAACAGAGGAAAAGAGATTGTAATGTGACTGCATTCCATTGAGGAGTGCTCCCCTCAACCTCCTTACCCCAGTTTTTGTCTCTGGTGAGAATATGTGCCCTCTGGCAATTAAACAGAGAGAGAGAGAGAGAAAGGGAAAGGGAAGAGGAAAGAAAGGGAAAAGGAAAAGGAAGAAAGAAAAGAAAGAAGATTACACGTTGCCAGGGCCTGGAGGGAGGGGGAAATGGGAAGCGACTGCTAATGGGTATGAGTTTCTTTTTGGAGTGATAAAAATGTTTTGAAACTGATTGTGGTGATGGTTGCACAACCTTGTGAATATACTGAAAACCACCCAATTGTACAATCTAAAAATGATGTATTATATGGTATTTGCATTATGTCTCAATAAAGTACAAAGATAATTTGTGTTTGCTGAAAACTACTGGTTCTAACAGTTGTAGAAAATGGTAGTGTATTTTCTTTTCTGATTGGAAGTCTTCTCTGAGGACTTTGGCCCACAAAAGGTAAGATTTATGGTCCCATTCCAGTTTTAGATGCAAACCTGAACATGATTTGAGGCAGAAGCCCACAGTGGAGGAGGGTAGGAGGCAGCAAGGTCCTGCTTTGACTCAAAGGACTTTTTTTTGCCTTTGGTTTAGGATCGGCATAGATGAGTCACTCTCTGTAGTCTGAGAGATGTGGGATGTGAAGAATGAGCTGTTTCCTCTGTTCTGAGGACATCTTGAGTATCACACAGTTGTAGGCCAAGTACAGATGCTTCTCCACTTAGAGAGTTACATCCTGATAAACCCAGAGTAAGTGAGAATTTTTCAAGTTGAAATACATTTAAGGGACCAGCAGTTGGTGTAATGGCTATGTTGCTGGACTCTCATGTAGTTGACCGCAGTTCGAGTCCTGGATCTGGTGGCTTAAATTCACACTGGGCACGTGTGCGTGCATGCCAAGATCCTGAGAGGAGAATGGAGGAGAAGGGATTGCGGCGTAGCCATCCCCCCGGGGGGTGATTTCTTGCTTTCTGTCTCTTTATCTCTCTCTGTCTTTCTGGCTAGTGCACACGCCATATAGCAAAAACCTCTCAAAAAAAAAAAAAAAGAAATACATAAATACATTTAATATATCTAATGTACTGAATATTACAGCTTAGCTTACTATCTTAAACATGCTCAGGACACTCATATTAGCCTGTATTTGGGGAAAATCATCTAACCCAAAGCTTTATTTATTTTTTAAAGAATTATTTGTTTATTTAATTTTATTTGTCATTATTATTTTTTTAATTTGACCAGAGTGACAGAGAGAGAAAGGAAAAGTGAGAAAGCAAGCCATCAGGTCCAGGACTTGAACTGTGGTTGGCCATGTGGGAGTCCAGCACCTTTATTCACATGCCACCTGCTGCCCTTCCACAAAGCTTATTTTATAATAAAGTGTTGAGTATCTCATGTAATTTATAGAATATTGTACTGAAGGTGAAAAACAGAATGATTATATAGGGATGTGAACTTCAGTTTCTACTGAATGCCTGTTATTTTTGTGCCATTGTAAAGTTGAACAATATAAGTTGAACTTTCCTAGTTAGGGACCAATTGCATAGGTTATGAATTATTTGGCCTAAATTCTTTATGGAGAATTCTCTGGGTACATGACACGGAAAAAGAGAGCTAACCTAAGCCTATGGGAGCAATCAGACAAGAGATTACGATTACAGACATTCTTTTCACATTTTCACATCTGAGCAATTGAAAGCTTGAGGGAAATTGATTTTTTTGGTTCCCCACTCTGTAAATAGCTAATGTTGGACTTTCTTTTGGCTGGTATTGTGTTTTATGCTAAAAGAAAAGAGACTTAGGCTATATTAGTTACAGAGTTCACAAACACTCAGGAGGTAAAATGAACATCTAGGATGACAAGAGTCTGGGACTAGTTTGGATAGGGTTGTGCACAGTCAGAGAAAGCATGGGTGGCCAGGAGCTTGGTAATAAGAGAGGAAGGCTAAGAAACCCAGCCTGAGTCCGGGGCCACAGAGCAGCATTCACTGGGAGGCGACTGTGGGGAGAGTAAGACGGGATACATTTTTGTCCCTCTGCTCTCGCTTGTTTCTGTACCTGCTCACTTTTGCTCCAGAACAGATAGGCCTTTGAGCATCTGTTCTGAGCCTGGTCTTGCGCTGGTCAAAACTGAAAGTAGGGCGGGAACCAGCAGTTAGCAAAATGGCTATGTTGCTGGACTCCCACGTAGTCGACCATGGTTCGTGTCCCGGACCCGGTGGCTTAAAACTCACGCCGGCCGCGTGTGCGTGCGTGCCCAAGATCCCAAGAGGAGAATGGAGGAGAAGGGATTGCAGTGTGACCATCCCCCCTGGGGGGTGATTTCTCACTTTCTGTCTCTATGTCTCTCTCTGTCTGGCAAGCGCACGCGCTATAGCGAAAAACCTCTCCAAATAAATAAATATATAAATAAAAAAGTTCATTGACTGTCTTAAGGGCAAAGGGACACTTTAAAAAAAAAAAAAACTGAAAGTAGGGCATTGTGAGACCTGGGCTCTGCCTCTAAAAGTGCTTAATATTTTGGGAGAGATGAACCTGGAAACAATGACTTTAATGGTGTGTAAGAGAGGTGTTCTTGATACATGAGACTGGAGACCGACCGACTGATCTGGGTTTTGGTACACCTACTACTAGATATGGGGCAGGGTCTGGATGAGGAACCTGTTGAAGTCGTTATCAGAAGATGAAGCAGAGGTACAAAATGCTGTTTTTGAGGGGAAGAATGTGGGCTGCTTTGGGGTCTTTCACTTCACCTTCAGATTTGATGAAGGAATTAGGGTGTCCGTACCCAGGAATCTCTCTCTTTCTGTGCCTTCCCTCCAAGCCGTGCTGGGCTGAGCACAGAAGGCCCTTCCTTGTTCTATACTTGCTTCCTTGCTGTTTTGGAAAGATGAAGCCCAAGAGGTGCCAGAGCTATGCCAGTTGCTATGGGGCCGGAAACAGGTGAGGCTTCTAGCCCTGCTTGGAAGTTAAGGAGTGAGGGCTTTGTCCTCTCCAGCCAGCTTGAGGCCTGCCTTCACTATGAAACTGGATAAGTAGTCCACACAACTTGTTTTTCATCTGAGGCTATTTTTAGCTTTGGAGTCCAGCAAGGTAGGATGATTGAGATACTTCAGTGGGGTCCAAGCTTTTGCTTGATCCTCTTTGTCAGGATATGTGCACAGCCATTTCCTAGGAGGTCAGTTTTCCCAAATAGGCTGTGCTAAAAGGAAGGAGTACTTCCTTTCCTTCTCCATGGGTAGTATAGGAAATGTGAGGGTGAGTATTCAGTTTACTATTCAGTTTACAACCTGGGTACAAAAATAGAGATGCTGTATAGTTTGGAACATTGCTCTATAGTACTTATTTTAAAATTATCTTTAGAGAGATTTTTGCTATAGGGCACATGGACTTGCTGGAGAGACAGAGACAGAGAGACAGAAAGTGAAAAATCACCCCCCAGGGGATGGCCATGCCACAGTCCCTTCTCCTCTTGGAATTTGAGGTACACACACACACACACACACACACACACACACACACACACACCTGGCATGACTTTTAAGCGGTCAGGTCTGGGACTTGAACAGTGGTCAACTAAGTGGGAGTTCAGTGATGTAACCATTACAACATCTGCTGTCCAAATTAATTTATTCTAAAAACTTCTTGCCAATAGACACTTGTGCTTACTAGAGAGAGATGGAGAAAGAGAGAGAAAGAGAAAGAAAGCAAGAGAAAGAGAAAGAATGGGGGAAAGTGAGAAATCACCTCCCCTGGGGCATGGTCAGGCTACAATCCCTGCTTTTCCATTTCTCCCTCCTGTCAAGATTTTGGGCATGCATGAACCTGCCTCTGGCATGTTTTTCTTTCTTCTTCTTCTCCATCTTCTTTTTTTTTGGAGAGGTTTTTTGTTTAGGGCACGTGCGCTCGCCAGAAAGAGAGACAGAAAGCGAGAAATCACCCCCCAGGGGGCATGGCCACACCACAATCCCTTCTCCTCCATTCTTCTCTTGGAATCTTGGGCACGCACACACATGTGCTCGGTGTGAGTTTAAGCCACTGGGTCCAGGACTCGAACGGTGGTCAACTACATGGAAGTCCAGTGACATAGCCATTATGCCAGCTGCTGGTCCCCTGGGCATGTTTTTCAAGCTGCTGAGTCCGAGACTTGAACCATGCAGTCAGCCATGTGGAATCCAGCTGCCTTACCCACCACACCACTGGCTGGCCCACTTTATAGACTTTAAAGCAATTTTGAGGGTCTTATCTGAATGTTTCTTTGTGTGTGTGTGTGTATGTGTATGTTTTAGTTTGCTATATGGCACGTGTGCTTGCTGGAGAGAGATAGGGGGTGTGGTATGGGAAATCAGTCCCCAGGCAAAGATCATGCTGCAGACCCTTCTTCATTCTGTTCTTGGGATTTGGGGCATGTCTGCTCATGAACCCAGCCAGTTTTCAAGCCAGTAGGTCTAAGACTCGAACTATGCATTTGGCCATTTGTGCCCAGCCATTTCCTGGGAGGTCAGTTTTTCCAAACAGTCTGTTCTAAAAGGAAGGAGCACTTCCAGCACTTCCACACCACCTGCTGGCTTTCTGTCTGTTTTTGTCTCAATGGCCAGGCTCTATTATAGGGTGTGTGTGGGGTGTTGAAGGGAGCACTCTATAAATGTATAGACTTCCTGTGCCTGCATGCCTTAGGGCTAGCAGATGGAGCAGCCTTGCTATATTGGGACCACTGACCACCCATCAGTGGCCCATGTCCAGGAGTGTTCTTAGAAAAACCCTATTCCATGAGTGTGCCAGGTGGCTGTGGTAGGGGAAGGGTGGAGGGTGGTGAGGTTCTGTGGGCAACACCTGAAACCTGATTGTTGTCTTACCCCTAAGGCCCAATGTATAAATAAATACTTTTGATTTAAAGAATGTTGGTCTGGAGCATAAAGTATTTTTTGATAGGAACCCAGACAGAGGGGTTATGAAAAGGCAGCTAGCAGCCATTTCATGCCTGTTACATGCCGAGTTCTCTATTAAGTGCTTTAACAGACATATTTTAATATGGTCTTCAGAGATAATGTTACCAATATCTTATGAATGAACAAATTAAGAAGCTAAATTTCCTGATCAAAATCACTTTTTATTAGCCTTATCTAGGCTCTTTCTTTTCTTTTCTTTTTTTTTGAGAGATTTTCACTGTAGGGCGTGTGCGCTCGCCAGACAGACAGAGAGAGACATAGAGACAGAAAGAGAGAAATCACCCCCCAGGGGGGATGGTCACGCCGCAATCCCTTCTCCTCCATTCTCCTCTCGGGATCTTGGGCACGCACGCACATGCGCCCGGCGTGAGTTTTAAGCCACCGGGTCCGGGACACGAACCGTGGTCGACTATGTGGGAGTCCAGTGACATAGCCATTACGCTAACTGCTGGTTCCCTCTAGGCTCCTTCTTGAGGGTCAGGCCTCTTGACTTGGCAGACACCTAACAGGGTACATGTGTGCATGTTTAGTATTTTCAGGGTGAGCCGAATTAGTAGTCTTGAGTTTTTTCAAAGTCAGCAGGAGGTGCAGTTACTTAGAATGGGTACTGATTATATGGATAAAGATATTGTGAGGTGTATAATACCCTTGACGTACTACCATTGAGTGAGGAGACAGGTAAACAGGTACTATGAAGTAGTGAATATTAAGTTAGCTATAAAAGCAAGGAGGGGCCCTTTTACTTTTTGAGGGATGTGTTGGACAAGGATTTACACTGAGGCCTCAACTCTTTTTCCTCCTTTCCATATTTGAAGCTCCTCATTTGAATCTCCCTTACCACTTGACCATGTATTTGACAGTTTCACCAGTCTTACTTTTTCATCACGGTTGCAACTCATTGGTATGTGTGTGTGTGTGTTTCTTTCTTTCTCTTAAATATCTGACTTGGGTCATGTTACTTACTCTCTCTGGACTTCATTTGCATTATCTGTAAAACGAGGCTAATGACAGATGGATATGTTGTAGTCTCAGAGCAGGGACCAATCCAGGTGGTGATCTCTGGAGGTCTACTTGAGTCTCCAAAATCTGTGATCTTAGTGTTCATCCCCTTCTGGTCCTAATACAGGGCTGGACATCCAGAGGTTACTACCGATGGTATTTTATAGCACCTCAGAAGTCTTTAGAAGCTTTTTCTATCGATCCTGTTAGAACTACAGCCAGCAGTGCTGAAATAAACTCTTGGCTTCTCCTGACCAGTCTGGTAGTGAGGATTTGACTGAAACTTCACCCTGAAGAGGATATTGTATTTATGTATTTTCTAGTGTGTTTTATTTTTTATCATCTAAGTAAATAATAGTGGTTTCCTGATTTTGTTTCTGGAAGGCGTTATTTCAACAGTGGGATAGGAACCTACCGTTAGGACTTTCACCTTTCTAGACATTGGCTAGAAGTGCAAAGCTTTATGAAGTATGGTGTTTATGTACAATATCAACTTGAGCTCTAAACTGGTAGAATAATCAGCTATGGTAAGACTTGGGATCCTATGGGACTTCTTAGGAAGTCACAGGAACTCTGAGCTATAGTTAAGTCCATCACGCATCAGACAGTTAATAATGTTAATTGTTATGAAAAAATCAAATATATATTGAGTACTTATATGTCAGGTATAGTTACCTACTTATGTGATTCAACAGCCAATGACATAAATACTGTTATTTTTATTTTATAGATGAGAAATCTAAAGTCGCATATCTAGTAGTTGGTAGAAATGGGACTAATTAGAAATTTCATGAACCTATACTTTTAATATTGCACTATGCTGCCTTCCCAGTGGTCTGGCTATATTAGAAGTCTTCAAAGAGTTCATGTAAATGGACCAGCCCTGTAGTGCAGTAGTTAACTGTAGTGCATTGGAGCCAGATACCACATAGCCAATCATGGTTTGAATCCTGGCTCTGGTGGCTTGAAAAACCTGTCAAGTGTGTGTGCATGCGTGACCAAAATCCTGATGGGGTGGAGAAATGGAGGAAAAGGGATTATGGTGTGGTCATGCCCCATTGGGGGATGCTTGCTTGCTTGCCCTCATTTTCTATTGTGAGCTCACTCACCCTGTGGCAAAATAAAACAAATAAAAGTTCATGGAGGGCCAGCCCCATGGCCTGGTGGTTGAGGGAGCTGCATCCCACATGACTGATTGCATGGTTCAAATACCTGACCTGGCAGCTTGAAAAACACTCCAAGGGCATGTGCGTCCCAAATCCTGACAGGGTAGAGAAATGGACAAGAAAATATTGTGCTGTGAACACATCCCATTGGGATGGGGGTGAGCATTTTCCCTTTCCTTCTCTGTGTGTCTCTGTCTCTCTCTGGTGAGCACACATGTCTTCTAGGGAAAAAAAGTCTATGGAAAATGCATATTATTCATGAAATTCAAAATTTGTTTTTGGCACCAAAATAAATTTATACATTAATTCCATTCTTCGGTGAACTTTTTGAAGTCCCCCTTGTATCTTTATTATTTCAGCAGGCAGACTGCCTCTTTGGGAAGAGGAAGATGTGGTTATTGTCTCTTCTGTACCTGAAAGATTCATTTAATTTTGGAATGCCTGCTAAGTGCCAGGCACTGTTTTAATGCCAAGGATAGTAATTTAATTAGTATTTTAAATTTTTCAGTTAAAAAAAGGTACTTAACATAAAGTTAAGAGCACAGAGCTGGATCCCAAATCCTGGCACCATTTCCCACTTGCTCACAGCAATTAATATGTTTGAAGTTCTTAGAATAGTGTCTGACACATAAGTGCTCAATAATGTTAGCTATTATTAGTGTTAATTCTAAATTGAAGACTAATCACTGTCAGGCTTTGGGAATGCAGTGGTAAACAATGTAAGATCAACCCTGTCCTTATAGAGTTTACAGTCTAGTGAGGAAGGGCGGTTATTGTTTTTAAACATTTAGTCATTTATTAATCTGTTGTGATTTTCAAGCCTCTAGGGGTCCTGGACTCAAACTGACCTAGGAAGGGAGGTTTTTTTTTTTTTTTTGGAGAGGTTTTTTAGTTGTGACAGCTTGGAAAAAACACACTGGGTATGTGTGCTTGCTGTACCTCAAATCCTGATGGAGTGGAGAAGTGGAAGATTGCAGTGTGACCATGCCCCACTGGGAGGTACCTTCTCTTTCTCTCATCTATGTCTCTGTCTCTCTCTCACACACACATATACACACATGCTCTCTGGCAATTGATTAAAAAAAAGTCATAATCTTCTAAAATGTTTTAAGAAATGTTCCTAAAGACTTGTGTGTGTGTGTGTGTTTATGTGTTTAAGAGAGATTTTTGCTATAGGGCATGTGTGCTTGCTGGAGAGAGAGAGAGACAGAAAACAGAAATCACCCTTCACTGGGGGATGGCCATGCCACAACCCCTTCTCCATTCCCCTCTTGGGATAGTAGACATGTACACACTTACGCCCAGTGTGAGTTTTAAGCAGCCAGGTCCAGGATTCCAACCGCAGTTGACTATGTGGTAAGTCCAGAGACATAACCATCTGCTGGTTCTGAAGATAATTTTTTTTTTTTAACAAATGATTAGAAATATAAACATTATGAAGTGCAGAGGACTCAGGATTCTCTAAGTGTTGAAGGTGAGATCCAAGGTGGAATAGGGACAACACAGATTCTTGGGCCTGACTACTTGGGTTCAGTTACTGGCTCTTCACTTATTAACTATGCAGTATTGGGCAAATTACTTACGTGGTTTGGGCATTTGAGCTGAACGGTAGAAAAGGTAGTTCTAGAGATTAATAAGCAATATTAAAGTGTAAGTGGTTAGAGCAGTGCCTGGCACATAAGTGCTGTATGTATATATGTTAAATAAAGTAGATGAAGCACATTCCTGTTAAAGCCTAAATTGGGGGCAACAGGTGGCATGGTGGTTAAGGCACTGGACTCCCACATGGTCAGCCGTGATTAGATTCTTGGACCTGGTGGCTTGCTTTTTCACTTTCCCACTCTCTCTCTCATCAAATTAAATAGCAATGAAAATAATAATAAATAAAATTAAGCAAGTAATTTTTTAAAAGCCTAAATGTTGGTATTATCCTCCCACCCCTTTATGGAGAGGATGTAAGAGATTTTCAACAAGGTCTTGCCATGCTGTGATCCTGTGTTTCAACCTCCCAGCTAGCTAGGATTACAGGTGAGAACCCAGGCCTCCCATGTGGCCCCAGCCTTGCACAGCAGCATCCTACCACTTGCATCACCATGACTGTGCTTTTCTATTCCTTTTTAAAACTTACTAACTTGATTTATCTTATAGCTTAAATCCCAAGTTCTTTATTATGACCTGTAAATGGAGTGATCATATTTGTCTGGAACAGTCCTTGTTTGCAGCTGATTTTCTGGTCTTTTGCTCTCTGGCCCTGTTTTTTTTTTTTTTTGGGGGGGGAGGTTTTTTGCTATAGGGCATGTCTGCTCTCCAGAAAGACAAAAGAGAGAAAGAGAGACAGAAAGCAAGAAATCACCCCCATGGGGGGATGGCCATGACACAATCCGTTCTCCATTCTCTTCTCAAGATCTTGGGCACACACGCACATGTGCCCTGCGTGAGCTTAAGCCACCGGGTCCGGGACTTGAGCTGCGGTCGACTACATGGGAGTCCAGCGACATAGCCATTATGCCAACTGCTGGTTCCTTGTTCTCTGGTCCTGTTTAGATCATAAAATTACATGATTACCCTTCACATGAGGCCTTCCATGTTACCCCTTTGTATTTCCAGTCTCAACTTTTGACAATGTTGTACAAACACCTCACCGAAAAGTGTTTCTGTGTACTACTTGTCATTTCCCAGTATTATGTACTATTTATTTATGAGAGAGAGAGAGAAAGTAAGAAAGCAAATCATTAGGTTCGAGACTCTCACCGCAGTCAGCCATGTGGGAGTCCAGTGCCCTTAACCACCATGCCACCTGCTGGCCCCATTTTAAATTTATTTTTATTGTTATTATTTTTTTAGAGAGAGATTTTTGCTGTAGGGCGGGTGTGCTCTCAGGAGAGACAGAGAGAGAGAGAAAGTGAGAAATCACCTCCCAGGAGGGATAGCTACACACAATTACTTCTCCTTCATTCTCCTCTAGGGATTTTGGGCATGCATGCACACGTGCCCAGCATGAGTTTCAAGCTGCCAAATCTGGGACTCACATTGCGGGAGTCTAGCACCTTAATCATTACACCACCTGCTGGCCCTTGTAGTTTTTAACTTTTAAGATAATGATCTTAATTGAATTAAATGGGTTGAAAAGATAGTGAAGGCTTGTTTGCTACTTACATGAAAGATCTTAAAAAAATTAATCACTGCAAATAATACGAAGGGTATGATTATGCTGTGCTGTTAAAATTTTCTCTATAACAGTTTTCTTGATTCTTCAAGAACAAATTAAACTTTCCATAGCAAATTTGTTGTCAAAATGCCTCTTGTGACAGTTGCTGACTTCACGATTCTGAACACCTTTAATAGTTTCTCTGTTACAGTTTATGAGTTCTGTTGTCATGACACAGTCAATAAATAAACCCAGATGGTTGATGTTTTCAGTGCAATCAGTGATAACCAAATTAATGAATTCGATATGACTGAGGCAAGTAGGCACCAGCCTTGATGTAGATAAGTGACTCCAGTAGGTTCCTGGGCTGTGTAACAATGGAATTGTTCTGAGGGATAGCACTTATCCAGGTTAAGACCCAAGTAGGTTGTGATTTTTTCTTAAAATCATGGAGAGTGTTGGCATGATCACTATCCTCTAACTTTGGGACAAGCATAGTGATGAATTCAACCTCATCTTCAAAGATCTTAATATTTCTTCCATTGTCTAGTAGTGAGAGGCTGGGCATCGACAGATGGCTCATTTAAAATGACATCATGTTGATGTATTTTATTCCACAGTAGTACTTGTCATCTGGTTGATGTGCAAAATATTTGTACAGGTATGTTCCTTTTAGAATTACACCCATCGGACCAGCAGATGGCATAATGGTTACTTTGCTGGACTCCCACACGGTTGACTGCAGTTCGAGTCCCAGACCTAGCAGCTTCAGACTCATGCCAGGCATGTGTGCGTGTGTGTCCAAAATTCCGAGAGAATGTAGAAGGGATTGAAGTGTGGCCATTCACCCGGGGGAACTAGGGGGCAATTTCTTGCTGTCTCTCTGTCTCTGTCTCTCTGGAGAGCACACACAAAAAATAAAAAAATGATATCCTCAAACATTGTTGCTAGTCCAAAATACATGCAACCATAACCAGGCTCCTCTTTGGCTAACTGGTACCTCATCACTTGGGTCTTTGCATTTAGTTGTGATGCTAGATGGGTTGAGAGGTGGATGATAAGTGTCTCCTTGCTGCTCTTGAGCTCATCCTTCTTGACCTCCTTCTGGGCCAGAACTGAGTTGAATGTCACCCCTGCTATCTCAGTTGGACTGAGCTACCCAGGCAACTCTATGGAGGGTTGAGGTTCTGTGTCTTTGCATATTTTTTCCTTTTTTTTGAATTGCTTCTCTCTTTCACCACCTTCTCTCTTTCCTACCACTGCCCTCTTGGCATATACTTATTCATTTTTCAGGGTATACTTCAGGGCCAGTAGCTTTAACCCAGAGTTAGTGCAAGTGTACTATAAAGCTGGAAGCCACTTGGCGGATATGGATTGCTGGGGACAGCCTGAAGATTTGAGGAGTGAGAGTGCAGGCACCCAGTGTCCTGAAGAACTGGAGGACTGGGTAAAAGGATTTGTGGTGTGATGAGACTTTACTGAGGGTGCTTCCTCAGCCTCCTACCCCTGTGTCATGTATGTGCTCTTTATCATTAAAAAAGAGATGTATTTCAATGATATTCTCTGTGAAGATTTGTCGAGAGAGAGAGAGAGAGAGAAAGTAAGAAAGCAAATCATTAGGTTCGAGACTCTCACCGCAGTCAGCCATGTGGGAGTCCAGTGCCCTTAACCACCATGCCACCTGCTGGCCCCATTTTAAATTTATTTTTATTGTTATTATTTTTTTAGAGAGAGATTTTTGCTGTAGGGCGGGTGTGCTCTCAGGAGAGACAGAGAGAGAGAGAAAGTGAGAAATCACCTCCCAGGAGGGATAGCTACACACAATTACTTCTCCTTCATTCTCCTCTAGGGATTTTGGGCATGCATGCACACGTGCCCAGCATGAGTTTCAAGCTGCCAAATCTGGGACTCACATTGCGGGAGTCTAGCACCTTAATCATTACACCACCTGCTGGCCCTTGTAGTTTTTAACTTTTAAGATAATGATCTTAATTGAATTAAATGGGTTGAAAAGATAGTGAAGGCTTGTTTGCTACTTACATGAAAGATCTTAAAAAAATTAATCACTGCAAATAATACGAAGGGTATGATTATGCTGTGCTGTTAAAATTTTCTCTATAACAGTTTTCTTGATTCTTCAAGAACAAATTAAACTTTCCATAGCAAATTTGTTGTCAAAATGCCTCTTGTGACAGTTGCTGACTTCACGATTCTGAACACCTTTAATAGTTTCTCTGTTACAGTTTATGAGTTCTGTTGTCATGACACAGTCAATAAATAAACCCAGATGGTTGATGTTTTCAGTGCAATCAGTGATAACCAAATTAATGAATTCGATATGACTGAGGCAAGTAGGCACCAGCCTTGATGTAGATAAGTGACTCCAGTAGGTTCCTGGGCTGTGTAACAATGGAATTGTTCTGAGGGATAGCACTTATCCAGGTTAAGACCCAAGTAGGTTGTGATTTTTTCTTAAAATCATGGAGAGTGTTGGCATGATCACTATCCTCTAACTTTGGGACAAGCATAGTGATGAATTCAACCTCATCTTCAAAGATCTTAATATTTCTTCCATTGTCTAGTAGTGAGAGGCTGGGCATCGACAGATGGCTCATTTAAAATGACATCATGTTGATGTATTTTATTCCACAGTAGTACTTGTCATCTGGTTGATGTGCAAAATATTTGTACAGGTATGTTCCTTTTAGAATTACACCCATCGGACCAGCAGATGGCATAATGGTTACTTTGCTGGACTCCCACACGGTTGACTGCAGTTCGAGTCCCAGACCTAGCAGCTTCAGACTCATGCCAGGCATGTGTGCGTGTGTGTCCAAAATTCCGAGAGAATGTAGAAGGGATTGAAGTGTGGCCATTCACCCGGGGGAACTAGGGGGCAATTTCTTGCTGTCTCTCTGTCTCTGTCTCTCTGGAGAGCACACACAAAAAATAAAAAAATGATATCCTCAAACATTGTTGCTAGTCCAAAATACATGCAACCATAACCAGGCTCCTCTTTGGCTAACTGGTACCTCATCACTTGGGTCTTTGCATTTAGTTGTGATGCTAGATGGGTTGAGAGGTGGATGATAAGTGTCTCCTTGCTGCTCTTGAGCTCATCCTTCTTGACCTCCTTCTGGGCCAGAACTGAGTTGAATGTCACCCCTGCTATCTCAGTTGGACTGAGCTACCCAGGCAACTCTATGGAGGGTTGAGGTTCTGTGTCTTTGCATATTTTTTCCTTTTTTTTGAATTGCTTCTCTCTTTCACCACCTTCTCTCTTTCCTACCACTGCCCTCTTGGCATATACTTATTCATTTTTCAGGGTATACTTCAGGGCCAGTAGCTTTAACCCAGAGTTAGTGCAAGTGTACTATAAAGCTGGAAGCCACTTGGCGGATATGGATTGCTGGGGACAGCCTGAAGATTTGAGGAGTGAGAGTGCAGGCACCCAGTGTCCTGAAGAACTGGAGGACTGGGTAAAAGGATTTGTGGTGTGATGAGACTTTACTGAGGGTGCTTCCTCAGCCTCCTACCCCTGTGTCATGTATGTGCTCTTTATCATTAAAAAAGAGATGTATTTCAATGATATTCTCTGTGAAGATTTGTCCTTGCATGTCTACCTAGATTGTTTGTTTCCTTTTTTTGTGTCATTACTGTAATTAGCATAGCTCTTCATTATGATTTTTGTCACTACTCTGCTGTAATTCTTTACTTTTGTCTTTTTGCTGGATTTTGAACTGCTAATGGGCAGGGATTGAATACTTTTTTTTTTTAAAGAGAGATTTTTGCTATAGGGTGATGTTCTTGCTGGAGAGTCAGAGAAAGACAGAAAATGAGAAATCACCCCCCCCCGCCCCGGGGGTATGGCCGTGCCACAATCCACAATTCTCCTCTGAGGATCTTGGTCACACATGCACAAGCGCCCAGTGTGAGTTTTAAGCTGTTGGGTTCAGGACTCAAACCGTGGTCAACTACATGAGAGTTCAGTGATATAACCATTATGCCATCAGTCATCCCAAGGACTGATTACTCTTTATTTAATTAAAACATGTATTGAGTTAGGGTTACATACAATAAACTAACTCAAATACTTGATTAATTTTTACCAGTGTATTGTATATACTCTTGTAACCACCAGCCAGATTAAGAAATTTTCATATCTTCAGCAAACATTTTCTTTGAAGAATCAGATAGCAAATATTTCAGGCTTGACTGGCTATATGGCAAGTTGTTGTATGAAAGTAGCTATAGACACCATGTAAATGAACATGCAAGGCTGTGTGCCAGTGAAACTTTATTTACAAAAACAAGTGTTGGGCTGGATTTGGCATGAGGGCCACAGTATGCTGACCCTTTGTCTAACACAGTGTCCAAGAACAAAATACAAATTCAGTTAATGGTTGTTGGATTCTATTATAGACAAAGACCTTGCTCTCAAAAACCCTTTTCTTGATTTCCCAGCACTGAGAATCTCCAGGGTAAACCTGTGTTTTGAAGAGTTACTTCTTGGAGCTGAGTGCCTTTTGACAAGTAGTTTGTGTTCATAAGGGAATACAAATGTTTTCCCTTTCAGCATTCTTTTAATTTTGGTGGCTCATGGTCCCTGGAACATTAGGGATCCATGGAAGCAGTAAAGGGGTATATTTGTGGGAATTCCCTGAGGCTATGTGCTATTTCATTTAGTCATTTTGTCCCTTATGTCTAGCTAGCATAGATGGACAGGGATGCTTAATAAATACTTGTCTTTGATTGAGTAAGTGAATTTAAATTGCTTTCATTAACAAGTCTAATGAAAATTGTACATTTACCTATAATAAAAACGTCTTTGCTTTTGGTTTCAATTTTGCCAGCTCTATGTGGACACTAGTTTGGTCATGCTACTTGGTTCTTTGACTGGCTCTTGATGGCATCATAGGACATAAACCTGTCCAGTGAGCGAATGACCTTGGAGATAAGTATAGAGTCAAAGTACTTAGATGTCTACGTGTTTACTTTCACTTTCTTGTTTATTAGCAGTATTAGCTCATAACAGTATTATTATGAAGCTTTGATTACTATGTATGGTGATTAACATCTGGATCAACATTTTGAAAAGAAAAAGTAGTGTAATAAACACAGCTGAAAGGTTCAATTATTTCTTAATAAATGTGCTTTGTTTATACACAAAATCACCCAAAACACAAAGGGCTATGAAGGAAGATAATCTGTTGATAAAACAGTTGGGTTCCAGTATTACTGAGTCAGGAATAGGACCTTAAAACAATTGTTTTTTGTAGGTTCTTGCAGTAGGGCACATGCACTTGCTACAGACAGACAGACATAGAGAGGGAAAGTGAGAAGTCACCCCCCTGGAGGGTGGCTACATTGCAATCCTTTCTCCTCCATTCTCCCTTTAGGATACTGGACATGCACAAACATGTGCTCCTTGTGATTTTCAAATCACCATGTCCAGGACTCTAACTGCAGTTGGCCATATGGGACTCCAGCACCTTAACTACCAGGCCACTTGCTGGCCCAGCCCTCAAACTTTGTCACTAACACTAAGCTTTTTCCCTCCAGTGGTTGGCCTTCATCACAAGTATATTTTTAAAATTTTAATAATTATTTAATTTTATTTATTTGGACACACAAGCACGTGGAGCCTCCAGGTCCAGGATGCGAATAGCATAGTTGGCCATGTGAAATCCCGCTGCCTTAAGCACTGTGTCACCAGCTGGCCCAAAGTCAGATTTTTAAAAAAGAATTATTAATTTAATTTAATTTTTAAAAATAATTATTTAAATTTTTTTTAATTTATTCAATCATTTATTTTTTAATTTGACCAGAGAGAGGGAAAGTGAGAAAGCAAGCCACCAGGTCTGGGACTTGAACCATAGCCAGCCATGTTGAAGTGTCCATTGCCACCTGCTGGCCCCACTAATTTTATTATTGTTATTATTATTTATTTTTAAAATTTTTGCTATAGGGTACATGTGCTCATCAGAGAGAAAGACAGAGACAGAGACAGAGACACACAGAGAGAAAGTGAGAAAGCAAGCTGCTAGGTCTGGGACTTGAACCTCGCTTGGCCATTTGGGAGTCCGGCGCCTTAATCACCATGCCACCTGCTGGCCCCATCATCAAAAATATCTTTTACTTTAAAATTTTTTTAAATTTTAGTTTAATATTGGGTCATTGGAAAAGTCATGATGCATTTTTGTGTAGAAAAACAGACAAATACACATGATTTTTCTGATAACCTAATAGTTTAGAGAGCTAGATTCTAGGCTGAAGCTAAATTTTCAAGTAATCTCTAGAGCATTTTCCCACTCTTCTCAACCCCATCACTTCTACTTACACACACTGTAGCTAACTAGGCATACAGGGATGCCTACTGAGTGAATCTTAATTCCTGCCACTCTCTTGTCTTCACAGAGTATTTATATGTGTTTGCTGAAGATTGGAAGGGTTTGGCTTGAAGAAATGGTGGTGGGGTCAGGAGTGATTAAACTTCACTGTCAGGAATTAAAGGCACATTATCTTATGTGTGGTTCTAAAATGATCATATATGCTGAATGAAGAAAAGCTTTCAGTCTTTTATGTGCTCTTCATTGCTATTCTGGGAAGAAGCCCTGTTTGCACAAGCGTAAGATGGAACTTAGAAGATGTCTTCCAAGTGTCCTATTACTGGGCATGGTGGCACCCACCCTATGATAAAGGGTCCTACTGTTATCAAGGTAGCAGAGCCAAGATTTGAAGCCAGATTCTCTTACTCAGTATTTGTAGTTCTTCCAGTGCAGCATGGGCTTTCAAACTGTGCCCAGGTGTCTTAGAGCTTTCCAGAGGTGCCTTAGGAATCAATGCGGGAGAGTTGGGTCATGGCTCTAGGCTCCTCTTTCATGTCTCAACCATGGCCCTTACACACTTAGCTCATTTTTTAACTTTAAAAAGCTTTTTTTTTATTATGGAAAATCTTAAACATATTATAACTAGAGATGTTTCATATATACACATATAAAAAACTTATATATATTTTAAGTATGATATAATATGTATAAGGAACCTCTATGTATGTCTGATATCCATTACCTACAGTTATAGTCATGGCCAATCTTATCAGTCTTGTATCATCTTTATTTTTTACCTCCTTGGGTCATTTTTTTAAAAGAATTATTTTTTATTTAATTTTATTCATCGTCATCATTTTATTGTATTTTCTTGAAGTTGACCAGAGAGAGAGAAGGAAAGTGAGAAAACGAGCTGCCAGGTATAGGACTCGAACTGTGGTTAGCCATGTGGGCGTCTAGCTGCATTGATAACCGTGCCACCCTGGCTGTGGGATGATTTCTCACTTTCTCTCTCACTGTCTCTGTCTCTCTCCACTAAGTGCACTTTTGCCCCCAAGCAAAAACGTCTTAAAAAACCTCTCAAAAATAAATAAATGAATAAAAATAAATTTCTAAAACTATTGGAGCATGGCCATTCTCTAAGAGCACCAATTATGATAGGAACCAGAAACTGTTAAGAGGGGACAATAGGACAATAACTAACTTGTAAAACTTTTAAAAACATTTTTTACTTCTTCATGTTTGTTACTTTTGGCTTATATTTCCTTTAACCCAGCAGTTAAACCTTTATAACAAAAAGGACCCATATATTTTAATTTTTTTCCTTTTTTTTAATGCTAGCACATACACCTGTGTCAGAGAGGGAGCAAGAGAGAGACACACTCTCCACAGGAACTAGTCACATATCATCTTCCCACAGTCCTCTGGCTCATTGGATCTTGGAAACTTGTGTGCATGCCTAGCATGTTTCAGGTTGACCAGACCAGGGATTTGAACTATGGACACTATGTGGGATCTGTCTTCTCTTGGACAGTGTGTTGTCTCTGTGCTATGGAGCAGGCCCACCATGTTTTAATTTTGAAGTAGGAGATGGGTGAACTGTTTTACACTAGAGCCAGGCTTGGGGGAGGAGTGGAGTGAGAGTTCTGCTTTAAAGAGCAAAGCAGTGTTTACATTCCGGCCTGTGCAACCTGAGGAAGAGCCTGAAAAGTAGCCCAGGAGCATTTAAGATTAGAATGTTTCAGTTAGGGATGGGAGGAGCAGTCCCTTTTTCTTACCCCTTATCCCATAGCCAGAAGGGCTTTTTTTTTTTTTTCCTTCCCTTCCCTGTCTAAAGGACCTGGCTGGTCAGTCTTCATTTGTGACTTATCTGACACATCCAAAGCCCAGGGTCTAATAGCTGTGTTTAGGAATCCTGAGGTGATGACCTCAGGACAAAAAGCAAAGGACTCCTTGTTTTGGGCTCTGTTCTAAGAAGGCCAAGGGCAGGAACCTCTTAGCAGTAGCTTTGGCTGATCCTTGGCCAGCAATACCTTATGTCACTTTGGCTACAAGAAGAGCTGCTGTGGAGCACTTGGTGTTCTCTAGTCTTTATGGAGGTCACAGGCAAACAGGGCAAGGGAGCAGGGCCTTAATTAGCCAGGGCCTTCTGGAGCACAGCCATTTGGCAGTATCCTACCTCAGCGCCTTGGTGTGATTGGCTCCTTCTCCTAGTGACAGTGCAAATACTCCTTCCTTTTATAGCTTTTAGACCTCTGAGAGATTAGTCTTCTTCCTTGAGCTTGAGATACTTAAAAAAAAAACCCTTTAAATTAATTAGTCAATTAATTAACTTGCCAGAAGGTACATGTGCTCACCAGAGATTCGGAGAGCAAGGGAGCAAGCATCTCCCAACAGGGCATAGTCACATCACATTTTCTTCTCCATTTTTCTGTTTTGTTGGGATTTGGGGCATACCCACACATGCACATGGTGTGTCTTTCAAGCTGCCGAGGCTGGGATATGAACTGAGGTGACCGTGTGCGATCTGACTCCCTTAATTACTAGATTATGGCGCTGGCCCAAACCTTTTTTATGTGTGTGAGTTTTTGCTATAGAGTGTGTGCAGTTGCCTGAGAGAGACAGCATGTGTGCATGCACGAGAGAGAGAGAGAGAGAGAGAAAGAGAAATCACCCCTCCTTGGGGGGTGGGGTGGGGAGAGGATGGCCACACCACTATCCTTTCTCTATTAAGGATTTTGGGCATGCATGCACACACACACATATGCCCAGAGGGTTTTATAAGTTGCTAGGAGGTCTGGGATTCAAATCATGCAGTCAGTCATATGGGATCCAGCTGCCTTAACTAACCACCATGCCACCTGCTGGCTTGCTGGTCCAAACTTTGAGATACTTCTATGCAATGTAGTTCAGGGCTAATTTATTTATTTTTATTTATTTTTTTGCTAGAGGGTACGTGTGTTTGCCAGAGAGACAGAGGGAGAGGGAGAGGGAGAGGGAGAGGAGAAAGCACCCCTCATGGTCATGCTGTAATCCCTTCTCCATTTCTCCTTCCTGTCAGGATTTTGGACGTGTATGCCCAAACCTGATTTGTTTCTCAAGGCACATCCAGGATTTGAACCATGGGATCTGGTTTACTTAACTACCAGACCATTGAGCCAGTCCTCAGGGCTGATTTTAAAAGTCAAACAGGTGAATGACAAAAATTTCTTCAATCTTTATAGTACTTTTTAAGCCACTTAAGCACATTTTATTTGACTTGTTTCAAACCAGCAGTCTTGTAATTATAGATGAGAAAGCTGAAGCTCAGAAAAGAGAAGTATTTAACCAAGATTATAGCTAATTAGACTTTGGATTCCCAGATTCTTTTTATCAATACATATAGTACAAGGGGAAAGGAGAAGAGTGGTAAATAAAATTGAGTCACTGTTATATACCAGGCACTGTATATGGGGTTTAGTTTAATTTTTTCATATTAAATCATAAACACATTTAATCTGTGTTTTAAAAAAATTTTTAGAGAGATTTTTGCTATAGGGCACATGTGCTTGCTGGAGAAACAGACAGACAGAAAGCAAGAAATCACCCCCCAGGCAGATGGCCATTCCACAATCTCTTTTCATCCATTCTCCTCTTGGGATTTTGGGCATGATGCACACACGTCCAGTGTGAGTTTTAAGCTGCCAGATCCAGGACTCAAACCATGATCATCTATGTGGGAGTCCAGCAACATAACCATTATGCCATCTGCTGGTCCCTAATCTGTATTTTAATGGTAGGGAATCTGAGCCTTAGAGCAGTTTAGTGACTTACTCGGGATCATGGAGCTAAGAAGTGGCTGAATCTCGTTTTAGATGTAAGTCTTATGACTTAAAAAGCCTTGTCTTTCTATCATTATACTATATTCCTTGATAGTTGCTTATTCTTAGGGTTCTTGACTGGGGCCAGCCAGTGGTGTGGTGGTTAGGGCAGCTGGATTCCACATGGCCAACTCTGCAGTTCGAATTCTGGACCCAGCACCTTGAAAAACATGCTGGGTATATGTGTGTGTGTGCCCAAAATCCTGAGAGGATAATGGAAGAGAAGGAATTCTGACATGATCACCACACCCCCCTCCCCAGCCCACCCTGGGGGGGGGTGCTTTCTCACTTTCTCTCTCTCTGTCTCTCACCAGCAAATGTACATGCTCTATAGCCCCCCCCCCAAAAAAAAAATCTTGAAGTGTAGAGGCAGTGCTAGGTAGAAGGGATACAAAGAAGTAGAAGATTTAGTAGTGTCGGCCCTAATGGAACGGATAGTTTGTTGATGCTCACTAGTATGATAGAAGGAATGACATGTGGGGATAGATAGAGGGATAGGAGGCAATGGGAGCTGAGGGGCTTCCTAATCTTGCGAGTAGAGGAGTTGTCAGGGAAGGCTTCTCAGAGAAGTACCTCATCTAGTCTAGTGAGAAAGAGTATGGGCCCTAGGACTCATCACTTGCTAGCTATAATACTCCACGGAAGTTACTTAACCTCTCTGACCTTACTTCCTCATTTATAACATGGAGATAATCATATTATCAACCTCATAGGGGCACTGTGAAGATTAAGATGAGATCATCTATGTTGAATATTTAGTAGGTTGCTGGATGCATAATAAGCTCTCATTAAGGGTTAACCATTATAATTATCATTTTCTAACCTGTGCCTCTCCCATAATCCAGCTGAAGTGTGGATAAATGAAGCTAGGCTCTCTTAGAGTCTCTTATTGTCGCTAAGGTGGGGTTTTGTTCTAGGTGACATTAAAATATTCCTTTCAGGCCTAACATTCTGTCAAAGTAAAAACTACTAAGCTATTAATTGTTTCTAGGAGGGCTGCTCTCAAATGATTTTGTATCCTGTGGCAACATAGTCTGCCTTGGGTTCTCTAAACTATCTGGTCAGCCCTTGGGAATGCTGTGTCTGGTACAGGCCCCTCTTTCCTCTGCTACTATCTTTTTTTAAAATTTAAATAATTGCTTTATTTAGCTTTATTTGTTTATTTTAATTTGACCAGAGAGGGACAGAGTGGGGGAGGGGGAGGGGGAGTGAGAAAGCAAGCCGCCAGGTCCAGGACTCGAACCGTGGTTGGCCATGTGGGAGTCCAGCACCCTTAACCACCACACCACCTGCCGGTCCTCTCTGCTACTGTCTTTATTGGACAGGCTGGAAACTGGCCTCCTGTAAAATCGGTCCATTCTCCTCTTCTCTCCGCAAGCTTATTGTCATGGAGAAAGTATATAATTTTGGTAGTCTAGGTATTCTTGACTACTCTAGGGTCCTGCCCATCCTCAGTAACTGTGGAATAACAGTATCTGTATATATTTGCATTGTTTTAAAATAAGTGTTCTTTAGAACATTAGTATTGAGGCCAGTAGGTGGCGTAGTAGTTAAGGCACTGGACTCTCACATGACTGACTGAGGTTTGAGTCTTGGACCTGATGGCTTGAAACTCATACTGGGCACATGTGCATGGATGCCCAGAATCTCAGCTCAAAACTTAAGAAATTTCAGTGTTTTGGAGGGATTGAAAAAAAGATTCCAGTGGGACTAGCAGATTGCATAGTGGTTATGTTGCTGGATTCTCACATAGTTGACCACGGTTTGAGTCTTGGACCTGACAGCTTAAAAGGGAAGGGATTGTAGCATATCCACTCCCCTGGGGTGTGATTTCTCAAAAAACCAAACCAAAAAACCAAACCAAAAGAAAAAACTCTCTTAAAAAGAACATTAATATCATGTAAGATGACAATAGGTTTAACACATCTTGTTTTTTTTTTTGCTGAAGGTTGCATGAGCTTGCCAGAGAGACAGAGTGAGAAAGGGAGAGGGAGAAAGCACCCTTCTAATGAGATGTGATCACACCACAGCCTCTTTTCCATCCTATCAAGATTTGGGGCATGCATGTACATGCACCTGGCATGTTTTTAAAGCCACTGGGGCTGGGATTTGAACTGCATGGTTGGCCATGTGGTATCTACTTCCGTTAATCACCAGGCCACGGAGATTATAATGGAGCCGTCGATATAATGGTGCCTTTAAGATCAAGTTAGGAAAAACTAGAAGCTTTTGATATGATAAGGAAAAATATGAAGGATTTCCTGTATTTTTCTGATTGTGGAATCTTTTTTTTTTTTTTTTTTTGAGAGAGAGAGATTTTTGCTATAGGGGGCATGTACATGCCAGAGAGACAGAGACAGAAAGCAAGAAACCACCCTCTAAGGGGGATGACCATGCCACAATCCCTTCTTCTTCATTCTCCTCTTGGAATTTTGGGCATGCACACGCATATGCCCTGCATGAATTTTAAGCTATGTGAGAATCCAGGAACATAACCATTATGCCATCTGCTGGTCCCAGTGGAATCTTTTTTTTAATCCCTCCAAAACACTGAAGTTTCTTCAGTCATTAATGTTCAGTAGAATACAGATAGATATATGAGCATAGCGTGGCCTCTGCTTTTTTGGTAGTAGAGCTTGGAGGAGGAGTATGGCAAGCTTTGGCATGCAAGATACCTCCAGCACTCCCTGTCTTGTCAAAGACTGGGTTGTTTTTGCAGGAAATTGATCTTTATAGGCCAGCATATGGTGGTTAAAGCGTCTGGACCCCACATGGCCCACAGTGCAGTTAAAGTCCTGGACCTGGAAAAACATGGGGGTGCGTGTGCATACCCATCATCCCAAAAGGACAATGGAGATGGGCTGAGAGGTGGCGTGGTGGTTAAAGGTGCTGGATTCCCAGATGGCTGACTGTGGTTCGAGTCCCGGACATGGTGGCTTGCTTTCTTGCTTTCCCTTTCTCTCACTCTCTGGTCAAATTAAAAATAATAATAACAAATGGAATTATTTGTTAAAAAAAATTCTGGGGGAAAAAAGAACAATGGAGAAGGGATTGCTATATGGGTATCCCACCAGAGAGTGCTTTCTCAATCCCTCTCCCATCTCTCTCTGAGCACACATGACCTTTAGCAAATTTAAAAAAAAAAAAGAAAAAAAAGAGAAAAGACAGGAAAACTGGAGGTCTTGGTTAACCAAGGAATGAGATTTAGCTAACTGAGCATCTATACTTGGCTTGAACCTTTACTCAATTCAGTAAGGAATTCATTAATGATCCATCTGTTCTCTTGGTAATTACAGCTTGCTCAGAAACATGTGTGTATGTGCGTGTGTGTGGGTCGGAGGGTAGGTAGGGAATTGGGGTGGGGTGAGTGGGATGGTTGCCTTCAGTACTTCAGTCTTAAAGAGTTTTGAGTTCCAGTCTTCACTCTACTCTCAATCAGTTATATGGCTTTGAGTGAATGACTTCCATTTTTTTTTAAATCTTGGTTTTCTCATTTAAAATTTTAGATGTTGGATTAGATTGACTGCATTCAATAAATATTTATTAAACATTTGCTATGATCTAGTCGCTATTTTAGGGTAATGAGGATGTAGTGATGGAAAACTTGCTTCACTGAAGTTAATCTGGTAGAGATAATTAGATGATATGAATGTCGAAGTTACAGATTAAGACTTTAGTAGTTGAGGAAGGAAGTTGAGTCACTGTAGTATAGTAGGCTTTCTGGAGATGGTGTGACTTAACTAGTTCTATAATTCCATTGAAGGTTTACATACTTAACCTCAGAAGCCTAGGGAGGCATTTGGATTGTGAAAATGACCTGAGTGCAGATAGGAATAAACAAAGAGAAAAGAATGCTCAGGAGGCATGACTATGGCACACTGCTGAGGGGGCTGTTTCCTGGGCAGTTGAAGCTAGAGGGAGAATTTACAACTAAAAACAGATGGAGATGCAGGGTAGATGGCCATTGGTGTTGTGGGTAGAGGCAAAGGGTCATAAATGATGAAGTCAGAAGTTTAAAGGATTGGGAGCTGAAGGATTATAGAATATGCAATGGGACAGGTCAACAGGCAGTTCATGTCTCAGGCTATGAATGATAGTTGATATCTCAGGCTGTGACCTTACACACACACATGCACACACTTACAAACACACACACACACACATGATCTGTCAGGCACTATTCTTAGAGTTGTAATGCTAAATTTGTTTAATCCTTATTATTAACTTATTAATATTAGTTGACTTAATCTTTATGCCAATCCTATGAGGACAGATGCTATTATTTTACTATTTTATTGATGAGAAACGGAGGCTCAGAGAACTTAAATCACTTGCTTGAATGTGTATGGTTAGTAAGCAATGGAGTTGAAATTTGGACCATGGTGATATGTATTCTGAGTCTTTGCTTTTAATCCCCATGCTTCACAGTTTCAGGTAGTGAGAAACCCTCATAGATATCTGCCTAGAGAAGCAACTTGTGAATAGTATGGTGCAGGGCAGTTTCCCAGCAGGGGAATTGAAGGCAGTATCAGCCACAGGCTGTGTAGTAATCATCCCAGTTGCTTTTGAAGGTGTATAAAGGTCCTAGAGTTATTTTGCAATTTACTTTCTGAGATGGATCTGGTAGTTGCCAGTCCTACCTATTATATCTCACTTTAGGAGTCATTTTCCTAAGAATTTTAAACTTAAGCAGTCTGTTCCAGGCAGAGGTGCCCCAGGAATCAGATTAGGAATAGTTCCTCTGGGGTCAGAGTTCAAGCAGCATCTGGAAGCATTTGCAAGAAGGAAAGTTGAACCTATTGAGACTTCCTGTTGCCATTGGAGCTTGCTCTCCTGATGTAGGGAAGGTATCCCCTGTTAGAACTGATAGTCTGGCAGACATCATCAGAGTGGTTGTTTGTCTTGAGAGGCTGGGCAAGTGGGCTAGGGTACAGAGATGTGGAAGACATAGACTGTCCATGAGCAACCCACAGATTATAGAGGAGATAAGCACATAAGCACTCAAGGCAGTGAGTGTCACAAGTTCTGCCTTGGAGGAACATAGAAAATGTACTAGAACGGAAGGGAAGGAGGTTCTAAATGTGTAGCAAGAGAGAATCAGGCCTGGCATCAAAGATATTTAATCTGGATCATTAAGGATGGTCAGAAGCGTGCCAAGTAGAAAGAGCTTTGGAATGTATTCTGGGCAGTGTGAGTGTGGAGGTACGCTGGCATATTCAGGGAATGGTGAGTTGTTCCAGAAAATAGTGGCATGTTGGGCTGCTTGGAGGGAGTGATGTGAAATGAAACTGGTATGGGAAGGGCAAGATCTTGAATGGGGGCCAGCAGGTGGCGTAGTGGTTAGGGCATTGGACTCCCACATGGCCAACCACAGTTCAAGTCTTGGACTTAATGGCTTACTTTCTTGTTTTCCCTTTTTCTCTCTGGTTAAATTTTAAAAATAATAATAATAAAAAAGCAAATAAAATGAAATAATTCTTTTAAGAAATCATGAATGGCATTGTACTGCATGATAAACTTTATTGTAGATATTTAAGATGGGGAACGACATGATCAGTGGTGTTTTAGAAAGATTTCTCATGCATGTGCTTAAGAGGAGTAGATTAAAACTAGAGGCAGGGGCACTTTTCATGGCATCCTGGGGGAGATCAGCTGTTTCCAGATGAAGCTGAATGTCGTCTTTCCAGCCACTTGCTGCCAAAAACTCATTGGAGATGAAGGCCAACTTTGTGCTTTTGAGGAGAAGCATATGGCCACAGGAGTTGCTACTGATGCTTTGGTAAAGAGTGGAAGGGTTATATAGTCCAAATCATTGGTGGTAACGACAAACAAAATTTCCCCATTAAGCAGGGTTTTTTTGACCCCATACCATCTCTGTCTGCTACTGAGTAAGGGACAGTCTTATTACAGAACAAGAGAAACTAGAGAAAGAAAGCTTTGAGTTTGTTTGGGGATTGCATTGTGGATGCTGATTTGAGCATTCTTAATTTGGGTGCTGTAAAAAGAAGGAAGGCTATTCCTGGACTGATGGATACTATGATGCCTTGTTGTCAGGGGCCCAGAAGGGTAGGATGCAAGGTTTTTCAACCTCTAAGAAGATGTGATGTCTGCCAGTATGTTCTAAAAAAGCCCTTAAACAAAGATGTTGAGAAACCGGGGACCAAAGCACCCAAGAATGCTTTGGTCCAATCAGTGTCTTGTGATTCCACGTGTCTTGCAATGCAAACACTGCTGTATTATTCTCAATTAACAGTGTACTAAGAAAAATAAGGAAGAGGCAGCAGAATATGCTGAACTTTTGGCCAACAGAATGAAGGAAGCCAAAGAAAAACACCAATAACATCCTTTCCGACCCGCCATCTGCAGCGGGACTGCCATCAAGATGCAGATTTTCTAAAAAACTCTTACAGGGAAGACCATCACCCTCGAGGTTGAACTGTCAGGTACAATAGAAAATGTAAAAGCCACAATCCAGGATAAGGAAGGAATTCCTCCTGATCAGCAAAGACTGATTTTTGCTGGCAAGCAGTTGGAAGATGGGCGTCCTCTGTCTGACTACGACATCCAAGAGGAGTCCACGCTTCATCTTGTGTTGAGACATGGTGGAGGTGTGAAGAAAAGAAAGTCGTCTTACACTACTCTCAAGATGAATAAGTATAAGAGAAAGGAGCTTAAGCTCGCTATCCTGAAATACTGTAAGGTGGATGAAAATGGCAAAATCAGACACCTTCGTCAGGAATTCCCTTCTGATGAATGTGGTGCAGGAGTTTTTATGGCCAGCCATTTTGATAGACATTATTGTGGCAAATGTTGTCTGATTCACTGCTTCAACAAACCAGAAGACAAATAATTGTTTATAAGTTAATAAAGAAATGAACTAACTTTTAGAAAAAAAAAAAGAAAAGAAAAAGACCAATAACAGATTACTGAGAGAAGCAGACTGTCCTCTCTGAGTGCTACTTCTAAATCTGAATCCAGTCAAAAATAAGATAAGAGTAACAAATTAATAGGGTCTGAACACGTCCCTCTCACAATCCCAGAAAACAAAAAACTAGAGGCAGAGAAGCCTTTATCACTGTTGTAGTAACAGATGATAAAGTTGGAATCAGGGCAGTAGGCATGGGGGTTGGTTTAACTTGTATGACTGGAGCCAGCAGGTGGTGTGGTGGTTGAGGTGCTGGACTCCCACATGGCTGACTGCAGTTCAAGT
This sequence comes from Tupaia belangeri chinensis, assembly GCF_000334495.1. Lineage (NCBI taxonomy): Eukaryota > Metazoa > Chordata > Mammalia > Scandentia > Tupaiidae > Tupaia > Tupaia belangeri. The sequence goes on along the minus strand of NW_006159505.1, from coordinate 925,943 downwards.
CCCAGACCTAGTGGCTTGCTTTTGGACTCCCCTCCATGCCCTCTCCCCCCCCCCCCCCAGTAAGTGCACATGCTCTGTAGCAAATTAAAAAAAAAAAAGATAAATAAAATTAAATAAATAATTTAAAAAATACATTGTATGACTAATGGGTAAAGGGGGGTAATGGTGGATGGCTGTGTGTTACTGTGATGCTATTAACACGTGGACTATGAGAATGTTGGTCTGGGAAGTTAATGTTGGCTTTGAGATGATTATGAGTGACATCCAGGAGAAAATATTTGATGCTTATGGGAGAAGATTTGAGTTTTGGAGCTCCTGAGAGAGGTAGGAATACAGATATGAGGATGATAATGTCTAAGTGATAGTGGAAACCACAGAGTAGCTGAGATAACTTGAGTAGAAGCTATAAAATAGAGAAAGGAAGGAAGTTGAGGATAGAACCCTGAGGAACTTAATGTGTGTAGACAGAAAAGGTAGAGAGGGACATTGGAGAAGAGCAGTCAGAGAGGTAGGACAAAGCATGACCTGGGAAGCCAGGAATAGGAAGAGTTTCTAAGTGAAGGCAATTGTGTCTATTATAGCAGAGAACAAGTAGGGTAAGTCCTGTAGTAAAGCCACTGAGTCACTGGTGACCTTGGTGACAGTTTCAGTTGAGGGGCGGGGACGGAAGCTAGACTGCTGTGGTTAGGAGAGAGTATGAGGTGAGGATGTAGAGGCAATGAAAGACTTCTCTTTTGAGAAATACAGTGGTAAGGGAAGGAAGAAAAAGGATGGTGTTTTGAAGAGGAGGGAGGGGAGGCACGTTCAAAGATTTTAATTTTTCAAAACTGGAGGAATGCAGTGGAGATTTGAGCTGGGAGAGCCTGAGAAATGTAGCTACTGAAGGTACCATGTGTCTCTGAATATATACCATGTTATTATGGGAGCCCTAAACTATGCTGTTTTGATGAAGTCTGCAGACATGAGTGTGGAGTAGACAAGGGAGACCTTGTTAAGGATAAGGAATTGTAGCACCTTTTGCTGAATAACCTCTGCATGCCAGGCATTTTTTCTAGATTTATTTAGACACATTACATACATCACTAATGCTCACAATGCCCAGAGATAAGTTTTTTTGTTTGTTCTATTAGTATTTTTCCAAAGCAGAAGCAGATGAGTTAAGAAACATATGGTGGAGTCAAAGTTTCAGCCAGGTCTGCAAAACTCTAAGCTGTGCTCTGTCTGCTTCACAGTGCTTTTATTTTTTTCTGTTCGGAGCTCAATGTTGAGACTCTAAAGGCCACTGAAGGGAGCAGGGATAGATGGCCCAGAAGGACAAAGATAGAATTATGGAACTGTTACTAGCCTAGAGGGAACATGACGTAAACTCTGGAATGAGGGAGGAAGGTCTTGGTCTGGCCTTGGTCTACCTTCTCTCTGCCTAGCCACTGGGTGCCTGCAGCCTTTCACTTCATCTTTCTCCATCCTGTTGTAACTTTTTTTTTTTTTTTTTAAGGGATTTTTGCCTTAGTGTGTGTGCACTTGTCAGAGAGAGAGGCAGAGACATGAGAGGGAAGGGCAGGGAGGTTGGCCACACTGCAATCCCTTCTCCTCCATTCTCCTCCAGGGATCTTGGGCATGCGGACACATGTGCCCAGCCTGATTTTCAAGCCACCAGGTCTGGGACTCAAACTGTGGTCAGCCATGTGGGAGTCCAGTGATGTAACCGCTACACCATCTGCTGACTGTAACTTAACCAGCGCCTTGGATGCCGTAACTGCCACAGCCTATTGTGGACTGTTTACAGAGAAAAAAAGGGCCAACCTCCAAGTTGGAGGGGCTTATCCTTTTTCCAAGCAACTTCTGAGGAATTGCTGAGATGTAGGATGGTACTGTCTTTGGCACGGAGTACATGGTAGGCTTTTTCCTTGTAAGGATTAGGTCATCCTAATTACATGTTTTTCTGTGCAAAAGTGCATCATGATTTTCTCGACAGCCAAGTGTTTTTATTTGAACGAAGTAACTTTGGATCAGTGGAAAGTGCAAAACATGATTTCTAAACTAAGTGATCAACTAGGTAACCTTGCAAGTTACTTCACCTTTGCAGATTTTCTTGACAGAAGGCAAAGGCTGTGTTTTAGTCATCGTTGTATCCTGAGTGCCTGGCACATGTCTTGACTGAATAGGTGTCCTGAGCCAGCTAATCTACTCATCTGTTTATTGAGGGAACTGGAACTTTTTATTTCTAAAGCATATTGTTCTGTGATAGCTATTTTAATTATAGAATAATAAACACTGTCACTTCGTACTTATTATATGTTAGGCACTATGTGAGGTCCTTAGTACTTATCAATGCTAGGCACTATATGCTTATTTTTATTTTATTTAGATGATTTAAAATTTTTACAATACTGTCTGGATCCTTTGGAAATATTATGGTCCCTTAGGCTGTAAGTTCCATGAGAATAGTACCCGTGTCTGTTCATGGCCATAGCCCTAGTCGGATGCAGAGCTGGATGTGTAGTGGATGCAAGATAAATATTGGTTGAACAGAGTGAAAGGATGTCTTACCACCTGAAATATTACAATTCTATAATATAGATGCATTAACCTCCTTTTATGAATAAGAAAATGGAGATTCAAAGGTCATAAAACTAGTAAATGGCCAAGAGAAAGAGGATTCAAACCCAATTCTAACTCTAAAATTGGTGCCTTTACCATTTACCACCACAGTGCCTTCACTTATTTGATGTTTTAATTGAAAATCTGAAGGGAAGGGAGAGAATGAAAAAGGAGGGAAGAGCAGAAAGTCAAATTTGTTGAGGGATAGGGATAGGATTAGAGATTGGGCACTGAATTTAAGAGTTGGGAGGTGGGGCCAGCAAGTAGTATGGTGGTTAAGGTGCCAGATTCCCACATGGCTGACTACAGTTTGAGTCCTGGATCCTGCAGCTTGAAAATCATGCAGGGTACCTGTGTGCATGTGCGCCTAAAATCCTAAAGGAGGATGGAGGAGAAGGGATTGTGGCAGGCCATTCCACATTTCTCACTTTCTCTCCTTCTGTCTCTCTCTGGTGAGCACATGCAACTTAAGGCAAAAAAAAAAAGAGTTTGCAAGTATTTCTAATACCTTAAAAAAAAAAAAAGTGGAGATAACCAGACGGTGGAGCAGCAGTCAATGAGATGCTCTGTGAGTCTGATCTGAGTGAAAGTTCCAGGTTCATGTCTGGAGATCTCCCTGAGTAGAGTGAACACTGCCCATGACGTGGGGCTGGCTCTGTCTGGGAGTGGATCATGATGTCAAGACCTGTCGAGGTGCTGTCTTTCTGTATTTCTCTCTTTTTTTTCATTTTTTGTCACTCTTGGAAGAATTAAAACTTAAATGAAAAGGTTATAATAGCAATTATTATTCATTTGGGAGTTAATTTATGAGTATGCCATGGGATTTAAAGATTACTTTTGGGTTCAGCTGGTGATGTGGTAGTTAAGGAGACTGACTCCCACACAGCTGTTTGATTCTGGACCAATGGCTTGAAAACATTCCAGGCACATTTACAAGCATGTCCAAAATCCTGAGAGGAGAATGGAGGAGAAGTGATTGTAGTATGGCCATTCCACCTTGACAAGGGCAGTGTTTTCTTATCCCTCGCCCCTCAACCCCATCTCTCTCACTCTATAGCAAATTTTTAAAAAGGCTACTTAAAATATTATTCATTTAATTTATTATTATTATTATCATCATTCTTATTATTGTAGTTTGCCACAGGGCATGTGTTGCCACAGAGAGAGACAGAGAGAGAGAGAAAGTAAGAAAGCAAGCCATCAGTTCTGGGACTCGAACTATGGCTGGCCACATGGGAGTCCAGCGCTTTAACTACCAGTCCACCTGTTGGCCCACACTGTTGGGATTTTGAGTACATACGCATACATGCCTGGAGCCTTTTTCAAACTGGTGAATCTAGGATTCAGACCATGTAGTTGGCCATGTGGGATCTAGCTCCTTTAACCAGTAGGCCATGGGATGACCCTAAAGGCTGTTTTCATCATTTTAATGATCATCTATGTATTGAAAATCTCAAATTAGCATTTCCAGTTAAGACTTTTACCCCGAATTTAAGATTTGTATATATAACCTCTTAAGTGATATTTTAGATATCTAAGAGACATTTTAAACTTAACAAATTTAGTCAGCAAATCCTGTTGGTTCTCTCTTTAAAACATATCCAAGGAGCCAGCTGGTAGTGTGGTTGTTAAGGCATTGGACTCTCACATAGCTGACTATGGTTCGAGTCCCAGACCTGACAGCTTGAAAATCATACCAGGTGCATGTGAGTGTGTGCTCAAAATCCCGAGCTGAGAATAGAGGAAAAGGAATTGTGGCATGACCAACCCCTTGTGGGGTGATTTCTCACTTTCCCTCACTCTGTGTCTATCTGGTGAGTGCATATACCTTGTGGTAAAAACCTAAAAAAAATCCAAAATTTGGACAATTTGTATGACCTCTGCTCTTAGTACCCTTAATTGAGCTACCAGTCTCTTGTCTGATGAAATAATGGTTTCTTTACTTGCTTTTCTGCTTTTGCCCTTGCCTACCTGTATTTTGTTTTAAAGAGAGCAACAAAAGTGATCCTTTCAAAACTTAAATCCAAATTTTATGGCGTTTCTGTTCAGAATTGGTCAGTGTCCTCACGTTGTCTCTCAGAGGAGAAGCTAGAGTCCTCGGAGTTGTCTGCAAGGTCCTGTGTGACTTGGCTCCCAGTGCCTGTCTTAAGCACGTCTCCTTCACCTGCTCACTCACACCATTGACTTTCTTTGAACAAGACAGATATGCTCTTGCCTCAGGGCCTTTGCATTTGTTTTCCCTTCTTTTCCTAACTTTCCCCATGACTCATTGCCTTATTTCCTTCAGATCTTTTGGTCACTTGTCTTCTCAGTAAGGCCTTCTCTAATCATTCAGTTTCAAATAGCAGCCCCTCTCCCACAGCACACTGCAACTTCTTTCTCTCTCTTTTTTTTTCCTTTCACCATATTTATTGTTACTCTTTCTACCTTGACCATCTTCATCTGCACCCTGGCTGCTGTTATTTTCATGAGAGCAGAGATTTTTGTTTATTACTGAATCCTCAGTGTGTAGAAGATTCACTGACATATAGCATATGCTTAGCATATATGTATTTGGTGAATGAACAAATGATTCAAAACCTACTTTGGGTCAGGTATCTTTCTAATTTTTATATATATTTCTTTACTTTTCTTCATGATAACCCTGCAAGATACTACTATTATTCCCATTTTACAAATAAAGTTATTTGCCTTAGGCTATATAGCTAGGATGTTGCAAAGCCTAGGACTATTCTGCTTACTATGCTGCCATGCTCAAATAAAATGTTATCGAAGGATGGTGTTTATATTATTGTTTTGCTGGTGAAGGCAGTGTGTAGATGACAGGCCTAAAAACCAGAGGAAGTCCAAGATCTGAGTATGCTGAGTTGGATATTGCTCACTTAGAAAGTATTATTAGTGATTCTGCTGTATCTGGAAATGTAATGCACACTTAGAAAGACCTTCGAGTAGGATCTTTCTGTGCACCTTTGGACATACATTTGACTTGTATACACGGAAAGTCAGAGGAGTTTTATAATCATTTGGAAAGTCCCTTCCCCCTCTGAGAAGGACCTTTTTTCCCTAGTTTGTAATAGTATTAGGGTTAGTTTAGGCCAATTGTTTCAAATCACTTTTCTTTCTCAGACTTGGTGTCAGCCAAGGCCAGAGTGCAAACCCTCCCCAGAGATAGCGTGGTATGACTTTCTGTATCGTGTGATGGCTGGGGAGGGCAAAGCCAGAGCTGTTCCCAAAGTAAGATGGGACTGGGGTCAGTGATATCACTAGGGCAAAGTGAGACTGAGTTCAAATACCATCCCAATAGAGGTATGTCATTCCGGGGACTCTTCAGAAAGAAGATGAGGGCGAATAAGATCAGGATGCAATACTCCAGGTATCGGGGGAATGGGTATTATATATCTCTGTCCTTAGTCCCAGGTGCCATGAACTTTGATGTGAGGAGACTGGCGAAGCCCTAGGCTTGTAAGAGACCTAGACAGAGGGAGCAGAAACAAATGTATTTAGGGTAAGACTCTCCTTAGTAACATGGCAATAGAAGAGTAAGACGTGAAAAAACTCATGCTGTGATGTTATATAGTCAGTGCCATTTCCAGAGAATAGTGAATAGTGAGGTTAGAGTGGTCCCAAAGATGCAGTAAGGCTGGGATCAGAGCTGTTCCCAGGGAATAATGAAAATAGGAATAGAATTTTCCCCAGGGTAGCATAACCCTGCTGGAAAGTATATGGTGTGACAACATTTCCAGAGTGAGAGTAAAAAATAGCAGCCATTAGTAGGGAGGGAAGCATAATGAGAGGAAAGAATTTTAGTAATTTATAATTTTTTTCTACCTTTATTTATGATAGAGTGCATGTGCACATGAGAGAGAGAGAGAGAGAGAGAGAGAGAGAGAGAGAGAGAGAACGAGAGAGAACTCGCTTATGGGCCTTGTTCATGACATGATCACGATCCTTCTTCCTCCAATTCTCTATTCTGTCTGGCTCCTGGGTATGCTCAGACATGCCTGACATGTTGTCAGTGTATAAGGATTCCATTTTCTTCATATCTTTGCCAACCTTGTTATTTCTCATTTTTATTGTTTTTTCCTTTATTATAGCCATTGAATCGCTGGCTGGGATTTGAACCCCAGCTGGATGTGGATGTGGCTTCCTCTGCATAGCTCTTAAACCTTGAAACTATGGGGCTGGACTGAGGAATTTTAGGGCAACGTGTTTGGGAGATAAGTCTAGGGAAATAAGCAGATACCAGATTATAAAAAGCCTATATATCTTGTTCAGGATTTGAGACTTTATTGTTTAGGCAATTCAGAACCACTGTAAAGTTTTAAATAAGGGAGAGACATGGTCAAATTTTCTTCTGTTCATGATGACCTGTGTTCCTGGAGAAGCTGAGGTCAGGAAAGATAAGAAAAGAGTATGGTAGCCTAGGGTCTCCAGAAAGATGTTTGCTGAAAGCCAGAAGCATCTGGCATATCTTTCTGAGCAGAAGTGCCTGAGGACTGGATGAAGCCTGACCTGACCTCAGTGAAAGCAACAGAGGTGTTTCCTGAACTTTGTTAACAACTAAGAACCTCAGTGGATGCAGTGCCTTGCTAAATGCCACTGAATGGTTCACTTTAAGATGATTAATTTTGTTATATTAATTTCACTTTAATAAAAACAGAATACAAACCAAAACAAACAAACAAACAAACAAAAACAAGTAAAACTAAGAACATTCTCCTGTATGAGTCTTTGTAGTACTTGGCCTGGGGTCCTTTTACTGCCTTCTTCCCAGAAGGGCCAGGTTATCAATGAAGCACTGGGGAGTTAAGGGCAGGATTATGCCTAACAGCAGGCTGAGCATCCAAGGCATGGTCTCCCTTTTGTCCATCCTTCCCGTTGCCTACCAGAGTCATTTTTCTAAGTCAGTGTAACTGTGGCTCTCCCCTGCTCAGAAGTCTCTGTTGCTTTCCCATTCCTCATAGATCATAATATCCAAACTTTCATTGATCTGAGTTCTGCATGTGTTTTTTACAGCAAACATTTCTGCTTTTATTCATGCTTTCCACTTCATTTAGAGTACCTTCCTACCTTTTCCTTTTTCTTTTTCTTCTTGCCTTTTTCAATTTAGTAAACTTACCCTTTGCTACTCAGCTCCAGTGTCACCACTTTCTAATGCGTTCTCTGGTCTCCCTCCCATAGGAAGGCAGTTTGTTGCACTGTATATTCTCTCATTAGACCTTATATGTCTCTGTTAATTGTCTCACTGAGCTGTTATTCCATTGGGTGTGATTATCACACAAGATTGGAAGGTTTTTTTTTTTAAGATTTATTTATTTATTTATTTGTTGCCATTTGTTGTTATTATTATTTTTTAATTTGACTAGAGAGAGACAAAGGGAAAACGAGAAAGCAAGCCACCAGGTCCAGAACTTGAACCGTGGTTGGCCATGTGGGAATCCAGCACCTTTAACCACCATGCCACCTGCCAGCCCCAGATTGGAAGTTTTTGAAAAGACAAGCATCTTGCTTTGTTTTCTTTTCTGTGTCCCTGGCCTAGTATTATACAGGGACCACTCTTATTTTATTTTAGAGAAACTTTTATTTGTACCATAAACAGTCACAACAGGTGACAGGCTATGTTAGTCTTGTTCAGTGCAGCGAGGCTAACAGGGGCATCCGTCCATAAATGTCTGTTTTTTTTTTTTTTTTTCTTTTTCTTTTTTACGTGCTAGCCAACAGGCTTCACTGAATAATAACTGTAAACTTTAGGGTAGCTGGGTTTGGAGATAAGTTCTTTGTTTTACAGGACAGAACTGAGAAATATCTGAGGGAATATGAAAGACTTAGTTGTCTTTGCCAGTACCGACTCTCTTGTTATTTTTTTCTTTTTAATTTTTATTTATTTATTTATTTTAATTTGACCAGAGAGGGACAGAGGAAGGGAGGGAAGGAAGGAAAGAGGGAGGGAGGAAGCGAAGGGGAGGAGAGGGGAGGGGAGGGAGAGAGAAAGCAAGCAAGCAGGAAAGAAAGAAAGAGAGAGAAAGTAAGCCGCCAGGTCTGGGACTCAAACCGCAGACTGTGGTTGGCCATGTGGGAGACCAGCGCCCTTAACCATCATGCCCCCTTCCAGCCCCTCTCTCGTTCTTTAATGAAGGAGCACCTGAGTTTTATCAGAGTGCTTAGCTGCCCAGCCTCTTTTGCAAATAAGTGTGACCACATGTCTAAATTCCTGGGTCCAGTTACAGAAGCCTCAGGTTGAGTGAGGATGACAAAGTTTCACTCTCAGTCCCAGACTGCTCACCACTAAACTGTTAAATGAGAGAGAAATAGGCTTCCATTTGGTTTGACCTAGCATATGGGGGCGGGGGTAGTGTCTCACAGTTACAGTAGCTTTACCTGTACCTTAACCAAAACAGCAAGACATCAAGATGCTGCAGTATTAAGTTGCTCCTTCCTGCTGTCCCTAGATATTTCCTAGTCAAACTGTTGCTGTCTTTCTGATCATTTCTTACCTTCCCTTGCATCTTAGTTCTAATTCTTTTTTTTCTTTCTTGTTTCTTTTTTTGGAGAGGTTTTTTGCTATAGGGCGCATGCTTTCGCCAGAAAGAAATAGAGAGAGAGACAGAAAGCTAGAAATCACCCCCCAGGGAGGATGACCATGCTGCAGTCTTTCTCCATTCTCCTCTCAGGATCTTGGGCATGCTCGCATACGTGCCCAGCGAAGTTTAAGCCGCCAGGTCTGGGACTCAAACTGCGGTCGACTACGTGGGAGTCCAGCAACATAGCCGTTACGCCAACTGCTGGTCCCGATTCTAATTCTTGATGTCTAGATGATTTTGTTATACACTGAAAAAAATTATTGAGGTGAAATTCACATAACATAAAATAGAACAGTTCAGGGGCATTTAGTACGTTCACAATGTTGTATAATCATTGCTTCCATCTAGTTCCGAACATTTCTGTCACTGTAAGCAATTTCTCCCCATTTCGAACTCCTGCTGACAGCCACCAGTAGGGTTCACCTCTTTTGCATAGTTCATAAAATGGAACCAGAGTCTTTGCGCTCTTTTGTGTTTGGCTTCTTTACGTTGGATGTTTTGGCGGTTCATCTACATTGTAATGTGTGTCAGTACTTTATTCCTTTTTAAAAAGGTTTTTGTGGTGATAAAACATATATAACATAAAATTTTCCATTTTAATAATTTACAAGTATATAGCTTAGTGGCAGTAATTCCAGTCACAGTGTTGTGCAACCACCAGCGCTATTTCCAAAACTTTTCATCATTTCAAATAGAAACCTTTAGTATTAAGCAATTAACTGCTCATTCTCCCCTGTCTCTAGCTCTTGTTATTCTCTAGTCTCCTTTTTGTCTCTATGAATTTGCTTATTCCAGATCTTTAAGTAGAATCATATAATATTTCTTTTTGTATGTCTGCCTTATTTCACTAAGCATGATTTTTCAAGGTTCATCTGTATTGTAGCATGCATCAGTAAATTTCATTACTTTCTATGACTGAAAAATACACACACACACACACACACACACACACACACACCAGTTTGTTTACCCATTCATCCATTGATAGACACCTGAGCTGTTTCCAACTTTTGGCTATTTGAATAGGCTGCCATAGGCGTGATTGTAAATATTCTTGTTTGACTAACTGTTTTCAATTTTTTTTGGTATATCCACGGTTCGAGTCCCAGACCAGGCAGCTTGCTTTCTCACTTTTCCTCTCTCTCTCTCTCTCTGATAAGCTCACATGCCCTGTAGCAAAATAAAAACAAAATTAAATAAAATATTGATAGGTAATTATTTAAAAAATATTTTTTCTTTATTTACAGTAGAGCACAAATGTGTGCACATGAGAGAGGAAGAGAGTGAAGCTTTCTCCATAGAGTTTGGTCATACCACTGTCCCCTTCCTTCAGTTCTCTGATCTGTTGGATTTTGGGCACTTGCTTGTGTTTTCATGTGGCCTGGACTGGGGATCTGAGCCCAGGGGCCCCTGTGGGATCCATCTCTCCCCAAGCAGTGCGTTGCTGCTATGCCACTGAGTTGGTCCTTCGTCTCCATGTTTAAAGTTTAGGTCTGGACCCATAGCTTAGCAGTTAAAGGTGCCAGATTCCACATGACAGAATCTCATGTACTTTTAGATCCTTTTGTGTATAATGTTGGGGTTTTCCCAGCCAATGATATTTTCTGATTCTAATAGATAGAGAGGGTGGTTTGGCAACATTTTAGCTGCTGTTGGCTGAAGTATAGCTTCTTACCATAGGTTCATCCTAGAAAATATTTTTTCCTTTTCAGATCCTGTTCATTGATGTGTATTTGATAGGCTTGGGGGCTACTTTAAGAGCAAGACACTGCCTTTCTGGGCTGCCAGTCAGTTGAGTGACACACCGGGCTGCTGGTCAGTTGTGTAGTGGTATGATGTGCTATGGCTTGTCTGGATACCAGCCTGCAAAGAAAATGAGCAGGTTGAGGCTGACTTACAAAAGGCAAAGCTGTCGGGTTGAGAGAACAATGTGATCAGGTGGTAAGTCTACTCAGCCCAGCTAGCTTCCCAGCCCAGTGCATGGCTTGCTGAGAACTGTGCAGGGTGCTGAAGAAAAAAATTTTGGAGACAAATTTGGAGACTTAATTTCAAGTTGGATGACTTAAGGCTTACTTCTCTAAATTTCTATAGTTAAAAATGCTGACTTCAAAGGGTTGATTTATTTTTTCCTTTTTTTTTTGAATACCAGATGAGGTTATCCATGGGATTTGGAAACTATTAAATGGCATTTTTATATTAAATGCATATTTAGGAATGTGATGGAGAATCAAGAAGACTAAGTTTTCTAGAATCTCTTTAAAATAGTTCTTCTCCTGACCATGATTCACCAAAGAGGTTTGAGGTGATTGACTAGATGAGTGACTTTCAATGTTTTTCCAAATAATTTTATATTTCTTCTGACTTTTAAATAAATTAGTTAATTTTGGGACCAGCAGGTAGTGTGGTAGTTAAGGCTCTGGACTCCCACATGGCTGACTGTGGTTTGAGTCCTGGACCTGGTGGCTTGCTTTTTCACTTTCCCACCCTCTGTCTTTCTCTGGTGAGTACACATGCTGTATAGAAAATTAGAAATAAATAATTCTTTAAAAAATTCTTTAATTTTATTCATAAGAACTTGCATATACATGCAAGCACATGTATAAGAGAGAAGAGAGAGTGAGGGAAACAGGTACTCTTAACAAGATCTCATCATGCTGCCTTCCCAAAGCCCTCAAGGATCTTGGGTGCCTGTGCACTTGGCTGTGTTTTCAGGTCTACAGGATCGAAACCCACAGATGGCCACATCATTTTCAACAGTGTGGTTCCATCAGCTGTCACTTATACCATGAGACTAGCCTGTGGTGATTATTTTGCATGGGACAGAAATATAACACAGACTGATGTAAATGAGAGGAACTTTATTGGCTAAAGTAACTTAAAAGCCTAGAAGTAGCTCTGCTTTCAAACACAGCTAGATACAAAGAGTTAAATGGTGTCATTAAGTCCCATTCTCTCCTCTTGGCTCTGCTTCTATTGTGATGTCATTCTTAGGCAGGCTTCTCCCACATAGTGGCAAAGAAAGATACCAGATTTGAGTATGCATACTGCCAGCCAATTGAAAGATATATTGTAGTAGTGGTATTTCTATCATTATTGAACAATAATACCCTTTCCTAAAAGATAATGCCTCTTTCCTAAACAACAATACCTCTTTCCTGGTAGTGCTTACAGACCTGGGAACAATTTTGGCATGAGTCATGTGCCTACCCTAGAATAATCAGTGTGGCCAGGAGAATGCTGGTCTTTCATGGGCTGACTTAGGTCCTTTCTTCTCCTGGAACTTCAGGGGTCAGGGTCAGCTCTCCTGGAACCATGTGGACTGAGAGCAGGGAAGGGGTGGTTCCCTAACTGAAGAAAATCAAAGTCTATTTACAAAGGAAGAGTTTGGGAAGTAAAGGACTGGTTTAAATCAACAGAATTTATAGATGTCCCTTACATAAGTAAGTAATTTTTATTAAAAATCAAAGAAGTATGTTTCCAATATTTAAACTTCAATAAAGTAGAGCTACCCTATTTGAAGAAGTAGATATTGCTGAGGAACCTGGGCAGAGGGTGGGAGAAAAAGAGTCTGCAGTGCATAATTTGAAAACTGTTAGACAGTTTATCCAGTAAATATTTGCTTAAAGTGGGATAGAGCCTGAATTCTTTCTTTTTATTTTTCTGGCCTTTTGTAATAGAGATTATATTCTCCTTCTAACTAGGGAGAGAGGGCGGTAAGCAGTACAGCTAGTCAGTGCCTGGGGTTAAATGTGCTAAGGACCTTTATTAACTGACACCAAATTTTTTTTTTCTTTTTTTAAAGTCACTAGTCTTTCGAATTTAAGTCAGGACTCAAAGATAAGAGGAAGAAGTTGATTTACAATGTATTGGTTTATGGGAGTGATGACATGTATTTATATAGTAAGCATTTGGGAAGCACTCTGAATGATAAATCAAATGAGGGTAAAAGCTGCAGATGGCATAATGGTTATGTTGCTGGACTCCCATGTAGTCAACTGAGGTTTGAGTCCCAGACCCAGTGGCATAAAACTCAGTGTCAGGCATGTGAGTGTGCATGCCCAAGATCCCGAAAAGAGAATGGAGCAGAAGGGATTGCGGCATGGACATCCCCCTGGTGGGTAATTTTTGCTTTCTGTCTTTCTATCACTGTCTTTATGGCGAACACATGCACCCTATAGCAAAAATCTCTGTAAAAAAATGAAAAAGCTGCTCTCACACACCAGCCGGTTCACCAGGCAGCCAATAAATCATCCCATATTTTAAAATGACATAAAATTCAGAGAACATAAAATTTATGTTTAAAGTATAGTTAAGTGGTTTTTAACTTGTGAACCATCACCACTACCTAATCCAGAATATTTTCATCACCCTGAAAAAGAAACCCTCAGCAGTCGCTGCCCATTGTCTGGGCCCTGGTAACTGTTGATCTACTTTTCATCTCTATGAATTTGCCTATTCTGCACATTTCATAAAGATAGAATCATGTCTGCTTTCTTTGGCTTAGTATAATGTTAATATAATATATATTTATCTAGTTACTTTTTAATGATACATTTTAGAAGTATCCCACAGACTTACCAAGTGGTCATTTTCCAAATTCCCAAGTATATAATTGGGCTTGACAAAACTCAGCAACTGGAGTAGCACCCATGTAAGTTCTTGACCTATTAACTTAGAGCTATCACAGTGGGGAAGGCTAAATGGAAAGGAGCTTTTCGAACTGCCTCTTTTCCCCTTGGCCAAGATAGTGAATGAAGATGAGTATCATCTTCTGCACAGATGGTGGATGTTAGTGCTACCTTTAACAATCTTGAGGATGCAGGGTGATGGTCCCTATCACATCTACATTTAGTTCATTAGTCTGCCCCTTGGAAAGCTGGGCTGATTTAGGAGAATGACTGAAGATTTCAGCAAGTTGAATTTAGTCGGTAGCTTTGGTTGTGGCTGCAGTGATGGATGTGGTGTCTTTGCTAGAGCGGGTTATAATATGGCATGTGACTATTGATTTGGCGAATGTGTTCTTTTCTGTCTGAGAAAAAAGGATCAAGAACAATTTGCTTTCACATGGAATAGGTGTCAGTGTTTTTATGGTTTTGCCCAGGACTATGTAAATACTTTTATTCTTCTACTCTTTGTCATAATACAGTCAGAAGAGATCTGGACCATCTGACCATCCCATAGAACATCACTTTGATTGATTACATTGATGATATCATGCTAATCAGACTGCATGAGCAAGAGGAGGTTAACATACTGTAGGCCTTGGTAAGATACATGTGCCAGGAACCAGCAGTTAGCGTAATGGCTATGTCGCTGGACTCCCATGTAGTCGACCACAGTTCGTGTCCTGGACCTGGTGGCTTAAAACTCATGCCGGGCACATGTGTGTGCGTGCCCAAGATCCTGAGAGGAGAATGTAGGAGAAGGGATTGCGGCGTGACCATCCCTCCTGGGGGGTGATTTCTCGCTTTCTGTCTCTCCATTTCTCTCTGTCTGTTTGGCGAACGCACACGCCCTATTGCGAAAACCTCTCAAAAAAAAAAAAAAAAGATACATGTGCCTTCTAGTGTGTATTGTCACATTCTTTGCCAAAGTGGATGTATGTGGTATTATGGTACATTAACAAATTATTTGATACTCTTCCTATCAAGAGATGGAGTCTAAGGCCAGCCCCATAGTGCAGTGGTTACGTGATGTGTACAGGGAGCCACATTCTACATGTCTGATTATGGTTCAAATCCCAGCCCCACAAGCACATTGGTGCAGGCACACATATGCCCAGGATCCTGAGGGGATGGAGAAATACAGGAAAGGAGGATTGTGGCATGACTGAGCCTTGCTAGAGGGCTCTCTCTTTCTGTACATGTGCACAGACCTCTGGGGAAAAAAAAAAGAAAAAAGAACAGAGAGAGAGAGAGAGCAAAAGCTTAATTCCCCTTTCTTTGACTAAGCTGGACCTAGTAATTCTCTTCTAACAAATAGACTAAAGTGAAAATGGTGCTGTATGACTTCAGAGGCCAGATCATAGAAGGTACTACTGTTTCTTCTTTGTTCTCTCTTTTTGTCTTAGATCACTCATTCTGGGAGAAGCTCAGTAATATATTGTTAGAACACTCAAGCAGCCTATGGAAAAGCCCACGTGGAGAAGAACTAAGACTTTCTGATAACACTCAGACTTGCTAGGAGTGTGAGTGAGCCACTGTGGACGCAAATCTTCTAACCCTAGTCAGGCCCTCTTGTGATATTAGCCCTCTTTAACACCTTAAGAAGCCCAGCTGTGGTGGCACGTACTAACTAAAATGCTGTGCTCCATGAGCTGGGACTTTGTGGGAGGCCTGATTCAATTCCTCTCCAACCTAAAAGCTGAGATGCAGGGCATACACTTGTAAGCCTGGTGACTTGGGGACTCTGAAGCAACGATCATCAGCTCAGGCTGGCCTGGACAACATAGTGAGACCCTGAATAACAGAAGAGCTTTTTATTTATTTTATCTTATTATTTTTTTACTTGCTAGAGGGCACATGCACTCACCAGAGTGAGACAGAAAGAGAGAGAGAGAAAGCATCCCCCCAATGGGATATTGCATGCCATAATCCTTTCTCATCTCTTTCACCATCCTGTCAGGATTTCGTGGTATGCATGCACATATACCTGGTATGTTTTTCAGTCTTCTAGGGCTGGAACTCAAACTGTGGTCAGCCATATGGGACCCAACCCTCTTACCCATCAGACCACAGACCAACCCAATAAAACCTAATTTAAATGAACAAAGTCTTATGCTATAGGGGATATATTTTGTACATTTTTTTTTAGTGGCCTTGCTGTTCATATTTTAGTATGTAGCAGATATTCTTTTTTTTCTTTTTTTGGAAAGGTTTTTGCTATAGGGCGTGTGTGCTTGCCAGACAGAGAGACAGAGAGACAGAAAGCAAGAAATCACCCCCCAGGGGGAATGGCCACGCCGCAATCCCTTCTCCTCCATTCTCCTCTTGGGATCTTGGGCACGCATGCACAAGCACCCAGAGTGAGTTTAAGCCACCGGGTCCGGGACTCGAACTGTGGTCGACTATGTGGGAGTCCAGGGACATAGCCATTACGCTAACTGCTGGTCCCAATATGTAGCAGATATTCTTAACTGGTACGTGAAAGAAAACTTGTATCTCACTTTGTAGGAAATTTCCCATGCACCATAATGTGTAATATTTGTTTTTCACATCTCAAGCAATATTTTATATATATATATATAC
This sequence comes from Tupaia belangeri chinensis, assembly GCF_000334495.1. Taxonomy (NCBI): domain Eukaryota; kingdom Metazoa; phylum Chordata; class Mammalia; order Scandentia; family Tupaiidae; genus Tupaia; species Tupaia belangeri. The sequence continues at coordinate 909,514 of NW_006159505.1, read as the reverse complement.
ATATATAATATATATATATATTTTCTGTAGCATTTGTAAGCAAATTATTGCAGTTAAAATATTATTTTTCATGTACTATTTAATCCCATATTTTATTGCAGCAAGAAGGAATAAGTGTTTCACCAATAATGTTATGTTATTTTTTACTGCTAAGCAGGAAATCTTTAATGAGTCTTCTTTTTTTTTTTTTAGAGTTTTTTGCTATAGGGTGCATGCACTTGCCAGACAGACAGAGAGACAGAGAGACAGAAAGCAAGAAATCACCCCCCAGGGGGGATGGCCACGCCACAATCCCTTCTTCTCCATTCTCCTCTCGGGATCTTGGGCACGCACGCACATGCGCCCAGTGTGAGTTTTAAGCCACCAGGTCCGGGACGTGAACTGTGGTCGACTACGTGGAAGTCCAGCGACAGCCATTACGCTAACTGCTGGTCCTTTAATGAGTCTTCTTAGTACTAGATTATCTCCAGACTTTAAACATCACAGAAAAATTACAAAGATTTATCCTCAGACATAATTTTTGCATGTTTTTATTCATGATAGCTTTATTTCATCATTATTTAGCACATTGGTCAGCGTCCTATGCCAACTTCTATAAATAAAGTTTCACTAGAACACAGCCACATTAATTTCTTTACATATTATATTTGCTACTTTGTACTACACAATGACAGACTTAATTAATTACCATATAAACTGTATGTCCTGCTAGTCTAAAATATTGGGCACCTGGTCCCTTATAGAAAATATTTGCTGACTCCTGATTTAATATATCAAGGCATGATAAGGATGATATTCCTTTTTTTTTTTTTTAAGATTTTTTTTGAGATTTTTGCCATAGGACATGTGAGCTCACCCAAGAGGGAAAATGAGAAATCACCCACAGGGAGCCATACCACAGTTCCTTCTCCTCTATTCTCCTCTAAGAATTTTGGGGACACATTCACATGCATCCAGTGTGTTTTTCAGGCTGCTGGGTCCAGGACTTGAACCAAAGAGTTGGTCATGTGGAATTCAGTACCCCATCCGCCATACCATCTGCTGGCCCCAAATTCATTTTTAATAATAAATATAAATCCATGTTCAAAGTAGTCTTTTGATAATCTTGAATAATTGTGGTCAACTTATCGTTTGAATCACTTAGATTGTTTTTATTCTGTAATATAGCTCATAGCTTGTGCTGGAAATAGGATTAATTAGTTCTGTCACTTTTTTATTATTTATTTTGTTTGTAATTTTAATCTTATCTTCAATCCATGGAGGTTATTTTTAATATTTGTTTAGTTATTTGTAAGCATCCTTTAAAATAATTAATCTGGGACCAGCAGGTGGCGTGGTGGTTAAGACGCTGGACCCTCCCACATGGTTGACCAGGGTTCCAGTCCGGGACCTGGCGGCTTGCTTTCTTACTTTTCCTTTCTCTGGACTCCCACATGGCTGACCATGGTTCAAGTCTCAAACCTGGCAGCTTGCTTTTTTGCTTTCTCTCTCTCTCTCTCTCTTTCTCTCTCTCTCTCTCACTCTGCCCCTCTCTGGTCAAATTAAAATAAATAAACAAAAGTTAAATAAAATAATTCTTTAAAAAATTAAATAATTATTTAAAAAAACACTTTTATTAAAAAAATTAATCTATGTGCGGATAATTGCTTTAGTTGGGAAACCAATACAGAGTATGATTTGTAAATTAATTTACTTGGTAATAACTGTAGTTAACTACAGTATGTCATAGTTCCTTGAGAGCAAATGAGTAAGTACGATCCCTGATATTCTCCTTTGTACTATATAGCTTCCACTCTGTTCTCAGAATAACTCATATTTAGTAAATTATATGGAAATATTTGATATTCAGGGATCAGCTGGTGGCATGGTAGTTAAGGAGGCTGGATCCCACAAGGTCGACTATGCAAATTGAATCCTGGATGTGGGTGGCTTGAAAATCCCCCTTGGCATGTGTACAAGTATGCCCAAAAGCCTGAGGAGGGTGGAGGAGAAGGGATTGTGGAGTGGGTATCCACCCTGGTGGGGAGTGATTTCTCACTTTCATTCTCTCTTACTCTCTCTTTTGTCTCTGGCAAACACACCCTATAGCAAACTTTAAAAAAAAAAGAAAAAGAAAAGAAAAATTAGGTTGTCAGAAAAATCATGATGTATTTTTTCTGTTTTTCTGTTCAAAAATGTGTCATGACTTTTGCGATGATCCATCTATATGACATATAGATGCAGAGAGGGTACCAACTGTAGTCTGTTTAGTTAAGGTCGATGAAGCATAATTCTTAGATTTTACAATGAAAAAAATATACAATAAGCTTTTAAAAAATCTTTTGTAGGGCTTCTACCCTTGCCAGAGAGAGAAAATGAGAAAGTGCTCTCCGGGGGGATGGCTACACCACAGTTCCTTCTCTTCCGTTTTCCTGTCAGGATTTTTGGGCATGTGCACATGTGCGCCTGGCATGTTTCTCAAGCTACTGGGTCTCGGGTTCTAAATGCGCAGTTCGCCATGTGGGGATCCAGCTGCCTTAATATCGTGCCTCTGACTGGCCCAAGACTTTTTTTCTTTCTTTCCACACTTATTGGCTAGTGTTGTGAATCCTACTTTGTGACCTACTGTCTTAATATATGTTGTTTGTGTAAATTCTTTCTGAATTGTGAATATGGGTATAATCCTCAAACATAGATAGAAGACTGTAGCATAACCAGAATCGAACTCTAAGTCCAGCAGAGACTACCAGCGTGGATAGTACTGTCAGCAGCTGCAGAGAATCTGGGATCTAAGCAAAACCTTGCTTACTTGCTTCATCATTATCTCCTGTGTAGATAATCATCTTTTTTTCCAACAGGATTTTATATCTGCAGCTAATTAAATCAATAACTTAACCTTAGGATGGAGAATATAGGACTGCGTCTTCCTATCAGTCTGTACGGGAAACACTTCAATGAGTAAGGCTACCATCTACGAGGCCTCAGTAAGTGGGGATGTATTCTAGGGAGTTGACAGAAATTTTAAGTATTTGGAATCACACTACCTGGGTTTAAATTCTGGCTTCCTTCTGTTATTGGCTGTGTATTTGTGGGCAAGTTACTGAACCACTCTTTCTCAGTTTCCTGTTATGTTAAATGGGGAGAATGGCATCTGATTTATAAGATTGTTAAGAAAATAACCTAATTAATCCATATTAAATGATTAGACTAGTATCTGGCATATATGAAGTTCTCAGTGAGTGCTTGTTACTACTTAGCTTTTTGGAGGTTCAGATTTTGGCAGTTCACTGAGAGTATTTATCTCTTTTAGCAGGACTCACGCCAACCAAGGTCATAAGGCTGATGTGATAAAGCTGTAATGCCAGTTTTTAAGTTTACCTCAAGAGACAGAAGTAGAATACCTATGTTAGTATGATGAGTACCTTTCTACCTTCGAGTGGCACTTTGGAATACCACACGCTAATCATAAAGATGGTGGTAAGCACAGAGTCTGAATTAGGGGCATTAGTTAGATGAATCCAGTCTTTTGCGGATAATGCCAGAGTGGTTAAAATGCATAGTTATTACCCTTAGCTATGTTTAAGAATTTGTCCACCCAAAATGCCAGATATTTGCTTTCAACCTATTTTGCAGCTTGTCCTAGGTTCTTTTGATCTGTTCACCCACCATGGACTTTGACTCTACAGAGCCTGTGATGCAAGGAAGCAGTGTGCAGTGGTGGTGTGTATGTAGCAGATCACACTCCCGGGCCAGCAGTGGCTGTGGTATTCCAGTGGCTGGGGATGGTCGAGGCTGGCAGTGGAAGCAGACGTCCTGATCAGATGAGTTCCGTTACCTGGTTTTAGGCGTTATTCTTGGCAACAATCCCTGGTTTTCCACTTTTCTGTGAATCCAAGTCACTCTTTAAATAAGTTCTTTTACTGCTTAAACTATCCAGAATCAGTTTTGGTTGCCAAATTTGCAACCAAGTTGTTTTTGCAACTAAGAATCTTGCTGGGACTGCAGCTACAGTAGTCTGCTGCTTGTGTCTCACAATAGGGATGAAAAGGTCCAGGAAGAAATTGTTAGGTTCGTTGGCTCCCTTTCTCTTTGAGGATGTTAAAATCACTGTAGTCCCAGGGCCTAGTACTGTGCCTGGCATGTAGTGGGTGCTCAGTAAGTCTTTAGGGAATGGATGAATGATGTATACTGCCAGTATGTGTCTGTGACTCTGCTTTTTCTCAGCTTTCATATCTCACCAACCTCCTTAATGAAGAATACATTTTTTTCTTTACATGTGTTAATCCATACATAATACCGTATAACAGTGACATTTTACTGGCTTGGGGACTACTCTGTTTTTCAAAATCACTTGGCTTATCTGTACTGTGGGTTTTGTGGTTGTTGAGCTCTGGGATATGAGTGAGTGTGTGTATATGTGTGTGTGTGCCTGTGTGTAGGGGTTACTTCACAGGGCCCCAAAGTGCTGACAAGACCTGAATTAGTTTTCAGTTTAACAAGGCAGTCAGTCTATCAGCTTTCCTGCCAGTCTGTAACTATCACTTTTTGAGTCTTCTTTATGAAATTGGTGGAGGAAAGAAAAAACCATAGACCCCACAGATAATTGTATGTATAACTGACACAAATATAGAACTGTCTTTAAATCTCTTATCTGCCACCTAATAACTGTGCTTCTTGGTAACTTTCCTACAGATGTCCTGCTTTGCTTTTCCTCTGATGGTGGTGCTAAGACACCGAGAGGCAAGGAGAATTGGCCTCTTTTGGTCTCTCTTTTCCTTTCTTTTTTGTTTGAAAGCTGACCGACTTCTGCTCCAGATCTTTTCTTCAGGGAACTCTGTGGGAACTGGCAATTAGCACCCCACATTCTGATCCCATAAAGTCCTTTGCTTGCATTTACTGAGCCTCTTGGTGGGCGCTATGGATAATGACAGTTGTGAGACTGGAGGTGCTGGGACTTTGAGATGGCTTGATCCCAGCTCATTGTTTTTCGATTCTCTTCTGATAGATTGGCTGAGGCTAGTAGCAGAGAATAGTACCCCTGAGATCCTTATCTTCTTGTCTCTAAAACACAGTGTTTTAGATCTTGGCTTCTCATGAGTTAGGGCTGGGACTTTGGAATGAAGATCTATGAACAAGCTTGTCAAGATGTAGGAATCATCTAGCCTAGCCTTCTTGAGTTTCAGGTATAGAAAAAGGCTTAGAGAGCAGTGACTTGTCTAGGGCGGCATGGTCAGTTATGAGTAGAGTGGGTATCTGAAGATATTACCAAGGCAAGTTGAAATTTCCAAAAGGGATAAGCCCCATATATGAGGTTTACTGTAACATAAAACCTGCAGGGTTGGGAGAGTAAGGGATTTATTCTGCTGTTTCTGCTCCTGCATCTTGTAAAAGTCAACATGTTTCCTCTGGTGGCTTTGTTTTGCCCTCAAATGTCATTATTTAGAGGGGATCCCAGTCTGCAATCTTTGGTCTGAAACACATGCCACTTCTAAATTGCTTGTCTTGGGCCATAGGCTACCAAGTTTACAGACAACAGTCCTGTGCCTCTTTGGACATGGGACTAGGCTATTAATAGAGCCGAAGCTCTCCCCTCATCTCCCCACCCCCAACAGCTTGCCTGCTGGTAATTTCTTCACGGCTCAGACAGCTGGGCAGAGAATGGAAACAGGGCAGCCTGCCCATCCCCTTTTAGGAGGCAGTTCAGGCCCAAGTTCATATGAGTAGCCTGTGGCCTAATGGGTCTCTGTGCTGCATCAGGTCAAGTGAAATGTTTAACTTTTAGGAGGAAACAATAACCTTATACCCTGGGTGGGATGTAATTTTTAAATAAACATGAACCCTCACTGTATGTTAGGCAGTTATGCATACAATTACCTGTGGGTCTATGGTCTTTTCTTTACTCCACCAATGTCATAAAGACTCAAAAAGTGATAGTTACAGAATGTAATCTTCTCTACAACCTTATAAGGTAGGTATTATTTTCATTTTACAGATGAGATTACTAAAACTAAAAAAAATTGACTAAGTAATCTAATATCACACAGGCCTTCTGATTTTATCCTTCCTAAATGACATCTTCTCTGTCGATAACTTACAGTTAAATTGGGGTAGGATAATTTAGATAGGCTATCCTGGGGGACATTTTTATTATTAAATTATTCCATATAACTCAAGAATATGAGGGCAAACCTAAAGGGAGGGGAAGAAGCCCTAGCAGTCTGTGAGCCACAAAACTCTGTAGGTGGGTTTGCCTGATGGAATCTATCGTAGATCCTTGTGACCTCAGTGAACCCAAGTCAGATAGTGGCTGTCCTCAAAGTGAAAAGCCATATTTCTTTTTTTTTTTTTTTAATAATTATTTATTATTTATTTTATTTATTCATTCATTTATTTTTTAATTTGACCAGAGAGAGACAGAGGGTGAGAGTGAGAGAGAGGAAGTGAGAAAGCAAGCCACCAGATTCAGGACTTGAACCCTGGTCAGCCATGTGGGAGTGTCCAGCACCTTACCCCACCACGCCACCTGCTGGTCCCCGAAAAGCCGTATTTCTTGGCATGCCATACAAGGGGTGAAGAGGAGGGGTTCTGCTTTCATTACCCCACTTCGTTGCACTTTACTTTCTATCACAGAAACTGTTTTTTGGTTATGTTTATCAGATCTGCTGTCATCTTCCATGCATGGTATTTGTGGTTTCTATTAAAGTTCTAGACAAAAAGTAACTATTTTTGGGAACCAGCAGTTAGCATAATGGCTATGTCGCTGGACTCCCACGTAGTTGACCGTGTCCCGGACCTGATGGCTTAAAACTCACGCCAGGCGCGTGTGCGTGCGTGCCCAAGATCCCTAGAGGAGAATGGAGGAGAAGGGATTGTGGCGTGACCATCCCCACTGGGGGGGATTTCTTGCTTTCTGTTTCTATGTCTCTGTCTGTCTGGCGAGCGCACGTGCCCTATAGTGAAAATCTCCCCCCCCCCAAAAAAAGAAAACAAACTGAAACAAACTATTTTCAATTCTGGGTCTGAGTTCTGGACTAGAGTTCTGTCCTTCATTAGTTTATTCATGTATTCAGGCATTCTTTTAATGTAATGGGCACTACCTCTGAGCCAGATATTATACTAGACCTGGGAAGCTATGTAATTAACAAAACAAGATACAGTTTCTGCTCTCCAAGAGCTTGCACTATAGCAGAAAAAAGAAAAAGGAAAGAATCATAATGAATCTGATGAATGTTATAGAGTGATAATAAGGGATGAGAGGGTATATGGAGAATTTAATATTGTTTAGAATGTCAGGAAAGACCTTACCTTACTTGAGATGACTTTTAAGTTTAGACATGAATATTGAAAAGAATTAGCTTAGTAAATGCGATTAAGAAAGGTAATTCTAGGCAGCAAGAAGAGACTATGGCAAGGCCTAAAGGATAAAGCCATGCCCACATCAGTTCATTTATTCAGCAGCCATTTCTGTTGGGTTGTCGGAAAAGCCATGACATATTTTTTTCTATGCAAAATTGCATCATGACTTTTCTGACAACCCAATAGTTGGTGGGATATATCATGCAATGTGTTAGGTTCTGGGACTACAAAAAAACAAGTCAGACATAGTCCCTACCTCCCCTGGAGAAACTCTGTCAGGGGTAGCAATGTCACTCCTTGTTAACCAGGGTGCTAAGGTCACCCTAGATCTCAGATTCAGCCTCCTGGGTCTCATGTGATAGGACTTAACACCTTTAGAGAAACTGCCTGCCCTTGAGTATTTGACCCACCTGTCAGACAGAGAGGACATGGACCTCAGCTGGAAATTTGCAGCATTTGCGCTTATTCTTGGTTTCACATTCACCAGATCCTAGACTTATGGGACTTTACTATAGACTGAATGTTTGTGCTCCTTACCTCCACCCGTGAATTTATATGTTGAAATACGAGCCCTCAATGTGATGGTATTAGGAGGTAGGACTTTTGGTAAGTGATTAAGTCATGAAGACACAGCCCTCATGGATGGGATTCCATCCATATAGAAGAGACTCAGGAGAGCTCCTTCACCTACCATTGGAGGACAGCAAAAGGATGGCTATGTATAAAAACCAGGAACTGGGCCCTCACCAGGCATGAAATCTTCTAGCACATTGATCTTGGACTTTTCAGTCTCTAAAACTATGAGAAATAAATATTTGTTGTTTAAGCCACTCCATTTATGGTATTTTTATTATAGTAATCCAAATGGACTAACAGAGAAATTGGTATCAAGCAGTGAGGATGCTGCTTTATCAAATTCCTGAAAATTTAGAAGTAGCTTTGGAACTGGGTAATGAGTAGAGCCTGGAAGAATTTGGAAATATATGCTAGAAAAAGCCTCTGTTGCTGTCAGCAGACCTTTAAAAGTGATTCTGGTGAGGGTTTAGAAAGAAAGGAAAGCTATGGAGAGAGGCTCAGTCTTCTTAGAGGATGTTTAGGTAATCCCAAATAGACTGTTGTTAGAAATATGAATGACAGGAACCAGAAGTTGGCATAGTGGCTATGTCGCTGGATTCCCATGTAGTCGAATGTGGTTTGAGTCCCGGACCCAGTGTGCCCAGGATCCCAAGAGGAGAATGAAAAGAGAAGGGATTGTGGCCTGGCCATCTCCATGGGGGGTGATTTCTCACTTTCTGTCTTTCTGTCTCTCTGTCTTTCTGACGAGTGCATGCACCCTATAGCAAAACCTCACCAAAAAAAAAAAAAAAGAGAAAGAAAGAAATATGGATGATAGGGACCAGATGGTAGTACAGCAGTAATACAACTAGACCCGTATGGGAAGATCTTGGCTGCACGTCCTTAATTGTGGTGCAAAGACCCTATTGATAGTGGCTATCTTTCTCTCGCTCTCTGAAGAAATAAGTAAGTAAACTTAAAAAAAAAATGGATGATAAAGAACATTCTGATGAGGTCTCAAGTGGAAATGATCACTCTTGTTAGAAATTGAAGGAAAGGTGATTCTTGTTATAAAGTGACAAAGAACTTGACTGGATTGTGTTCATGCTCTAGTGCATTGTGGAAGGTAGCACTTGCCAGCAATAAAATTGGATATTTGGTTGAAATAATATATTTTTTTAAATTGCCAAGGGCATTTGCACTTACCAGAGAGAGAGAGAGAGAGAGACAGAGACAGAGACAAAGAGACAGAGACAAAGATAGAGAAAGGTAGAAAGCACCCTCCAGTGGGAGAGGGCTATGGTTACACCACAATTCCTTGTCCTCCATTTCTCTATCCTTTTGGGATTTGGGCACACACACTCAGAATGCTTTTGAAGCTATTGGGAGCAGGACTTGAATGTGGTTGGCCTTGTGGGATCTAGCTCTTTTAACCTAGCCTAGAGGACTGACCCTAGTTGAAGCAATTTTTAATCAAGGTCATTGAAGGTGCACTTTGGCTCTTCCTGACCGCTTGTAGTGAAACACCAGAGGAGAGAAATGACCTAAGGACAGAATTATTATTTTTTTTTTTCAAAATGGAACAAGAACTTAAGGATTCAGAAAGTTCTCAGCCTGTCCATATTGTGAAAAATGACAAAGCATGTTTAGAAGAGAGCAGTAAGGGTGTGGCCAGATAACTGATAAGCTTAACGTTGGAATGAGCAATGAGTATAATTAGCCAGCTCAACAGAAGCCAGACTTTATTTAAGATGAGGGAATAATGACTCTGAAGGTGATTCAGAAATTATGAGGGCTGGCTCCTTGGTTTCAAAGGGGAACCATTGTCTTGCTTTCAACAGGCCATTTGGCCTCCACCTAAAGCCACCGGGGCAGAGTTGCCCAAAGCGATGGGGGCAGGGCTGGCTAGAGCCTTGGACAACCCCTGTCCAGCAAAGTTGTGGGTCTCTAGAAGGTGAGACCTCGTCTGAGTGGGCCTAGAGGACAGAGGATTGAGCCAAAGGTAATTATTTTTGAGCTTTATGATCTCCTGGGGTTTGCCTTGTAGTTTGGACTTACTTTTGACCTTTCTTTTGACCCTTCTTCTTTCTTATTTCTCCCTTTTGAAATCAAAGTGTAAATCCTATGCCTGTTTCGTCATTCTATTTTATTTTATTTTTAAATTTAATTTAATTTAATTTAATTTAATTTTATTTCACCGTAGTGCATGTGTGCTCACTGGAGAGAGACAGAGAGAGGGAAAATAAGAAATCACTCCCAGAGGAGGTGACCATCCTGCAATCCCTTCTCTTCTAGTCTCCTCTCAGGATTTTGGACACGCACGCACATGTGCCCAGTGTGATTTTCAAGCCACCGAGTTTGGTACTCTAACTACAATCAGCCATGTGGGAGTCCACTGCCTTAACCTTGTGCCATCTACAGGCTTCTCACTGTTTTACTGTGTTGTCAGAAAAGTCACATGTAGGTTTTTATGCAGAAATGTGTCATGACTTTTCCTATAATCCAATATTTTGATGCACATAAATCGTTTGGTTTTACAAGTTTGCAGCTGAAGAACAATTTCTCTCAGAATAAATAATACTTTAAATCTCACCCATATCTGATTTAGACACTATTTAGGTGAGACTATTTTTTTTTAGAGATTTTTGCCTTAGGTTGCATGTGCTTGCTGGAGACAGAGACAGACATAGTGAGAGGAAAAGTGAGAAATCACCCCTCCTCCTCCATTCTTCTCTTGGGATTATGGCACACACATGCACACACACGTGGAGTGATTTTTGAAGCCACCGAGTCTCCCTACTCACACTGCAGTCGGCTGTGTGGGAGTGAGCTTTATGATCTCCTGGGGTTTGCCTTGTAGTTTGGACTTACTTTTGACCTTTCTTTTGACCCTTCTTCTTTCTTATTTCTCCCTTTTGAAATCAAAGTGTAAATCCTATGCCTGTTTCGTCATTCTATTTTATTTTATTTTTAAATTTAATTTAATTTAATTTAATTTAATTTTATTTCACCGTAGTGCATGTGTGCTCACTGGAGAGAGACAGAGAGAGGGAAAATAAGAAATCACTCCCAGAGGAGGTGACCATCCTGCAATCCCTTCTCTTCTAGTCTCCTCTCAGGATTTTGGACACGCACGCACATGTGCCCAGTGTGATTTTCAAGCCACCGAGTTTGGTACTCTAACTACAATCAGCCATGTGGGAGTCCACTGCCTTAACCTTGTGCCATCTACAGGCTTCTCACTGTTTTACTGTGTTGTCAGAAAAGTCACATGTAGGTTTTTATGCAGAAATGTGTCATGACTTTTCCTATAATCCAATATTTTGATGCACATAAATCGTTTGGTTTTACAAGTTTGCAGCTGAAGAACAATTTCTCTCAGAATAAATAATACTTTAAATCTCACCCATATCTGATTTAGACACTATTTAGGTGAGACTATTTTTTTTTAGAGATTTTTGCCTTAGGTTGCATGTGCTTGCTGGAGACAGAGACAGACATAGTGAGAGGAAAAGTGAGAAATCACCCCTCCTCCTCCATTCTTCTCTTGGGATTATGGCACACACATGCACACACACGTGGAGTGATTTTTGAAGCCACCGAGTCTCCCTACTCACACTGCAGTCGGCTGTGTGGGAGTCCAGCAACATGACCACTACGCCATCTGCTGGTCTCTATGACTTTGTATTTCATGCTGGAATGAGTTAATACTTTTGGGGTTATTGGTCTGTAATTAATGTATTTTGCATGTGAAAAAGACATGATTTTGGGAGGTCTAGGGGCAGAATATTTGTGTCTTCCCTAAATTCATATGTTGAAATGTAGCCAATGTGATGGTATTGAGGGAGGGGCTCTGGTGGATGATTAGGTTATGGGAACAGAGCCTTTGTGAATGGGATTAGTGCCCTTTCTGACTTGGGAAGAGACAATTAGAAGACAGTATCTGGGACCAGCAGATGGCATGATGGTTACGTGACTGGACTTCCACATGGCTGACCGCAGTTCAAATTCTGGACCTGGTGGCTTGAAACTCATGCTGGTTGCGTGTGCATGTATGCCCAAAATCCCGACAGAAGAATGGAGGAGAAGGGGATTATGATGTGATCATACCCCTGGGGGGGGGGGTTGATTTCTTGCTTTCTGTCTTTGTCTCTCTGGTAAGCGCATGTGCCCTATAACAAAAATCTCTCTCTCTCAAAAAAAAAAAAAAAAAGAAAAAAAGAATTAAAACATGCCATCTCTGAACCCAGAAGTGGGCCTTCACCAGATACCAAATCTGCCAGAGTCTTGACCTTGGACTTTCCACCTTCAGAACTAAGAGAAATATATCTGTTGTTTAAGCTACCCCATTTATTATTTATTTATTTATTTATTTATTTATTTAGTTTCATTAAAGCAGCCTGAATAGACTAAAACAGGCTCACCTAAAGATTTGAGGTTGGGAACGAGCAGATGGTGTAATGGTTCCGTCACTGGACTCTCACATAGTCCACTGCAGTTTTAGTCCCAGATCCAGTGGCTTCAAACTCACGCCGGGCACATGTGCATGCGTGCCCAAAATCCCAAGAGGAGAATGGAGAAGAAGGGATAGCAGCGTGGCCATCCCTCCGATGGGTGATTTCTTGCTTTCTGTCTCTCTATCTCTCTGGTGAGCGCATGTGCCCTATAGCAAAAACCTTTTTCTAAAAAAAAAAAAAAAAGATCTGAGATTGATGGAGGTCCAGACATTGCTATTGCCCCAGTAAAAACATAGACGAGGCTTTGGGCTGAGTCAAACTTGCCTTCATTTTTAGAGCTCAGTCCCTGGTGTCTTTTATTTATTGATTGATTGTGTGGTTTCAGACTCATCTATTGTCTTTTTTTTTTTTTTAAGAGAGATTTCTGCTGTAGGGTGCATGTACTTGCAGGAGAGACAGAGAGACAGAAAGTGAGAAATCACCTGCCAGGATGGATGGCTGTACTGCACTCCCTTCTCCTCCAGTCTCTTCTTGGGTTTTTGGGCATGCACACACATGTGCCTGATGTGAGTTTTAAGCCATTGGGTCTGGAACAGGAACCACAGACAACTACATGGGAGTCCAGCAACGTAACCATTGCATCATTGCTGGTCCCCATCCATTGTCTTTGATACACTTCAGGAGATATCTTAGTTCTTTTTCTGAGTTTTTATAGGTAGGAGTCTTAATAGCTAGCTTTCTTTGTGCATTGTATAAATTCAGGGTGTGATGTTCACATGGGCTGTGCTGTGCATGGAGCCATTCTTCTCTAGTTGTGCAACATTGTGGCCCTGGTTAAAGGGAAAGGAAGTAAAGTTGTCTAAACACTACGTGCCTCAGGCTGGGTGGTTTGTCTTCTATAATTCTTGTCATTCTTGCAGTAGTGCTCTGAAGTAAATACTATTATTCTCATTTATGGATGAAGAGACTGAAGTTCAGTGAACTAAGTAAACCATAAGTTGTGATTTGAGATTAGAGCTTGGATTTAACCCTGCAGTCTGTGCTTCTCATCCACACCCAGCAGTTTTCCAGTGTAATTACAGACATCAGGTCTTGCATGTCCTCTTGTTCCAGGGCCTCTTTGGCCTTGTCTACTTTGACTTATCTGCCTGGCCTTTCTGTGCCAGTAACTCAAGGATTCTCAGCACGGCTGAGGCTCAGAATGTATCCTACTTGGGAGAGTCGTCTTTTTTTTATTTTTCCACCTGAAATTTACTTTTGTGTTTAGCACGAGGCAACGATATAACCATAACTGGATTCATTTTGAAAGAGTATGCTAGCTCTGGATTTGTTATTCCAGTTCCCACAGCATCCTCAGGAGGGTTGAAGCAGGGGATGGCTCACTAGAAATGAATTTGAGTGAAATAGGTATTGGGGGTGGGTTTGGGTGGTGGGAAGAGATTTCCACAGTCTTTCTAAATTGCATGGCTACTAGAGTTGGTTGGATCTTTGAAAACTGATAATTTTTTTTTTTCCCCAGGGACCCAAGGTTGTCCTTTCTCTCTTTTAGTAACTATTTAACTGGAGATTCTGGAGCTATTGAACTTACAGTGGGTAGAGTTTTTTATTGTTGTTTGTTTGTTTGTTTTAATGTTTTTTTTTTCTTTCTTTCTGAAGTTATCAGGGATGTGGATGAGGTGAGAGAGGGATGTGTGTGTAAGGCAGAGTCCAGGGAAGGGTAAGAAGTAGGATATATATCTACACCTTAACATGCTTTTCAGCACTCTTTTTTTCCTTCTTCAGTTCTTTTCTTGGAGGCTTTACAGTTCTGTGTGAGAAGCAGGGTCCCAAACAACACAAGGCTCCCCTTACCTGTCCTCTATCCCAGCTCTATCAGCCCGCTTGTTCCTGAAGTATGACAGGCCTTTTCAGTATCTGAGTCCTCCTTCTCCTTGCCTTCTCCTCTCCTCCAACCCCCCTTCCTTCTTCTTGCCAGAGGGCACGCGTACTCATGGGGGAGATGGGGGGCAATAAAGCACTCCCTAGTGGGATGCGATCAAGCCACAATCCTTTTTTCTCCATTCCTCCTTCTCATCAGGATTCAGGGCATGAACTCACATGTGTCAGGCATACCTTTCAAGTTGCTGGGGCTGAGACTTCCTTAACCACTATGCTAGAGGGTCAGTACCATATCTCATCTTTGTACGTCCTGTTCTCTCTGTCAGGACTGTCCTTCATATCTTTTCTACTCCTCATCCAGTTTGCATTTCGCTTTTTCGGCGACACTGCCTGTGTGCTCTCTGGCAGCAGTCACACCCCCTGTGTGCTTCCGTGTACTTTGTACAGGCATTTGTTATACTGTGGTTACTCACTTAGCTCTCTGCCTCTTTTGATCTTCGAAGAGCAAGAAATGGAGTTAATTTCATCTCTGTTTAGAAAGCATAGGGTCTGGGACCAGCAGTTAGCGAAATGGTTATGTCGCTGAACTCCCATGTAGCTGACCACGGTTCAAGTCCCGGACCCACTGGCTTAAACTCACGCTGGGCACATGTGTGTACATGCCCAAGATCCTGAGAGGAGAATGGAGGAGAAGGGTTTGTGGCGTGGCCATCCCCCTGGTGGGGTGATTTCTCGCTTTCTATCTCTCTGTCTCTCTGTCTTTCTGGCGAGCGCAAGCGCCCTATAGCAAAACAAGACCAAAAAAAAAAAAACTCTTAAAAAAATAGAAAAAGAAAGCACAGGGTCTGAGGGAGGGTAAAGTCTTAATAATTGTTGAATTAAACAGTTTAATTCATTGCAGTACTTCAGTATATCATGTAGTGATACCCAAACTAGAAGTAGTTGGTATGTGTAATTGTTTTGCTTTTAATTTTATTTATTATTATTATTTTTTAAAAATTGCTACCTATTTATTATTATTATTTTTAAAAAATTGCTACCTGGTGCATGTGCTCATCAGAGAGAGACAGAGACAGAGAGAGAAAGAGAGAGAGAGAGAGAGAGAGAAAGTGAGAAAGCAAGCTGCCAGGTCCAGGACCTGAACTGTTGTTGGCCATGTGGCAGTCCAGCACTTTGACCACCATGCTACCCACTGGCCCCCTGTACAACTGTTTTGTATACCTCCATAAAGTGATGAGGATTCTATTTCATGATTCACTGTATTGTATATTGCTTAGACCTCATAGCCCTTCAACCATGCTTTGTAGTAGGTGACTTCCAGAGAGAACAGAACACACATGTTATCTTCACTTGCCTTGCCTTAACTGTCCTTTATCTCACAGTGTTCTTCTAAGCCCTGGGCCTGATCCAGGGAATGAGTAGGGAGGAAGTACCAGGAACTGCTCTTGGCATCCTGACTCCTTCATTTGCATGTTTTGGCCTTGTGGGGCAGTACAAGGAGAGAAAATGGGAATGAACCATTCCCTGTAATAGCAGCTGAAAGGGACCTCCTCCACATTATCACTGCCATCATGTTGTAGCTGTAGCAGTCAGGCACTCCACTTACTGCATCTGGATCTGAGACAGAAACATTCCTCTACATTGGCCCACTTGGGTCACCCGGAGAGTTTTCTCAGGGCTAAAAGCCTGAAACAAGTCATCTTACACTTGTTTATCTACCGTTGTCAGGCCACAGGAGTATGAGAATTCACCTTGGGGGGTGAATTCTAACTTTCTCTCTCTCTGTCTTTTTTGCAAGTACATGTGCCCTATAGCAAAAATCTCTCTGGAAAAAAAAAAAAAAAGGGAGAAATCCCAGTTGGCCATGTGTTAGTGAGGTGGCAATCCATTCTCCCAATATCTCTCTATATTAGTCATTGCTTCTCTATTAGAGCCCCATGCTGTCTGGTTCTGGCATCAAAAACTTGACTTCTCATGCTGATGTGACCCCCTTTTAAAACTGCCCAGCTAGCTATTTGGTAATTTGGGCATTGGTATTCATTCTGGATTTTTAGCCTTAGCTTAGTTAGCCTTATCCCTTCATTCTATAGATGGGGAAACTGAGTGGGCATGAGACTAGCTCAACGTTATGTGCCTAGAGATAGCTGGGTCCAGACATGTTTTGTTTTATTTATTTATTTTTGAGAGATTTTTGGGCATGTGCACTTACTGAAGTGACAGAAAGTGAAAAATCACCCCGTCGGGGGGGATGGCTATGCCACAATCCCTTCTCCTCCATTCTATCTCAGGATCTTGGGCACTCACACATTTGTGTCTGGCTTGAGTTTTAAGCTGCCAGGTCCAGGACTTCAACTACTATGACTACATGGGAGTCCAGTGATATAACCATTATGCCATCTACTGGTCCCCAGACATCTGTCTTTTAAAACTCCCAGTAAGGTGCTGTCTTTGCTATTCTTGCAGTCTTTGGTACCAGTTTCTTTTTTCTGTTTGTAATTCCTGTCAATTGTGAACGTGGTAAGGGTGAAGTAATCAGGAGACTTGGTATCTTTTTCTTCTTTCATCCTCTTGTTCCTGTGCATCTGGACTCAGGAGATATTCGAGGAATGCTTATTGAAGGATTGAGTAAAAACAAAGTTGACCAGGAAGATTTTATAGTCTAAGCCAGAAGATGAATGAAAACTCATCTCTCCTAGTTCCACTGGAATATCTTTGGTTTTGATGATGATTCCTGTGGCTTGGCTTTCCCAATGTTAAATGCAGTCTTGGCTGGAGCATGGAAGAGGTGTGGTTTGTAACACTGGTGTTTTATTTGGTGAAAGTTGGGTTTGTAATGAAACTTCTGGGAAAATACTATATACCTGGGCTCACTGAAGAGGCCATTAGGTCTTCAAACCTCTCCCTTACTCCCAGCAGCAATCACAGGACACTAAGATTACGTGCAACATTGAAAACTTCATTACAAATAGACAACTTTTGTTGGGTGCTTACTATGTTTTCTGGAACTATTTTAGATATTTTACAACTATTTTTTTTTCTTGCTGGAAGGCACATGCACCCACGAGAGAAAGAAAAAAAGAGAAGAGAAAGGACCCCACCCCCAACCCCTGCTACGGAAAATGGTCACACTGCAATCTCCTCCCCTCTCCTCTTATCATCCTCCTGGATTTGACGTTATTGAGATATAATTTACATATAATAAAATTCATTCATTTTTAAGTAGTCAGATGTAGAACATTTCCATCAAGAGGTATTGTTGTTACCTACATTGTATAAAGGGAAAACTGAGGTATAGAGAAATTAAGTTTCTTGTTTAAGTTCCCTCAACTTGCAGGTGATAGAACCAGGATTTGATTTTTTTGGGGGGATGGCTATGCCACAATCCCTTCTCCTCCATTCTATCTCAGGATCTTGGGCACTCACACATTTGTGTCTGGCTTGAGTTTTAAGCTGCCAGGTCCAGGACTTCAACTACTATGACTACATGGGAGTCCAGTGATATAACCATTATGCCATCTACTGGTCCCCAGACATCTGTCTTTTAAAACTCCCAGTAAGGTGCTGTCTTTGCTATTCTTGCAGTCTTTGGTACCAGTTTCTTTTTTCTGTTTGTAATTCCTGTCAATTGTGAACGTGGTAAGGGTGAAGTAATCAGGAGACTTGGTATCTTTTTCTTCTTTCATCCTCTTGTTCCTGTGCATCTGGACTCAGGAGATATTCGAGGAATGCTTATTGAAGGATTGAGTAAAAACAAAGTTGACCAGGAAGATTTTATAGTCTAAGCCAGAAGATGAATGAAAACTCATCTCTCCTAGTTCCACTGGAATATCTTTGGTTTTGATGATGATTCCTGTGGCTTGGCTTTCCCAATGTTAAATGCAGTCTTGGCTGGAGCATGGAAGAGGTGTGGTTTGTAACACTGGTGTTTTATTTGGTGAAAGTTGGGTTTGTAATGAAACTTCTGGGAAAATACTATATACCTGGGCTCACTGAAGAGGCCATTAGGTCTTCAAACCTCTCCCTTACTCCCAGCAGCAATCACAGGACACTAAGATTACGTGCAACATTGAAAACTTCATTACAAATAGACAACTTTTGTTGGGTGCTTACTATGTTTTCTGGAACTATTTTAGATATTTTACAACTATTTTTTTTTCTTGCTGGAAGGCACATGCACCCACGAGAGAAAGAAAAAAAGAGAAGAGAAAGGACCCCACCCCCAACCCCTGCTACGGAAAATGGTCACACTGCAATCTCCTCCCCTCTCCTCTTATCATCCTCCTGGATTTGACGTTATTGAGATATAATTTACATATAATAAAATTCATTCATTTTTAAGTAGTCAGATGTAGAACATTTCCATCAAGAGGTATTGTTGTTACCTACATTGTATAAAGGGAAAACTGAGGTATAGAGAAATTAAGTTTCTTGTTTAAGTTCCCTCAACTTGCAGGTGATAGAACCAGGATTTGAATCCATAGTATGATTCCAGAGCCCATATTCATAACTACTGTGCAGTACTGCCTTGCATCTCCTAATCTGTGGTCAGTCTATTGCCCTGTGCTCTGGTGGTCAAGTGCATTAGAAATAAGATGACAGGCTTAAAGTCTGAGCACTAAAGGGGAACCTTGGGAAAGGGATGAAACAACTATCTCTGCACCTTACAATCAAAGTACAAAATCAGGCAGGGCTACTTGCCATTTGTCTCTCAGACCTGTGAGGAATGGGGTAGACTAGGGAGCCTCATATAATGTAATCAGTATGATGGAGTATCTGAAAAGGGCCTGGCTCCTCGGCTCACATAACTGAGGTATAGAAATATAAAGGATGAGAAGAAATTATAGTCTCATATGTTCTGAGCGTGATCTTGGCAGAAGGCAGCAGCCAGTGGACTTGGCATTCTAGGGACAACACGGACAGAGCAGGACCTATGTAAAGGAGGCACCAGAGGTGGAGAACTACACTGAAACCCAATCCTTTGAGGAGGGGCTGAAGGAGCCAGGTGTGGATGCCCTAAAGAGAAAATTAATCATTGGCATCCTATCTTTGAAAGGGTGTTCTTGGAAGAGAAAACCAATTTGTTTTTCTTTGTGGCTTCAGAAGGCACAGAGCCCAATGGGTGGGGTGATATAGTGTGCGCTGGAAACATTAAAGTACAATGACTATGTCATACCTCATCAGCTTGGCGTATAAATACATTTCTTTTTTTTTTTAAATAAAGAATTACTTTATTTAAAGTAATTACTTTGTTTATTTTTATTTGACCAGAGAGGGACAGAGTGAGAGAGAGAGAGAGGGAAAGTGCGAAAGCAAGCTGCCAGGTCCGGGACTTGAACCATGGTCAGCCATGTGGGATTCCAGTGCCCTTAACTACCACGCCACCTGCCAACTCCTAAATTTCTTTTCAGTATTAAAATTAATCTCTTGAGGGGTCGGCAGGTATTGTGGTGGCTCCATTTGTTTGTCTGTTTGTTTTTATGTTTCTGTCGATGCTACACATATGGCTTTGGAAAACACATCTCTCATAGTACATAGTTCCTTATTGGCTGTAGCTGTGAAAACCTAGTTCTACATAAGTCATAATGATTCTTTTGTTTATTTTTTACATTCAATCACTGTGTATCATTACTGCATACCAAATGAGTTTTTCCCATCATAAATACAGTGCATTCTTGGTCCGGTCAAAGACATTACCGTATACCTTATAACCAACAGATTTCTTTCCATTTTGGATCCCTTAAATGTTTTGCTTCTTTCTTCTTCCCCTTGACTCCCTCCCTCTCACCCTTGCTCATTTCCCACCCTTTTCCTCCTCTGTCTCTGGTATCATCATTGCTTTCCATGCTTTTATACCTTCTAGTCATTTAGTTTCTACCATAGAGTGCCCACATTCGGTATGTATTGAGTGTGGACATACAATGCCTCTCTTTTCTTTTATAGTCTGGCGTGCTTCACTTAGAAGTAAGTTCTTCCTTATTTGTCCACTTTCTGCCATAGGGCGGGTGCCACCACACCCTGTTTGTGCACTTTCTATCAAATGCCAGAGTCTCTTTGTGGGAGGGTGATAGTATTCCTTCAGTGTCATCCTTGATCTAGGGTCCACTCTGTTTTTTTTTTCTTTTTTCTCTCAAGTTTATATAAATATATATAAGCTCATTCATTCCCCCAGTCTGCAGTTGCCTGGGTCTAGAACTGAGTCACTTCAGCCACATTCTAGTTCCAGAACCAAAGTTCCCCCATGGTATACCTTTGGTTGCTGTATTGAGCTAGTTACACCATTCATACTTCCTTTTTCCTCCACGTGAGTCCTTGCTATTGACTATTAGTGTTCCTTCATTCTTTTAACTTCACTTCAAATATCAGTCTGTTAGAAAAATTTGAGTAGTTTTGAACTTTGAAGGTAAAAGGTGCCCAGTAGTGTGTGCTGGATGCTGTTGCTTGCAGGCTGAAGCCACATGGGAGGCCCAAATTTGAGTCTCATCCCACCCTCAAAGCCAGGCATGGTGATGCGTACCTATAATCCCATCTACTTGGGAAGCTGAGGCATGAGTGTGGAGAGCAGCCATTATGTAGAATGTTTAGTCATGAACTTTCTGAAAACTCAGGCTTAGCAGTAGGAAAATAACTACAGCTATTGAAAATAGGCAATCTAGCTTATAAAATGTTGAATGCTTTCTGGGAATTCAGGGTATACACAAGGATATCACTATTATCTGGATATAGGCTGAAAGAGAGATGAGAGAGATAGGAGTTAGGATGAGTTGGCCTCCACACAACCTCCTTTTTTTATTTTTGGAGAGATTTTTGCCATAGGGCACATGTGCTCTCAAGGGAGGGATAGACAGAAAGTGAGAAACCACTCTCTGGGGGGATGGCCAGGCTGTAGTCCTTTTTCCTCCATTCTCCTCTTGGGATTTTGGGCATACACACACACACACACACACACACACACACACACACACACACGCCTGGCGTGAGTTTTAAGCCACTGGGTCTGGGACTTGAAGTGCAGTCGACTACATAGGAGTCCCATGATATAACCATTGTGCCATCAGCTGGTTTCCAAAAATCCTTTTAAGTCTGAAATTCTGTGATTCTTCTGGGCCTTTGCAACCTGAAAATTCTAGAACTAACTTTGTGTAAAATTTCCAGGAAATCTTACAGGCCTAACAGTGGGATCAGGAAAGTGTTGACTATGACACAGATGAGGTTACCACTGATCTCATTTCCACTTTTCTCCTGATCACTGCAACCCCTTTAGCCAGAGAAATACAGACCTAAAATACAGTCTTTTATTTTAAGTATATTTTACCATAGTTTGAAGAAAACACAGCTTCATTCTTTGTTCATGGTGTTAGTTTCTTTTCTCATCAGAGCCTCTAAACACCTTGTGGTATGAGTAAGAAACTGCTTATTAAGTTCACTTTACAGATGAAGAAATTGAGGGCCAGAGAAGTTAAAGCAATTGTCTTGCCAGATTACACACTAGATTGACTGGTATCCTCAATGTTCTCAATACATATTTGTTGAATAAATGAATGAATATGAACTGGAGCCCAGATTCTATGTTTTCTTGACCAGTGTTTTTCTTCTTGTGTTATCCTGAGCCCCCTGGGGGTTTTGCATGAGTACTTTTTGGGTTGGCTGTTTTTGTTGATCTTCTCTTTGGGATTCCCTCATTTTTTAGCTAAAGCTGTGTGCACTTGTTAGTGATCATCATCTCAATTGTGTTCCCTACTGAGTGGGAAGGGAAAAAACACTCCACCCACTGTAATTCTTTTTTTGTTACTTGTTTTCTGGGATCTTCATATTATTGCTGACAAGAATGACTCATAGCCTTCACTATGTGATTTTCTCTGGTAAGAGAGCTTTTTCCTTAGCGCTAAAGAAATTAGTTAATAATTATGTGTGGTTAAGGCACAGCTGTTTAGCAGCTTTACCAGAACACAACAGTTCTCTTTTCCAGTCGAGCCCAGAAGTTTGGTAAAAGTTTGCTGCCCTTTGTGTGCCTAGCCAGATTTTAGGTACTATAGGAAAAGCCTTTAGGTGGAGAAAGAAGGGCTCGTAGTCCAGCTGGGGAGATGAGATATATACCAAAATAGGAAAACAATTTGAGGCAGTTTTTAATAAAATGCAAAATCAAATTATGTACACGTAGGTATTCACATGTGCAGAATAGGTCATAAGGGGCTCTGAAAGTACAGTGGAAAGAGTAGTGCATTAGAATTGGGCCACTTGCGGGACCAGCAGTTAGCATAATGGCTATGTTGCTGGACTCCCACGTAGTTGACCGCGGTTTGCATCCTGGACCTGGTGGCTTAAAACTCACGTCGGGCGCGTGTGTGTGCATGCCCAAGATCCCAAGAGGAGAATGGAGGAGAAGGGATTGCGGTGTGGCCATCCCCCCTGGGGGGTGATTTCTCGCTTTCTATCTGTCTGTCTCTCTCTGTCTGTCTGGCGAGTGCACGCGCCCTGTAGCAAAAACCTCTCAAAAAAAAAAAAAAAAAAAAAAAAATTGGGCCCCTTCAAAGCCAACCT
>NW_006159505.1:846889-886385 GCF_000334495.1 Tupaia belangeri chinensis | reverse complement strand
GTCTGGCTGGCGGGTCCCCGCCCCCTGGAGCAAAAACCCCTCAAAAAAAAAAAAAAAAAAAGAATTGGGCCACTTGCAAGTCAACTCTTGCAAGTTAAGGAACTACTTCTTCCTTATCTGTAAAATGGGCATAATAATAATAGCCTCACAGGGTTGTGAGGATTAAATCAGGTACTAATATGTGTAAAGCACCAAAACAGTGACTGATGTGAGGTAGGCATTATCCATGGTAACCCCTCTCTTATTCAAAGAGCCTTCCTGGAAGAGCTAACCCTGAAAATGTGGTTAGTGTTCAGAGAAGAAGATCACAAACCATGGATAGAGGGCAGATCTCCCAGAGTACATCAGCTGGGTGGGAGTGGAAGGTACATGGAACAAACAGTGGAAGTAAAGTTAAAAAGATACAAGTCTGGACTTTATATAAAAGAGGTGATTTTTGTTGTTGTTTGGTTTGGTTTTAGCTTTAGTTTTGTTATAGGGCATCTTTGCTCGCCAGAGAGAAAGCCGAAAAGTGGGCAATCACCTTCTCAGGAGGAATGGTCCACACCACAAGTCTTTCCCCCTCCATTCTCCTCTTGGGATTTTGGATACACACACATATGTGCGTGTGCATGCATGCGTGCGCGCGCGCGCGCACACACACACACACACACACACACACACACACGGCCAGCGTGTCTTTCAAGCTGCTGAGTCCGAGACTTGAACTGCATAGTCGGCTATGTGGGTTCTGGCCACCTTACATTTAACACCACTTCCTGGCTCAGGAAGTGCTTTAAAGCCATGTTCACATGTATTTATATGTATGAGGGGGTCTTCATAAAGTTCATGGAAAATGCCATTTAAATACAAATAGAATCATCAATGAAGACTGTAGAAGGCAGGAAGGCTATCTCTGAAGAAACAGTACTTGGATTGGGCTTGAAAGTAGGTTAGGACTTGATCATTTGTGGGGCACTGCATGCTGGTTAGGATGAGTATGGTGCATGATCAAACCCAGAGCTTCAAAACAGTTTCTCTGTTCCAGTGAGCTCTGCAGAGAAGTACTCTTTAAATGGCCATGTAGTATCTAGGCCAAATGTGGCAATCTCACCATGTGAGTGGCATAAATTGCCTCTGTTTTCTGGGAAGAGTGGCCCTGAGCAGTACGTTTCCAGCTTTTAGCAGATTTCCAAGTCCCACAAGGGCCAGGCTGAGTTGGCATTTTTGTGGAGTAGGATAGGGGATGGGAGGTACCACAGGCAGTGCGTGAGGAGCACTTCAGGTGAGAGCCTAAGCACCTGCTCTCCTACCCTTCTTTTCAGAGATGCCTGTGCCATGCACCAAGGGCCTTGCCAGAACATGAATTTGGTGATGAACAAGTAAAGGAGCAGGGGCTACTGGATTTTGGGCTTCCACTGAATGGACTGTGGTTTGGTATGAGCTGTGAGCTTTATTTTGTACAGCATTAAAGGCTTTCATCTTTAAAAAATAAGTTTATTTCTTTAGAGAGAGAGGGAGAGAGATAGGTGCACCCCCAACAAGGTCCTCACACTGTGATTCACTCCAAGCATCAGTAAGCCTGGATCATGTGTATATGTATGTATGCTTGGTGTGTACAGGGAGGCCCTGGAACACAAACTGCAGACCATCCCATGTAGACACAGCTGTGTTACCTCTGTGCCATTGTCTGGGCTCCTAAAAGACCTTTATTTTCATCTTTGGCTAGCTCAAGGTGAAAACTTCTAAAAGGTGCATTCGAACTAGACCATTCTTACTTTGTCTGGCTTTAAGTCTGAAATCTTAATTCTATCAGTGATGGAATCTACCAGCAGAACTCTACGAGATAAGATGGCCATAACTGCTGTTAAGAGCCAGTTTACAAGGCGGGAAGCAGAAGTATTTGAGGGCAGGGTAGAGAAGCCTCTTACAGAGTTTGAGGCTTATGCTCAGAGCTTTGGGTCTGTTTGAATGCAGAATAGAGTTTGTTGGACTTGAGCTGAACAGGTGCCCCAGAAGGATGATATCATTGCTATAGCAGCCAGGGCTGTAGCATAGTTCTCTCACCCCAAGACAATGCTTCTGTTAGGAGCCTTGGACCCTTCATTTATTCTTAGAGACCTCATCAGGCTTGTTTATGCATGCTCAGAATTCTGGAACCTTGATACTCCATATTTTCTACAGCAGTTTCTAGGGCCTCTTTAGGAAGCTTTTCCCTGACTCCTACGAGGGAATTAGTCATCTTGCTTCCATAGACTCAGTTACATCCCTTGATTATAGCTCTTCTCTTGTATCCTGATTACATAGCTTCCCCACCAGACGATGAAGATGGTATGGTAAGCTTTTTTTTTTTCCTTCCTCCTGGTAAAGCTATTATACTTTAATGAAAAATGACTTTTTACTGCCATACATACCCTATTTCAAAAGAGGCAAGGGCCAATTCAGAGTTCTGAGAAACAATGAAAACAACAACAAAGATGAATAGATGAAAAGGTATACCAAGGGACAAATATAACTTTCCTTTCACTCTTCCTTCCTTTATGTCTCACACAGTTAGATTACTAAACTTTTTTTTTTTTTAAGAGAGATTTTTGCTATAAGGTGCATGTACTCGCTGTAGAGGCAGAGAGACAGAAAGTAAGAAATCATCTCTCAAGGAGGATGACCATGCCATAATCCCGTCTTCTGCATTCTCCTCAGGATTTTGGGCATATGCACATGCCTGGCATAAGTTTAAGTCACCGGGTCCAGGACTTGAGCCACGGTAGATCATGTGGGAGTTCAGCACCTTAGCCACTATGCCATCTGCTGGGCCCTATCACTTGTTTTTTTATAAGAGTTTTTAAAAATTATTTATTTTGTTTGTTATTATTATGATTTTAATTTGCTATTGGGCACTTGTGCTCACCAGACACAAACACACACACACACACACACACACACACACACACACACACACACACAATGCAAGTTGCCAGATCTGGGACCCAAATGGCGATCTGCCATGTAGAAGTCCAGTGCCTTAACCACCACACAACCTGCTGGTCCACACAAAGCTCACATAGCTGCAGAAGCAAATGAATTATTAGTCAAAAGATGACTTCATTTATAATGAAGCACAAACTAGAAGTTAAATTCCTTTTTATTTTTCAATGTAAGAGATTAAGAGAACATGGATGGAGAAGGGATGAGAGAAAAAGAGAAAGAGGTAGGGACTTTTGACAGGGTCTTGCTGTTGTGATTGTCTGCCCCACCCTCTTGTTAGCTAGAACTACGGGTGTGCACTACCGTACTTAGCCTGTTCAGGTGGGCCCAGGCCTCTATGTAGCCCCAGCCTTATGTAGCGGTGCCCTCCTGGTAAGCTTTTTGAAGGCAGAAACTTTTTAAAAAAATTGTATGGCTCTAGCACCTCACATTGGTTGTATATAGAATAGCCATCAGTGATGAAGAATGAATGAATAAATGAATAAATGAACAAATGAATGGGTTAATGGTGGGCTTTTAACATTTTTCTCTTTCAGGTTAGGGGCTTAAGACCCAAGCTGAGTTGATCTGGAGGGTGGATTTCAAGCTGGGGCCAAATTCTATGTCTTCTGTATTGACTTAAGATTATGAAACATTCTTGCTCACAGGGTGTTTTATCTGGCCATTCCTTTTCCAGCATTCTTCTCCTTTCTTTAATTGCCATTTAAAGAGCTGTATGCAGTGGATGAGCTGATGGAGGGGAATGTTTCCCTGAGGACATAGCTTCTGATGGCAGCCAAGGCTTTGTGCCTGATTAACTCACTGATGGTATCATTGACTTCTGGAGACACCGAGGGAGGGAGTACTGGTCTATGAAGCAGCCAGAACTGTGTGTGTGGGTATGGTGGGAGTGGAGAGAGAGTGGGGATAGGAGTCATGGTAAGATGAAAAAGAATGGTCAGGGAAATCTAGAGTTTTAAATTTTCCTCAGTACCATGTTTTAGATTTCCCTTTTTGTGACCTAGAGTCAGGGTAGTTAGTACAAAGGCAGAAGTCAAGAAATTTTCTTCTGCCGATAACTTACTTTGTCACTTAGGACAAAGCACAGCTACTCTGTGGATCTTGTTTTCATTTGTTAAAAGGGAGTAGGAATCTATGCCCTGCCTGACTCCCTGGACTATACTGAGAATTGGTGAGATATTGGTTGAAAAATGGCATAACAGAGGCAATGATGCCCTGTTCAGGGGGTGGGGGGGAGTAGAGTGGTCACTGTTTCATCTTTTTTCACCAGGGTTTTGCTGTCTCTGGAGGAATCAACCATTGTATCCAAGTCCTGGATACTCAGTTTCCTCTGACCTTTCTGTTCTTTTCAACCTCTGTTGTTAGGCATCCTGCATTACATGTGGATAATCTAGTAAGGCGGGTTGTCCCAGGAAGGCCCTCCATAGCCTCTGACTTTCCTCTATCAGAGACTCATGAGACCGTCTTGTCATGGTCTGTTTGGTACTATAAAGAGTGTAGGCTTTGGGGCCAGCAGGTGGCATGGTGGTTAAGGTGCTGGACTCCCACATGGCCAACCACAGTTCGAGTCCTGTACCTGATGGCTTGCTTTCTTACTTTCCCTTTGTGTCTCACTTGCTGGTCAAATTAAACACACATACATACACACATAAAAATAAATAAATCCTTAAAAAAAAAAGTTAGACTTTGGAGTCAAGCTGCCTAGTTTGAATGTTTACTTTTGTAACTTACTGGCTGTGTACTCTTGAGCGAATTACTTAATCTCTCTTTGTCTTAGTTTTTTTATCTGTACAATGAAGAGAATAATAGTAACTGCCTCACTGGGTTATTGTGAGAATTAAAGGAGGTAGTATATGTGGAGAGCTTAGACCATTCTTTGGCATATATTGGGTTGTTGGAAAAATCATGATGCATTTTTGCATAGAAAAGTACGTCATGACTTTTCTTACAACCAAATAGTGAGTATTAAAAAATGTTATATACTGGAGCCGGCAGGTGGCATGATGGTTGGGGTGCTGGACTCCCACATGGCCAACTGAGGTTTGAGTCCCTGACTTAGCAGCTTGCTTTCTCACTTTTCCTTTCTCTCTCTTTCTCAGTTCCTTTCTGGTCACATAAAACATAATAATAACAAATGAAATTAAATAAATAATTCTTTAAACAAATGTTATATACTATCAAAATAATTATTACTTAACTGTCTCTTCCCTGACTAGAACTCATTTAGGCCAGGGACCATGTTTATTTCATCATTGTATCTGTAGTTCTTAGCGCAGGGTTGGGACAATTAGTACTGATTATAATTTCTTTTTTTCCCTTTTTTTAAGCATTTGCCATAGGGTATGTGCATTTGCAGGAGAGAGTCAGAGAGAGACACACAGAGGCAAAGTAAGAAATCATCCCCCAGAGGCAATGGCCACACCACAATCCGTTCTCCTTCATTCTCTTCTTGGGATTTTGGGCATGCAGGTATGGAGACCTTGTGTGTTTTTCAAGCCGCAGGGCCCAGGACTCATGTTCTCCATGTGGGAGTCCAGTGCCTTTTCCACCATACCACTCAAATACTGGATCTCTCATGTACAGTACTAATTGTTTGATTGTGACCAAGAGACTTGTCTTCTTTGAGTCCTACTTTTGGTATTTGCCAAGTAGGAATCATAATCCTTGTCTTGTGGCGCTGGCATGAGAGTTAAATATATATGAAATGCCAGGCAGTGTGTAAACTTTATTCCCCTCCGTGCCTGCCACCTGTGTGACTTGTGGGACCTAGTGTTCTTTTGGTTAATTTCCTCACAATGGGCTGCAGAACCCAGAGATGCTTCTGAGGGCTGTTTTCTGGATATTTGACCAAGCATAGAGAAAGAAAGTATTGCCTTGGGATTATCGGTAGCATTTTTGGCCTTTCCTAACTACATGCCCTGTTTATTATCACTCAGACTCCAAGTTCCTAAAATAAGCAGAGTATCTTTCTGCCTTCTTATTTTTCAAGTGTTTTAAGCAACCAGAAGCACTTTTATTTTTGCTCCCATAGGCTGGATCCATTTGGACCTTTTTATTCTTTGTTAGCCATTAACCTGTCCTTATGTTCGTTTTCCGGACCTGCTGTTTTGGCCCTCTTTTTCCAGGGCCAAAACAGCTCCCACGCTTATCCCAGTAAATTACTTCATCTGGTCCATTCTAACCAGTGGGGAACACACTGGCCCATGAAGCCGAAGACTAAGTTCAAGTATTAGCTCTGCCTGTCTGAATATGTGACTTTGACAAGTAGGTTCCATCTCGCTCTGTGTCTTGAGCTTCTCATCATTAAAATAAAGGATTTGAGCCAAGGTGGTGGTTTTTAAGAGTCCTTAAATTCTGTATGTGAGTTTAGACAAATCAGTTCCTTTTTCTGGGAATTTTAGTTCCCTCATCTGTAAATTAGGTAGGTTGGCCTGAATAATTTATAAAGTCATGTTGAAGCCTGAGTGTTTTCTCCTTGTTCTCAGTGTTTTTGTTTTCTTGCCTTGTATTGCTTTCTGGAGCATTTCTGTGACAGTTAACAGCTGTGGACAGGAAACCCTTGAACACTTCTAACTTGGCAAAAGTTACTGCTCCCTCTGAGCCTCGTCCCAGCCCATTTCCTGTGTTTACAGCCTTTGGGTTTTACGCTTAGTGACAGGCCTGACAGGTCTAGTTCTCTCCACAGCCTGAAGCAGGGTAGACCAAAATGAGTACTTGTTGGTGAGTTGGGAGATAGGGTTCAGTCTTTACTCAGCTATGTGACCTTAGGCAAGTTACCTCCCCTCTCAGGGTTCAATTTTCTCATCTGTAAAGCTCTCATCTATAAAGCTAGATAGTTTAACTAGGGAGCTTTTCTGGCTCTGCTGTTGAAGGATTAGAATATTTTCTTCCTTTTTATTCACCTATAAGGGTCCTCTGGTTAGTCTGTTTCATCCACGTATTCGTTCCGTCCTGGGAGAGACCCAAAGGAGTACCCATTTTTCCTTCTGGGACAAAATAAGAGGAAGAAAGGAAGCTAGATTGCTTTGTCAAGACCAAATTGACATTAGGGAAGAGTTGAAGTGGTGAGCTATTGTCACTGAATTTCCCAGTGAAATCGCCATGTGGTCGGTAACCAGGTAGACACCAGTATGCATTTATTCTTAGCAAGACTCTGAAGACAGTTCCAGTTCCAGCCCTGCATTTACCTTCAACGTGACCTTGGGCAAGTCACTCAGCACATCTGGGCTTCAGTTTCCTTATCTTACGTTGGGGATAATAAAAGTACTGACTTCCACCCAATCTGGGCAGTGCAGGTGGTAGTATACTGAACTGCAGTGCTGGAAATAACATGACTGACCGTGGATTCAGATCCCCAGTCACCCTGAAAGCACACTGGGTACATGTCCCTATGATCCTGATGAGCTGGAGGACTAGGGGAGTTGGATTGCAGTGTGATGAGAACCTGTTGGGGGTACCCCTCTCCCTTTAATTTTTGTCATAGGGCATGTGTGCTCACTGCAGACAGAGGCAGAGAAAGAGAATCTCCCAGGGGGCGATTACATTCAATCCCTTCTCCTCCATTCTCCTTTCAGGATTTTGGGTATATACATGCATGCGCCTGGTGTGTTTTTCTTTTCTTTTTTTTTCAGAGAGAGATTTTTGCTATAGGGCATGTACGCTCACTGGACAGACAGAGAGAAAGAAAGTAAGAAATCACCCCTTAGGGGTATAGCCACACTGCAATCCCTTCTTCTCAGTTCTCCTCTCAGGATTCTGGGCATGCACACACACACTTCCAGCATGAATTTTAAGCCTCTGGGTCCAAGACTCAAAACACGGTCAACTACGTGGCCGTAGGCTGGCCCTTCTTTTTTTAATTTTTAAAAATATTTTAAGGGAATGCGAAAACTTATTATTTATCAAGAACAAACTAATTTTAATTTAATCAACGGGCTTATATAGTTTGCTTGAGTAATTGTGTATATTTAGAAAATGTTTATGCTATGTTTTACCAAGAAAAACCAGTGCCTCCAAAAGGTTAAGCAGCTTTTCTGGCTCATTATTAGCAAGTTATGATGACAAATCATAAGAAAGCTACATAATAATTGAGTATGACCTTAGCCAGCTTAGACAATATGTATAATTTAGTAGTTCTCAGTTATGCTTATTCATCCACATTCTCAACCTGTAATAGATAGGATTTTTATGCTTGTCTTTTAGAAATGTCTGTCTTATTCCTAGCTCTGAGCTATCTTTATTTGTTTCTTGCTGTTAGCAGTAATTCTCAGTTCTGCATGGACTTAAGTTCTACCTCCGTACCTAACCCTTAGATCCCTTAATTCTTTTCCCAAATATTTACTGAGAAAGTACTATATGCCAGACTACACATGGATACAAAAACTAGTTCCTTGTTATATCTTTCAGTGTAGGGGTTAGATGAACAGTTACAACAAAAATAATGTGGTAATAACTGAATGATTACTATATGCCATGCTGTTTGAAGTACTTAATATATATTAACCCATTTAATTCTTACAACCTTACGAGGTTGATATTCTTTTTTCCTTATTTTATAGATAGAAACAAAGGCATAGAGAGTTTAACTGGTGTAAATTGTGATAGAGAACAGCACAGTGACTAGGAAAACACAGAAAAAGGACTTCTAATCAAACCCTATGGGTCAGTGTAGAGAAGACTCTTAGATGAATTTGAAGAAGCCTGAGTAGAATCTTGAAATTTGAGTAGGAACTAGTCAGGTATAGGATGGGACAGGATATTGCAAGCAGAAGAAACATCACATATAAAACCACAAAGTGAGCTTTGCTTACTGGAACCGAAAGTAGTTTACTGTCTGGGGAGTAAAGAGTGTATGTGAGTGAGTAGCAGGGGTAAGGCTAGAAATTCTGTAGAGACTACAAGTCTTGTAGGTTTTGCTATATTATATTCATCATCTAGGCCAACAGTTCCCAACCTTGGGAATTTGAAGCCCTGAAAAGGTGCCTTAAGGGGTATCTCATGAATTGATATTATTTCCTAAATAATTTTTCTACTTTTTAAAAAAGTTCGTTTATTTTATTTACAATAGAGTTTATACATGTATGAGAGAGAGAAAGAAAGAGGGGGGGTAGAGAGAATGACAGGCCCCTTTGATAGGATCTTGTCTACATGCAGTCCCCTTCCTTGGTCCTCTCAACCTGTCAGGGTCTTGGGCACACACCACTCTAGTGTGCTTCAGATGAACTGGGGATCTGAACCTGCAGTTGGCTTTATGGTTTCTTGTACTGCAGTGCACTATGCTGCTGCCTGTGGCACTGAGTCTAGGCCTTCAATTTCTTTTTTATTTTTTCTTCTTCCTCCTCCCTGACTTTTTTTATTTGTTTGTTTGTTTGTTTATTTATTTAATTTGCTCAGCATGACTATCTGGAAAGTCATCCAAGTCATTGTGTATTTCAATAGTTTGTCCCTTTTTATTGCTGAGTAGTATTCCACTGTATGTAAGTAGCCAGAGTTTAACCATTCACCTGTTGAAAATCATATGTGCTGATTTCAGTTTTTGACTATTACAAAGAAAGCTTATATGCAAATTTATGTATAGGTTTTTGTGGTAGTCTATGAAGGATCTTTTCCAGGAATGTTACCTAGTCAGATTTGTAAAGAAATTAAAGTAGTGGGGCCAGCAGTTGGTGTAATGGCTATGTCGCTGGACTCCTATGTAGTCAACCAGGATTTGAGTCCCAGACCCAATGGCTTAAACTGACGCCAGGTGCGTGTGTGTGTGTACCCAAGATCCTGAGAGGAGAGTGGAGGAGAAGGGATTGCGCCGTGGCCATCCCCTCTGGGGGGTAATTTCTCACTTTCTGTCTGTCTTTCTGGCGAGCACACATAGCTTATAGCAAAAACCTCTCCCCCCCCCAAAAAAAAAGAAAGAAAAAAGAAATTGAAGTAGTACTTGTATTATTTATATTTATAGAGCACAATATGATGTTTTGGTACGTGTATACATTGAGTAATGATCAAGTTTTGGGAATTAGCATAGTCATCACCTTAAACATTTAACACTTTTTTTGTTGTGAAGACATTGAAAATCCTCTGTCCTAGCTATTTGAAAGACACGTTGTATTATTCTCTATAGTCTGTACATTGCGTTACCATAACTTAGCCCTCCAGTTGAACTGTAGCATTGTGCCCATTGACTATCATCTCCCCATTTCCTCCTCTCCTTTATTCTTCATAGTTCTGGTAACCTTTATTCTTGTAGTCTGATTTGAATATTAGATAAATTATACTGCACGGTAGAGGATGAGTTCAGTAACACTGACAAGGGCTGTTGGGGCCTGAACTAGCCCTCTCTGGATTGAAATATGCTTTGCTGTGGAGATACCACATCAGGCTTGTGCAGTTGAGGGAGCAGGGCCAGGGAGCCTGGCCTGTAAGGAGACTTAAGTACACTTTATTCTGAATAGTCCCCATTCAGGGGAGGTGCTCAGCCACCATGGGTGAGAGATGCATCCAGTAAGGAAGAGCTATTTGTAACCTGCAGGAGGAGTCAGAACCTGGTTCTAGAATGAGCATCTGACTGTAGGGTTGTTCTGTAGATGTTCTTGGTTATCTTTTCCCAAAATAAAAAGAGGGGCCTTTTTTTTTTCAGAGAGAGAGATTTTTGTTATAGAATGTGTGTACTCACCAGAGAGACAGAGAGAAATAGAGAGACAGAAAGTGAGAAATTACTCTCCAGGGGGATGGCCATGTAGCAATCCCTTCTCCTCCACTCTCTTATTGGGATCTTAGGCACACATATACATGCGCCCTGCATGAGTTTTAAGCCACCAGGTCTGGGACTCCATCTGCAGTCAACTATGTTGGAGTCCAGTGATGTAACCATTGCACCATCTGCTAGTCCCACCTTTTTTTCTTTTCTTCTTCTTTATTTTTTTTCCTCAAATGGTTTGAGCTTATGTGGAACAAAAAGATAATGGGAAGCTCTTCTAGTTGTGATCTCTTGGAGCCCAGGAATGTGTTCTATGGTAAGTCAGCCAGCAACAGGCCTGGGAGGTTTGGGGCCATCCTTCTGTTGCTGTGGAAACTGGAATATACATTATTTTTACCCCACACAGTGTGTGCCTTCTCCTCTTTGTCTATACCTTAAGGATGTTTATCATGGTTCTCTTGGGGCTTCTGTGACTGGGACTGATGGGAACCAGCTTCACTTCTGAGTCCAGATGGGTATAATCTCAGAGGGCCCACTGATAAGTTGGCCATCTCCCCTGGGTACTACACAAAGCCCCTATCTGGGCAAGTTCTTGGGTGCTCATCTCAACACTTTTAGAAAGCTTTTCCCAGAAGTTTTCTGTAAAATTGTTATTAGGACCATCTCAGGCCCTGATGAGTGCTGGCTAGAGCACAAGAATGTTAGGGTCAGGGGCCAGGTCAGAGAATTTGGGATAGTTTTTTAACAAGCGTGTGTTGTTTTAATTCCTCTGGTTCTGTCTTGATTCTTAGCACAGACAGCCTTAGAATAAGAACTGATATATGGGATCCCAAAGCAGGGAAAGCAAATCTTCATAGCTCGTACACAGCTTTCAGCTGTCTCTAAATTAGGCGTTGTGTTGCTCAGTAGAGGACTAGAATGCCAGAAAGGTCAAAGACACCTCTTGCTATAGTTGGGAAAATAAGACCTCCAGGAAAAGCAAAGAATAGAGAGCTGACAAGTGAACAACTTTTTAAAAAGTTTATTTCTTTCTTCTATGAGCCAGAGAGGGAAAAGGCACTCCATCAAGGTTGTTTGTTGTTTATTTTTTTAAAAAGAATTATTTATTTAATTTTGTTTATGATTATTCTTAATTTGACCAGAGAGACAGAGAGAGAGAGGGAATATGAGAAAGCAAGTCACAAGGTCCAGGACTTGAACCATAGTTGGCCATGTGGGAGTCCAATGCCTTAACTGCCATGCCCCCTGCCAGCCCCTATTTATTTATTCTTAAAAAAAAGTTTTATTGAATTGCTAGAGGGCACACATACGAGAGAGAGAGAGAGAGAGAGAGAGAGAGAGAAAGGGGGGAAGGGAGGGAGGGAGAGAGAGGAAGCAGGAGGAGAGGGAGAAAGTTTCCAATGGGTCATGGTCTTGCCGCAATTCCTTGTCCATTTCTCCATCCTCTTGCGATTTGGAGCACACACGTGCACTTGCTTAGTGTGCTTTTTTCAAGCCACTTGGGCCAAGACTTGAACTGTGTTGACCACTAGCCTACAGGGTTGGTTCACCCAACAGGGTCTTGATACATGATCTGCTCCCAGCTTTAGTTAGCTTTGGATCATGGGCATGTATGTGCCCAGTGTTCTTGGGGAGATCTCTGGATGTAAACACAGAACCTTTAGTCTGTGGATTGATATCACACAGCATTGTATTTTACTGCTGCCCTGCTGTTTGACTCCCAAGAACAGCTTGCATTTATAGAGGGTTTTACTGTTTTTCAAAGAACTGTATTGATTTTTTCAGATAAGAAAATCAATCCTTAGGCATAGTTAGTATATAAGAAAGTTGTAACTTGAAGACTCACATCTGCTACCTCTAGAATTAAATATATGCTTCAGTAATTAAGGGGTATGGACAAAGGTGACCCTGGAGGATAAAGAGGTCTTTTACAAACTCTAATTTCCCATTGTGTTTAGTTAGTTCAGCTAGTTCAGTCTTCAACAAATAGGTGCTTGAAAGTGTTAAATGAATGTTAAAATGAGTATATGAATGTGGAACTGGGAGACACTTTTAGTTAAGTCAGAAAGTTTATAGAAATAAAACGACAAGCAAGTAGGACGACTAGCAGACCTCTGAAGCCTTGTGGGAAATCAAGGAGTAGTTCAAGGGAGTCAGAAGAGTGAGAAGGTTCCTACACCAGAAGCCCAAGTTATTGAGGTCATGGCCTGCGTGGTGGAAATTAGCTTCAGGGAATAGCCATTTTCTTCTAGAAGACTTCCCATGAGATCAAAAACAATTTTTTTTGAGAGGTTTTTTCGCTATAGGGTGCGTGTGCTCGCCAGACAGACAGAGACATAGAGACAGAAAGCGAGAAATCATCCCCCAGGGGGAACGGCCACGCCGCAATCCCTTCTCCTCCATTCTCCTCTCAGGATCTTGGGCATGCACGCATACGTGCCTGATGTGAGTTTTAAGCCACTGGGTCCAGGACGCGAACCACGGTCGACTATGTGGGAGTCCAGCGACATAGCCATTACACTAACTGCTGGTTCTCCCATGAGATCAAAATTTGAGGAAAAGAATACTAAAAGGAGGATGAAGATAGAAATGGCATTCAAAGAGTGATTCCGCCATGAGAGATGACAGATTTTTCTCTTCTAGCAGATGAAGTTTTGTATGTTTTTTTTATTGTTTATTTTTTGTTTTGGAGAGGTTTTTGCTGTAGGGCTTTGTGTGCTCTCCAGAAAGAGACAGACAGAGAGACAGAAAGCAAGACATCACCCCCCAGGGGTATGGCCACGCTGCAATCCCTTCTCCTCTATTCTCCTCTTGGGATCTTGGGCATGCACGGACTTGTACCTGGAGTGAGTTTAAGCCATGAGGTCCAGGACTCGAACTGCGATTGACCATATGGGAGTCCAGTGACATAGCCATTACGCCAACTGCTGGTCCCTTTGTGTGTTTTTAACAGAGGAATATTCTTTTGCTCCTTTCACTCCTCCTAGCATAGTGTACCAAGGATTAAGTATTCCTTCTCTGGTGACTTTCTTTTAGAGAAGCACATTCAACCTATGATCTTCCTAGCCAGGTAGGATCACAGGCACACATGTGCATCCAGGGTGTCTAAGTTAACCCAGGAACCAACCTGGGTCTTCCATATGGATTCCAGCATTGCAGAATATTGTGCTACTGTTGCATTACCACTAGGCTACTAGTGACCTTTTAACTTTGCTTCTAAGTTCTAATGAGAAAGGAACATTTGGCTACATTTGGGAAGATGGCCATATGTTGAAGAATTTAAGGCACAGCCAGTATATTCTACTTTATTTACTGTTTGGGAGATGGCACAAGTCAGTTAGGTCTTGTGTTTGTTCCTAATAGACAAAAAGAACCCCTACCTCCATACCACCTCCCAGCCCTCATCTAGATGCCTCCAAGAAGGAAAAGTTAAGTCATACTATGGAGTGGAGGCTTATCTGGACCTCCCAACCATGGGCTTGTCATAGGATGCTGTATAGGATGCTAGTGTGGCTTCTAATCTGGTTCTGCCACTACTTTGCTAGCTAACCTGGGACAAAATGCCCTATTTTACGACCTCTTCTCCAGGTATAAAATGAGCAGTGACTTTCAATAGCCTCCATCTCCCCTCCAACTCTGCCATTTGGAATCTGAGTACAGTGAGAGATCCCAACATCTATTAATTCCCATTTCATGCCAGTATCTTTTGCCAGATTGGTAAAAAGAACATTCTGATTCTTTAGTCTTTCAGTAAGCCCAGTTGTGTGAGATGCTGTGCTCCTGCCCTTGGGCTTTCTTTACTTGTCCTCCCTTCTCATCCCACTGTCTTCTACATATTGTTCCAACTGCGGTATTTCCTGCTGTTCTGGCCTTATCTTTTGCCATATTTTACTTTGTGTCTTTGTAATTCATGTACTGTGCTTATTCTCCTAGTAGTTTTTGTAAGCAAGGACTATGTTTGTTCATCTCTGTTTGAATTTGTTCATTTAACAAGTTCTTCTGGGCATGCATTTGTTCATTTGACAAATATTTATTGAAGCCCAACTGTTATGCTAGAGACTTCACAAGATGCTAGGTGCTGGCTAGAAGCCACGATTCAGCCATGAACAGGACAGCCATGGTTCTTGCCACTATGGAATTCACAGGTTAGTGGAGAAGATAGATATTAAGCAAATCATCACACAAATCATCATGACTAGGAAAAGTGTTATAAATGAAAAATGTAGGTTATTTTATAGTATGTATAATGTGGGCCTAAGCCAGTTTGGGAGGGAGTGTGGGTGGGTCGATGAAGGTTCTCTGAAGAAAAAAACATTTAAGCTGAGACTAGCAGGATGAGTCAGAGTTTCAGGTGAAGAAAGAATGAAGAGCCTTTCATACAGAAAGAATTCTAGGTTGTTTTCAGCCTGGCCTGCACATTTGCATCAGCAAGTATAAGAAAGGCTATGGAACAACTGGACATCTCATGTATTGCTGGTGGGAGTGTAAAAGTATACAACAACATTGGTAAACAATTTGGCAGTTACTTAAAATGTTAAACATGCTTATATCATATAGCCCAGCAATCCATCCCAGATATTTACTCAAAAGAAAACCACAAGACAAGGTACTCAGACTGTCAAGAGAGAAATGACGAGTTACCTACAAAGGATATCCCATCAGGCAAACAGCAGATCTCTCATTGGAAACAATGCAAGCAAGTAAGAATGGGAAAATATATTCAAAGTGTTGAGTGAAAGACAATTTCAACCAACAATACTATATCCCGCAAGATTATCCTTCATATGGGAAGAGAAGACAAGAACATTCTCAGATAAACAAAACCTGAAAGAATTTATTAACACCAGACCAGCTCTTCAAGTAGTTCTTAAGGGAATGCTATCCCAGGAAAACTAAAGTCAGACATACACTAAAACAGCTAAGAAAATGGTCAGCTTAATGTTAGGGATAAGTCCAGAGTTGAACGTTATCTTCCAGAATTTAAATGGAAACATCAGACCACAACAGAAAATAGAGTACATGAGTTTGAACTGGTGAAACAGAATTGTATTACTTTTGACTAAAACATTACTGACCTTCTATGCTTTGTTTTCCAGTGTTAAGGAGTTTTGTCTTCTCTTGAGTTGTGGACAGGTCCATATACCTACTATTAGAATAGAATCCTAATTTGAACTTTTATCCTAAGAATAATGAAAAGATGGGACTAGCAGTTAGCGTAATGGCAATGTTGGTGAACTCCCGTGTAGTCGACCACGGTTCGAGTTCCGGACCCCATGGCTTGGACTCATGCCAGGCACATGTGTGTGCATGCCCAAGATCCCGAGATGAGAATAGGGGAGAAGGGATTGTGGCATGGCCATCTCCCCTGGGGGGTGATTTCTCACTTTCTATCTCTCTGTCTCTCTGTCTTTCTGGCGAGTGCATGCGTCCTTTAGCAAAAACCTCTCTCTCAAAAAAAAAAAAAAAAAGAATAATGAAAAGTTTTTGAAGGGTCATAGCAGAAAGTGACTAAAATGGATATACTAGTATGCACTAGCACTATCTATAGCTAGCCCTCTTGCTGATTGATCATCAAGTGTTCAGAATGCCTCCTCAAGGAGTGACATGCTTTGTGGAGAATAAGATTTAGAATAGTTAAGGAATATTGAACTAGGATTGGTGATTGATTAGATGTGTGTGTTTGTGTGTATGAGTATGTGTGATGGTGAGCAAGACATCAAGGTTTTTTTTTTTTTTTTTTTTTTTTTAATTTCGTCACAGTGCTTATGTGCTTGCCAGAAAAAGACAGACAGAAAAAGGTAGAAAGCAACCCATAGTGGGGCATAGTCATGCTGCAGTCCCTTTTTTCTCTACTTTTCTATCCTGTCAGGATTTGGAGCATGCATAGATACATGTCCAGCATGTGTTTTCAAGCTACTGGGTTCCAGATTCGAACTTCAGGGTTGGCCATGTGGGATACAGTTCTGTAACTTCTATACCATGGAGCCTAGCTGAGATATCAAGGTTTTTGACATAAATAATTGCAGAAGTAGGAAGTTTTGGGGGGAAGATAGGTAGTATAAAGGGTTTGTACTTAGAAATTATGATATCAGGTCCCTAGGAGACATCCATGTGGAGATGCATCGTAGATGGTTGGATTCTGTGTGTTTCTTTGGGTAAGAATTGAAACTTGAACTAGAAACATAATTTTTGGACTATTAGTGATAGCTGGCAAATTCTTCAAATAGTAATTGATGCTTTGAGAAGAGGAAAAATCACTTTAGGGGAGTATAGTATAAGAAGAGAAGAAAACCCAAGACTTCACTCAAATTCTGTAAACCTCCAACATTTAAAAGTAGAGAGGAGAAACCTGCCTTGTATATTAAGGAAAGGAAATGTTTGTTTATTCATTCATTCAGCAAATTCTTTGCTACATATAGCCAGGCACTGTATGAGTCCCTGGGGATACTGCTGTGGATAAGCAAATGCCTACTCATGTGGACTTTACTTCCAATGCAGGGAGATAGCTGATAAATGAAGCAATAAATATATTTTGCACCATAGTGGTAAGGCTATGAAAAAAAATGAGCTCTGTCTTCATATATTTTCAAATAACTGCAGTTGTGGGCTGATTGAGGTAAGGCCATAAGAGATAGGGTGAGAAATACTGGTAGAGGCCAACCTGGGCAGCATAGTGAGACCTTAATCTCTATTGTGCAGGGGTGGGGGTGGGGTGGGGTGGTAGGGGTAGGAGAGTGCAGGTGGAATTCAGAAGTATGTCTCATTTATGTTGTTCACCACGGAGCTTCATACATATGTTAATGATCTGGATTGTGTTTGATCAGTGTCCTCAGGGAGAGAAAGGAGCTTGGTCAGAAGTCACAGCTTAGAATATATGATCATTTGTGTCAGTAAGAAAAGCCCTTCTGAATTCCTGCTCCCTGCTGAGAAGAGCAGGGCCTCTTTTTCATGGATATGAGGACTTAGTGTTCTAACAGGAGCAGGAACATCTCTCACATAGTCTAGGTTTTATCCAGCCCAAGAATCTGACTCCTCCCTCCTCTGTGGCTAGGCCATGTGCTCAGCCAGAAATGTATTTCACTGAGGCCCTTTCCTGCTAGTTGCAGCTCCCAAACTAGTTCCCTTTGTCAGCCTTTACATCTCTGCCTAGAAGGTTCTTCGTGTACTCCTCCCTTCATCTCCATTCTAGGCCCCATGCTTATTTTATCTCTGGAACCTCATGGTCTTTGGCTGAAACTGAGCCTTTCTAAGGCTAGTACTCTCAGTCTTACTCTTTTGATCCTCTGAGGGATTGAGTGAATTCTGATCACATCAAGAATTCTGATTGGAAAAAAAAAAAAAAAAAAGAATTCTGATTGCATCAGGACCAGCAGTTAGTGTAATGGCTATGTCGCCGAACTCCCATGTAGCCGACCGTAGTTCGAGTCCCTGACCCGGTGGCTTAAACTCATGCCAGGTGCATGTGTGTGCGTGCCCAAGATCCCAAGAGAAGAATGGAGGAGAAGGGATTGTGGTGTGATCATCCCTTCTGGGGGGTAATTTCTCTTTTTCTATGTCTCTGTCTCTGTCTTTCTGGTGAGCTCACATGCCCTATAGCAAAAATCTCTCCAAAAAAAAAAAAGAAAAAGAATTCTGATTGCATGAAGAGTAGCTGCAGAAAGTGCCAATCCTGCCTTGGGAGTTGGAGGTGAAGTGGAAAGAATTACTCTTGCCAATGAGGACCCTTCTGGCAAAACTTGGTAATTTTGGGAACCAGCAGTTAGTGTAATGGCTATGTCGCTGGTCTCCCACATAGTCAACCGTGGTTTGCATCCCGGACCCGGTGGCTTAAAACTCACGCCGGGCCTGTGTGCGTGCGTGCCCAAGATCCCGAGAGGAGAATGGAGGAGAAGGGATTGCGGCGTGACCAACCCCCTGGGGGGTGATTTCTCACTTTCTGTCTCTATTTTTCTCTCTGTCTGTCTGGTGAGCGTACGTGCCCTATAGCAAAAAAACTCTCAAAAAAACCAAAAAACAAAAAAAACTTGGTAATTTCCACATTTCTCTCAATTTTCAGAAAGTGCTGAAACCCTTTTCTGTACCTTGCTTTTCTCCTTTTTTTCCCTCTGATTTGTGTCTCTTATCACATAGTCCATGCCATGCTTGCCTGCAGTGGCCCTGCTCTTCATGGCTACAGAAATTTGTATTCCTTGGTCAATGAATTACTGTTTAGTAATAAGACAAAAAGGAGAGAGAAAAGGCAATAGGAAGATGGTGGATATTGGTAGTGGGGAGTAGAGGATTGTACTCAAGATTTCCCTTGCCTTTCGAGGAGATACAGTTTGTTATAAATTCATTCATGCATTCATTGATTCATTGAGTCCCCATTTACTGATCTTATACTTACAGGGTAAATGATAGTGGTAGTGCCACTTTGGACCCTGGGGGACAGAGTGAGTCACACTTGCTTCTTCCCCTTTTCTGGATGTGGCATGTGAACTACTTAGAGCATGAGGGTTAACATAACACAGCTATGTACTGTGCTTTGGTGCATAGACCAGTGAACAATGAATGACTGGTTATGCCTGGAGAAAGGTGAGGAGATTTGGTCATGAGGAAAAGGGCTTTCGGGCTTATCTGCCAATAATTATCAAAATGTATTATGTAGACTACTGGGGTGGGGACTGTTGAGAAAGATCTTTTCATGAGGCCCAGAAGCTCAAAGTCATTTTCATAATAAATAAATTTAAGTTTTAAAAAAGAAAAAGATGTTATTTGCCTTTTAAAAAAATTTAACTTTGTAAACCTTTGTTCTTTTGTTGTAAAAGCAGTGATTGGTGAAACTGCTGATGCCTTGACGGGAATCAAAGCATTAGACACAAACTGTACCAGTACACTGCATTTCTCACTTTACACATTCCCAGTTCAAGAAAAGTTTTAAATAAAGGAATACACATCATTAATTTTATATAGTTGTATCTCATGAGTACATGACTTCTTAGTGTTCTGTGTTATGGCATAGGAAGTAGGCATAAAGCACTTCTGCCTCATGTAGAAATTTGATGGTTATCTGAAGGACACATGCTTGTACAACTAAATTGTAAGCTGAACTACCTCCCTTTTCACAGAACACTATTTTAACTTCAGAGAACAATGACAGACAAACTGGTTATTCAGACATAGATATTTGGCAGACATGTTATTGAAAATGAATAAAATGAGTTGTCTCCTTTAAGGAAAACCACCAGTGCTGTTGTTGCCCATGATAAATTTTCAGCTTTGAGTTGAAAATTAGATTCCAGAAAACTTATCTTCTGTCACTGTTTGACAACTTCCCTACATTAAAAGCTTCTCTGATGAAATCAGTGATTAGTAATTGTGATTATTTTGATAGTGTATAAATAAGATGTGTCAACATTTGTAAGCTCTGCCTAACTGAGTCAGCCAATAGTTTCCCAATGGCCAGTGCATCATGCAACATCATGCATGTATAAAAGATCCATTCAAAGTGCAAGACGGACCAATGGATTTTAATGTTACAGAGTACAAAAAGTTTATATAGTTTCGGATTTCACATGGCAACTGACATTTACAAAACTAACCATTTTTGAATTTGGGCGTAGCATCAGAGAAAACTATTCATAATTATCTGAAGGCTGTTAAAATATTCCTGCCTT
Source organism: Tupaia belangeri chinensis (assembly GCF_000334495.1). Classification (NCBI taxonomy): domain Eukaryota; kingdom Metazoa; phylum Chordata; class Mammalia; order Scandentia; family Tupaiidae; genus Tupaia; species Tupaia belangeri. The sequence goes on along the minus strand of NW_006159505.1, from coordinate 866,075 downwards.
TTCCAACTGCATCTCTGTGTTTTGATCTTCAATCAAAACAACACATCACAACAGATTGAATGTGGAAGTAGAGATTCTAAGATTATAGCTGTCTTCTGTTAAGCCAGACATCTAAAAGATTTGCAAAAATACAGGACAGCAGGTAGCCTTGTGGTGGTTAAGGTGCTGGATCCCACATGGCCAGCTCTGCAGTTCAAGTCCCAGACTCTGTGGTTTAAAAAAGGTGCTAGGTGCATGTGGATGCCTAAAATTCTGAGGAGATTGGAGGAGATGGGATTATAGCCTGGCCATCCTCCCAGAGAGTGATTTCTCACTTCTCTCTCTCTTTCTCTGTCCAGCAACTGCATATGCCCTAATGGAGAAAAAGAAAAGATTTGAAAAAATATAAAATTATTTCCCCTTTGGAAAATGTAATTGTTTTTGTAAGAACATGTTATTTGCATGAACATGTAAGAAATGCATTATTACTTTAAAATGAATTAATAGCTAAATATAAAAATTTGTTTTAAAATTTTTCTAATGTAGAAAATATTAAATAGATCTTTGGCATATAATATTTTCAAGTGTATAAATGGGTCCTGAGACCAAAAAGTTCAAAAACAAGGTCTATGCTCTTTTCTTTGTCTAGAATTCTGTCTTTTCCCTAGAGAAGTGCTGTATGTAATGGTAGACTTAATATTTAGATATTCATTAGAAATACATTTACTGAGCAGCATCTCTCAGTTTGCTTCTGGAAGCATTGTGGAGATCACAGTCTGGTGGGGAGAGAGTAAACAGAAATGACAATGCAGTATGATAAATGTTGCAAATGTGGTAGGAATTTAGGCTATGTCAGAATCTCACGAAGAGTCACTTGCCCATTTGACCTACAACATATGACCTGTCAGTTTGATGGGGCCATGGCTCCTGTGTTTTATTCTTTGTAGTCCAACAGGGTAAGTGACTGAAGTTGGCAGAGGAACTGAACTGTTCATTTGCTGCTCTGTGAGGAAAGAAGACGTATTGCATGTCAGCTTTATGCCAGTGACTATGCTAGGTATTTTAACAAAAGTGTGTTTTACTTAATCCTTACAAAAATCCTTTACAGAAGATTTTGCAAATGAGAAATTGGAGGCCCAGAGAAGTTAAAACAATTTCTCCAGTTTCACATGGTTTGTAACTCCAGTTTCACATGGTTGATGGGATTTTGACATAGCGTTCTGACTCTAACATCAGGATTCTTTCATTGCAATAATAATGCATTGCTAAATGAATGGATTGTCTAAGTATTTCTGGATGGCTGTGAGAAACCTTGCCGACTGGAATGTATAAGAGGAGGTAGAAAAGGTCTCAGGAAGGATGGGGATACAGCTAAGGAAATGCTTGGTAGGAATAATGTGTGGATTTTGGCTGACATGGTTTTTCTAGATAGGCTTCTATAGCCATATAAGATATCAAGCTTCTTTTCGGAGAGGTTTTTGCTATAGGATGCGTGTACTCGTCAGAGAGACAGAGAGACACAGAGAGACAGAAAGCAAGAAATCACTCCCCCCAGGGGGGATGGCCACACCGCAATCTCTTCTCTTCCATTTTCCTCTTGGGATCTTGGGCACGCATGCACATGTGCCTGGTGTAAGTTTAAGCCGCTGGGTCCGAACCTCAAACTGCAGTTGACTACATGGGAGTTCAGCGGCATAGCCATTATGTTAACTGCTGGTCCCAGGTTATCAAGCTTTTGTATTCCATCATCCTCAGTCACTTTAATCCTTTTCTATGCCAGTTGATGACAGCAGCAAGGATTACCTGTCTGGCTGATTAGGTTTAAACCAAAGCTTGGTGTTTGAAGTCCGATCTTCTTGGACCAGCTGTAAGCCTTTGGGAAAGAAACTGGCTGACCTCTGAACTGATGGTGCCCAGTTTGGAGGCTCCTAGTCTCTAGAGCTTGGTAAACTTTTTTTTTTTTTTTTTTAGAGATTTTTGCTCTATGGGGTGCGGGGGCTTCTATAGGGCGCATGTGCTTGCCAGAAACACACAGAGAGAGACATAGAGACAGAAAGCGAGAAATCACCCCCCAGGGGGGATGGCCATGCCGCAATCCCTTCTCCTCCATTCTCCTCTCAGGATCTTGGGCACGCACGCACACGTGCCCAGCGTGAGTTTTAAGCCATCGGGTCCAGGACGCGAATCACGATCGACTACATGGGAGTCTAGCGACACAGCCATTATGCTAACTGCTGGTTCCCAACTATTTGTTATTTTTAAAAGCCTCCAAGAAGTTGTGCTTTGCTTAGGATAAACCTGCACATGGAAATAGGCTAATTAAATTATTAGATTTGCTTCCTTTAGTTCAGAAAGCTGCCAATCCAGTGTGATTTAGTTGTGTTATGTGTGGATTTAGCAAACTATGTCCCATGGGTCAAATCTAGCCCAATCCTTGTTTTCCTTTTTTTTTGGAAATTTATTTCTTCATTTTTTTCCATGAGAAAGAGAGACAGAGAGACAAGTCCCCCCAACAGGGTCCTCAGGTCAGGATCCATGCCCAGCCTAAGTTGCTTGGATCATGGGCACATGCACTTGCGTGTGTCCTGTGTGCTCAAGGAGGTCCTGGGACATGAACCAAGGACCCTTTCTACGTGTGTCCACTGCACCATCACTGCCTCACTGCCTGGTCCCCATCACTCTCTGCTTTTGTAAATAAGGTTTTATTAGAACATAAACAAGGTCATACATTATGTTTTGTCTGTGGATGCTGATGCTACAATGGCAGTTAGGTAGCTCAACAGATCCTATTTGGCCCACAAATCCTGAATTGTTTATTCTCTAAGCCTTGACAGGAAAAGATTGCTGATAATCTTGATTCTTCCTATCATGACACTTAGCACATATTATTTTAGTTGCTTGTTTCTCCCACTTTTGTGATTGAGCTCCTGAGCACAAAGATGTGTGTGACTTGATTCATATCTTTATGCCCTGTGCTGATTATACGGTCTGACATATGATGAGCACTCATGAATAAATGAGTACATTGTATACTGATCAGTAAACTCTAAAATGTAATTTCTTTGAGTAGTACAAAATCAGGAGTAAGGGAAGGAAAGAATTAGTAGTTTTGCTAATCTCAATATTGTATGCTTCATCTATAAACTAGTATTACTTATTGCAGTTTTTTTTTTTTTTTGCATATGTGTGAATAGTTCTTCTGGAAATGGTTTCACAAATGAATAATCATACCAGAAACTCTGGTTGGTGAGGACGTTGAGGAACAATGCCTTAATCTTTGGCTGTGTTTTCCTTTTTCCTTCAGTTCCTACTCCTCTATTCCAGCCCCAATCCAACTTGGCAGGGCAAACATAGGAACATAGAGCTATTCTGTTGTGTGAGCACTGTTCATTTTATTTTTCCTCTTGTAAAACCATTGCTTCACTCTGTTTCTTGCTAGTGTTATCATTTGTGGTTTCTAAGATGAAACCAACCAAAAGCTGTTTGATCACTTTAGCAAAAATGTAGTCAAGAGAAGTGCTGCATGGGAGTCAGCAGACCTGAGCTCTTGCTATGGCTCTTTACCTGCCTCTGACTTGGGGCACATTATTTAACAACTGTGAACTTCAACAGTCAACAAACTTTTACTGAGTCACAGCTGGGATGCTATAAAATTTAATATCTATACCCTGCTCTCATTTTGGGAAGGATTTGAAGAACTGGCTAGAGATAGAGGGACCAGCAGATGGAGTAATACTTACGTCGCTGGACTCCCATGTAGTCGGTCACAGTTCGAGTCCTGGACCTGGTGGCTTAAAACTCATGCTGAGCACGTGTGTGTATGTGTGTGTGTGCCCATGATCCCAAGAGGAGAATGGAGGAGAAGGGATTGCAGCGTGGCCATCCCCCACTGGGGGATGATTTCTTTCTTTCTGTCTCTGTCTCTATGGCAAGTGCACCAGCTCTATTGCTAAAATCTCTCTTAAAAAAAAAATTAACAGGCTAGAGATAGCGAGGTGACCTGTCACTGTCTCTGGCAGGCAGACAAGTAAATAATTAAGTGGATTAGGGTGTTTCAAGTCTTTGATTAATGCCTTTGAAAAGGCTTTACAACCACTGCCTCTTACACTGTCCTTAGTCCTCTTCTGCAACAGTTTCTTCTATTACCTGGGAAGTCAAGATCTTCTCTTTTCTTTAGAGGTGATCTCAAGAATATTTCTCTTAGAAGTAGTTATAAAGATCCAGGTCTTTAAAAAGAAAGAGGATTTTGAATATTTAGGCATTGGAAGAAACACTAGAAACTAGTCAAAGTGTCTTTTTCAAATAGTGAACTTGAGACCTGGAGAAGAGACGAAACCTCCCAAGAGTCAGTCACATGGTGGAGCTAGGCCAGGATTCCAGTCTCTTTTTGCTGCATGCATCAGTTAGGCTAGTTGATATCCAGGTTTATAGGAGAGGATTAGGTGTCCTGGAAAGAGCTAAGTGGCCTAGGCTCTTGTTCTGGTTTTCTGCTGCATGACCAAGTAATGGTGGGCAGAGGGAACTGCAATCCATGCAGTGCATAACACTGTGTATCAGATGAGCTCAGAGCCTTTAGATACCTAATAGGTAATTAGCTGGATATAACTGTCTATGGGAAAGCGTAAAATGTGAGAGATTTCCCCAGTCAGCCTGTGGCTGATGTTACATTTACCAGCAGTGACAAAGTAAACTAAAAGGAAAATACACATTATTTAGGTACTAGGACCAATTGGCTGTTGTCCTGTTTCCAGAAAGATTTTTATTAATTTATAATTGTTGATTTGACTGATTAAAAATATATCTCATTTAAATGTATACTTCTTTAATTACTGGTGAGGCTAAACTTTTTTCCTCGTGCTCATTGGCTGTTTATATTTTCTCTCATTTGTGAGTTACTGTTTATGATCTTGTTGAATCCCAGTGTATTCCTATTCTTATGCTAGCCCTTCCTGCCAGCAAACTATTAGGATGATAAAGCATTGTCCCCCATGTGGGACAGCTCAGCATATTCTTGGGATAGTTAAAGGCTAGATGAACTACTTCTGTCACTGTACGAGTGGACGGCTAAGTGCCTGTGTGAGAAGTCAGATACTAGGAGTTCAGCAAGCTGAAACAGGCTGTGTTTTGAGGCCAGGTAGTGGCTCTGAGTAATGTTATCTCTTGCTTTTCCTGTACAGAGTTTTGCCGGATTGACAAGCCGCTCTGCGATAGTGAGGATGAGAAGCTCAGCTTTGAGGCAGTCCGCAACATCCACAAGCTGATGGATGATGATGCCAATGGTGATGTGGATGTGGAAGAAAGTGATGAGGTGAGCTCTCTCATCTTACTGTGGCTCTCTTGATTTCCTCATCAAAACAGCCCCTGAAAGCTCCTTAGACCATTTACTTGGGAGAGTTGTTCTCTGCCAGCTTGTTCTTGAGGCACTTGTCCCCATCGGGGGAGGTGGCTCTCAACAGAGCAGCCCTCTAGGAGCCAGCCTGTCAGAGTGTAGGCTTTTTGCCTTGGTCTATGGCGGGGCTGGCCCCTACTGCCTATAGGCCAGTAGTGAAACATTGACTGAGCAGTACTGAAGTTGGTCTCCCTGGTTTCCCTAGCTCTTTATTACAGTCCTATAGTAGATGGAGAATATCAAATCTATTCAGCCCTGTGTTGGCATGTGGGAGAGAAGGCAAGACAATCAGATTCTATCCTCTAAGAGTATATGCTCTTGGGGCCAGCAGGTTGTGTGAGGCACTGGACTCTCACATGGTTGACTGGAGTTCAAGTCCTAGACCTGGCAGCTTGCTTTCTCACTCTCCCTCCTGCCCCCGTCTCTGGTGAGCACATGTACCTTGTAGCAAATTAAAAACAATAATGATGAATAAAATGAAGTAAATAAGCCTTTTTTAAAAAGAGCTTATGCTCTTTTGGGAAGGAAGAGATGAATCTTAGATCAGTTTGAATTCCAGGATGCAGACCTTGTGAGCCAGTTGAGTGGCCCAGAGAGTAAGAGCTAAGAAATCACTAAATTAAAAAAGCTTTGATACCATTTCACCCTTTTGTATTTCTATAGCTATAGCTCAACAGAGCCCAGAGTACAAGGGTGTCATGTGTGAAAAGACTGAAAAGTGTTTATCTTGATTTCAAGATAAACATAAACCAGCAGTTTGGTAAAGCTGCCAAATTGGCATATAAATGTATATCAAATCAATAGTAACATAGTATAATTATCATGAGAGAAGAGATAAGTCTAATCATGCCTTCCTGATAGTTAGCCTGCCGTTGAGTTTAGAGTTCAATTTTGGATCCACATTGTCAGAAGGTTTTGGAAGAGTGAGAGCCTATATGGAAAGGATGACATGAATGATGTAGAGTATGGAAACTATGAAATGAAGAGCATTCTAAACAAGTCAGTAATATTTGTGAAGTGTTATTACAGATATGCCATGCATTATGCTAGACATGGAGATCGGGCAGTGAACAGGACAGATAAAGTCTGTCTTCACATAACTTACAGTCTAGTGAACAAACTTTGGCCTGGAGAAGAGAAGACTCAGGCAGTGTAATTGCTCTGTTCAAATAATTAGGAAGTGTATAAATCGGGCTTAAATAACAGTGATAGTAACAATGAAAACTACTGTCATTTATCAGACTCTTACCATATGCCAGGTATAGTGTTAGCTCTTTGTATCATTACTCTTTTTTTTTTAAAGAGAGATTTTTGCTGTAGGGTGTGTGCACTTGCCAGAAAGAGACAGAGAAACAGAATGTGTGAGAAATCAGCCCCCAAGAGGATGGCCATGCCGTAATCCCTTCTCCATTCTCTTGAGATTTGGGGTACACACACATACATACACACACATGCTGCACCTGGAATGAGTTCCAACCCACTGTGTCTAGGACTTGAACTGCAGTTAACTACGTGGGAGTTCAGCAACATAACCATTATGCCATCTGCTGGTCCCCATAGATTCTCTTTTAAATTTCTTTCTTTCTTTCTTTCATTTTAAAATAATTATTTATTTAATTGTATTTATTATTATTATTATTTCTAATTTGGCCAGAGATAGAGAGAGTGAGGGAAAGTGAGAAAGCAAGTTACCTGGTCCAGGACTTGAACCATGGTCAGCCATGTGGGAATCCAGTGCTTTAACCACCATGCCACTTGCCAGCCTCTTCTTTTAATGATTTTAACAGCCTTATGAAGTTGGTATTATTACCAAGAACCAGAGCCTTGGAAAGATTAAGCATTTTGTTCAAAAACACACTAGATGTGACCTTAGATCTAATTTCAAAGCCTATGCTCCTAAGTATTCCTGTATTGTTTTTCTTATTCTAAGGGTAGAACCATGACCAATATGGAGTAAAAAAGTAAAACCCAAGCTATCAGGCCTCTATAACCGCCAGAGGTCTGAGATTGCAGAGAGATAGTAGAAGCCAAGACAAAGTAGAAGCTATGCTGAAAAAGAATAGCTGGGACCAGCAGTGAGCGTAATGGCTGTGTAGCTGGACTCCCATGTAGTCGACTGCGGTTCGTGTCCTGGACCTGGTGGCTTAAAACTCACGCCTGTGTGTGTGTGCCCAAGATCCTGGGAGGAGAACAGAGGAGAAGGGATTGCAGCGTGGCCATCCCCCCTTGGTGGTGATTTCTCGCTTTCTATCTCTGTCTCTCTCTGTCTGTCTGGCGAGCACACGCACCCTATAGCAAAAACCTCTCTCAAAAAAAAAAAAAAAAAAAGAATAGCTCACCACTGGCATGGAGAAGAGCAGAGTGAAAGGTATATTCTTCTAGAATGAAGAATTGCCTAACAGAGTTTTCTTGCCATAGAAGAGCCTTCCATGGTAGATATAGAACTTCCTATTACTGAAGATGGACAAGTAGAATATAGAACTCCACTGATTGATCAGCAGAGGGGATTCTTCTGTTAGGCTAAATCAGATAATGTCAAAGAATTTAAAAGAGGAATAAAAGACTTTCTAGAAGAAAAGTAGAATTTGGATAGAATGGAAGGTGTAGTGGAGAATCAGTGTGGGCAAAGGTATAGAGATAGTAAGAAGCATAGTGGGGGGCCTGCAGGTGGTATTGTAATTAACCTCAGTCTCCCACCTGGTAGACTGAGGTTCAAGTCCTGGACCTTGAAAATCATGCCAGGCGTGTGTGTGTGTGTGTGTATGTGCACACGTGCACATACATGCATATGTGCCCAGAATCATGAGAGGAAGAATGAAGGACAAAGGACTGCCATATGGCCATTCACCCTGGAGATGATTTCTCACTTTGCCTCTCTCTGTCTCTTTCTGGCATGTGCATGCATCCTAAGGCAAAAACTTAAAAAAAAAAAAAAAAACATGGTGAGTTGAGTTGGTTAGACAGAGGCATTGTGATAGAAAACCACAGAGCAAAAATTTGGAAAGGAAAGTAGGGCTCAGGTACCAGGCTAAGATATGTGTACTTGTTGCATCAGATTCTTGAGCAAGGGGCAACAACCGCAAAGAAAGTATCTTCATTTTTGATCAACCTAGAAGTGTCACTGACCTTCAAAGGACCGAAATGTTACTCACCTGTGCTGAGAATAGAGCCATGTTTCTGGTGGTAAATAAACCTACAGGTGTCCTCATCACTGCCCTCGGGCCTGGCCATAGGACTGGGGAATGGATGAAGAAATGATGTAATTCAAGATCTACAAATTCCTGGATATCCTGGTAATCTGTTCCTCCTTTTTCTCACATTCTGCTGAATTGCTTTGTCAATGAGGAGAGGAAGAAAATGTTCTTTTTAGAGGAATGTTACCACAACAAAAAGCTCATCAGCACAAAGTGTTCCAAAATAGCACAGAAGCTGTCACCCTGCTCTTGTCTGTGCCAGTGGTGAGATGTTCTTTTTCAGGACAGTTTCTGCCTTGTCTTGACTTCTACTATTCTCCTTGTAATCTTAGGTCTCTGGTAGTTAGAGAGGCCTGCTAATCTGTTTTTTTTATAATTAGTCAGAAGCTACTGTCCTTGAGAGAGAAAGTCATAAAATGTGTGTGCTTCAGTCAGTCTAAATATATATGAGACAGCCTTAGAGTTCAGTTATTTAAATAGAAAGTTGGGTATATAACTCAGGGCTTAGAATATTGGGTAATGGGGGCCGGCAGGTGGCATGGTGGTTAAGGGCACTGGACTCACACATGGCTGACCATGGTTCAAGTCCCGGACCTAGTGGCTTACTTTTTTACTCTCTCTCTTTCTCTGGTCAAATTAAAATAAATAAATAAAGTTAAATAGTTCTTTTTTTTGGGAGAGGTTTTTGCTATAGGGTGCATGCACTCGCCAGAGAGACAGAAAGCGAGATATCACCCCCCAGGGGGAATGGTCATGGCTGCAATCCCTTCTCCTCCATTTTCCTCTTGGGATCTTGGGCACAAACACACACATGCCCAGTGTGAGTTTAAGCCACCGAGTCCAGGACTTGAACCTCAGTCGACTACATGGGAGTCCAGTGAAATAGCCATTATGCCAACTGCTGGTTCCAAGTTAAATAATTCTTTAAAAAAAAGAAAAAAAAAAGAATATTGGGTAATGGATGGTGAGGCACCAGGAATGAAACCCTGCTTGTGCTTGCCATCAGGGACCTAAAATTTTTATGACCCATCTAAAAGAACTACTTCTTACTCAAGAACCTTAGAAGAAGTCTGAAGGGTTGTTCTATTGAGCCTCATTTATTCTGTCTTAAGTTGTTAGCTTTTTTTTTTTTTTAGATACTATAACTTCAGTATTAGATCTTTAAAAATGTTAGCCATTTTTGAGTAAATCTTTCCTCTTACAGATTATTATAAGCAGTGTTAACTTTGTTTGTACTTATCAGTACATGTCTTCAGGGCCTCTTGCAGTAACGAGATTCCTATAGGCATTGTTGCAATTGCTTTTTAGATTTTTCCTCTCTCTTCCTTGATTCAGTCTCCTGCTATATCTTTTCTACTGTGAACTGTGCTATTAGACTTTTGGTAAACTGGAACTCAGCAGGCATTTTGTAGACAAACATAAAGTCATTTGTGTGTGGGCAGGTAATATGGATACTCAAGTGCTGTCTTTGCTGCTTCTGTTCAGATAGCAGAGACAGTGTATTGTGGGACCTGCAGATGAGCAAGATGGTACTATTGGAGATGGTGCCCTTTTGCAAAGTTGGAGTTCTGCCAGGCTGGCAGACTGGTAGTTCATGACCTGTGTTCTCTTCAGACCTATGATGGAGACATAGCCCAGGGGCAGAGGATTTGCTACAGTTAGCGTGGTACTATCAGGATGCCCTCACAGTCTGAGGTGAGAAAAAGAGGACCTGCAACCATTGTTCCCTTAACTAAACCAGACTCTCATAGCAGTGGTTTTTTTTTGTTTGTTTGTTCGTTTGTTTTGTTTTGATTCTTTCTTGGAGTCTACATGGAAAATTAGGACATTTATTAAGCCACTAAAAACAAAAATTTTAAGAAGTTTTTGCCTTCGGGTGAGTACGCTTGCCAGAGAGACAGAGACAGTGAAAGGGAAAGTGAGAAATCACCCCCCAGGGAGGACAGCAACACTGCAATTCCTCTTCCTCCATTGTCCTCTTGGGATTTTGGACATGCACACACATGTACCTGGTGTGAGTTTTAAGCTGCCAGGTCTGGGACTCGAACAGTGGTCGTCTCCATGGGAGTCCAGCAGTGTAACTATCACATCATATGCTGATCGCACTAAACAAATTTTTTTCTCAAAAGAATTATTTTTATTTTAGTTTATTTATCCATTTATTTATTTATTTTTGATTTAACCAGAGAGAGAGAGTGAGAAAGCAATTTGCCAGGTCTGGGACTCAAACCATGGTTGACCACGTGGAAGTCCTGCATCCCAACCACCACACTACCTGCCAGCCCCAACAAATTTTTTTAGATACTTATTACATATGAGGCAGAATCTGAGATTAGGCAGAATTGTGTCAGAGTGTAGAAGTTTAGTGACTTCCCATTTGTTTTTTCTCTCAGGATAAATGATAGTGATTTCTTCCTTTGCAGGTTTATTGTCAGGATTAAGTGAGAAAAGTAATGTTAAAAATTACCAGCATGGGGGCCAGCAGGTGGCATGGTAATTAAGGGTGCTTGGCTCCCACATGACTGACTGCTGTTCGAGTCCTAGACCTGGTGGCTTAAACTCATGCCGGGTGCGTGTGTGTGTGTGTGCCCAAGATCCTGAGAGGAGAATGGAGGAGAAGGGATTGTGGCGTGGCCATCCCCCCGGGGGGGTGATTTCTCGCTTTCTGTCTCTCTGTCTCTCTCTGTCTTTCTGGTGAGTGCACACGCCCTATAGCAAATAAAACCTCTCAAAGAAAAAAAAATTCCTGGTGCATGGGCTATCAGGGACACAGTGATAACATGATGCTCTATGACGCTGGACCCACCTGGAAAGGTCTTGGATTCCGTCCCAAGGCCCCACGGCACATGCTGTGTGAGTGTGTATGACTGTGTCTGGCTAATGGAGGATGGGAGTGGATCATGATGTGAGGACCCTGTTTGGGTTGCCAAACAGTGTCTCACTCTGAGGAAATAAATAGATAAATAAACTTTAAAAAAATCCAGCACAGGCCAGCTGGTGGCATGGTGATAAGGCTCTAGACTCACACATAGCCAACTGTGGTTGGGAAATGGGAAAAACTGAACGGAGTCTTCACCAAAGAAGATACATGGATAGTAAGTAAGCATATGGAAAAATATTCTATATTATTAATCATTGGAGAAATGCTAATTCAAATGACATGATATATCACTGCACATCTATTAAAGATGGCTAAAATTTTTAAAATAGATGATATTGACTGGCTTTTTGGTGTGATAGTTAAGGAAGCTGGATCCCACATGACCAAAACCACCATTCAAATCCTGGACCTGGTGGTTTGAGAAATACATTGAACATGTACACATGTGTGCCCCAAATCCTGAAGGAATGAAAAACAGAGGAGAAGGGATTGTAGTGTGACCATCCCTCATGGGGGGGGGGGGCTCTTTCTCCCTTAACCTATCTCTCTCTCTCTCTCTGGTGAGCACATGCACCCTCTGGCAAAATTAAACAACAACAAAATAGACAACACTAAATGCCTAGCAAGGAAGAAGAACCACTTAAACTCTTACTGATGGAAATATAACGTGCTGTAGCCAGTCTAGAAGAGTTTGAGTTTCTAGGTACTTACCCGAGAGATAAATGAAAATTTTTATTCACATGAAAACCTATTCATGAATATTTATAGTAGTTTTTTTTTTTTCCTTGTGGAAGAATAAGGAGAGTGAGAATGTGGGAGGAGAGAGAAAGGTAACTAGATCTGACAGCGTCTCACCACTTTGTGATCCTTCCTGTCTCAGTTCCCTGGATATCTAGGCCCACAGGTATGTGCCACCACATCTAGTCCATTTAGGTTGAACTGGGAACTGAACCTGGACCTCTCATATGATCTCAGTCATCATATAGTGGAGGATTCCCACTCGCAGCACCACAGCTGGGTCCTGTAGCAGCATTATTCATAATCGCCCCAAACTGGACATAACCAAGCTGTCCTCCAATGTGTGAATAATTGTATAAACTAAGGAAACTACTCAGCATTAATAAGGAATCAACTGTGGATGCATGCAACATAGATGAATATCAAAGGCATTATGCTGAGTGAAAGAAACAGTCTGAAGAAGTTGCATGCTATATAAGTCTATTTGTATGACATTCTGAGAAAGATAGAACTCTAGGATGGAAACTAGATCAGTGGATACCAGGGTTAGGAGTTTGGGGACAATCTGACCACAAAAGGGCAGCATGAGTAAATTTTGTGAAGGCAGTTACTTGAACTTAAATATGCACTAAAACGCATGGAACTATGTACTCCAAACAGTTAATTTAATCATATGCTAATTAAAATAATTTTCTAACATATAATTCAAGCTCAGTGAATACTAGTTATTTCCTCCTTTATTTTACACGTGTATTTCCAGGATATCAACCTGCCATCTGACAGTTATATTTTCATATTTGTCTGATTGATAATTTCCCTTACCAAATTGTGACTCCCATTGGGGAAGGGCTCATCTTATCTGATTTGTCCGTGTTTTCCCCAGTGCCCCGCAGAGCCTGTTACTGACTATGTACTTACTGTATTGAACAACTAATTGATATTGCTCTAGCAGCATGGCATGAGGCTGAGGTGGCTGTTCTGAGTTAGGATGTCACACTTCTGTGGGGTGAGGATGGGTAAGCCGCCGTAGGAACCCAGGAAGCTGCAAGATCTACAAATGATTCTCTTAGTGTCTGTGGTATCAGTATAGAAATGTCACACAGGGTAAGAGCTTATGCTCTGGAGTAACACAGACCTGTGGAAACTTGAAGACTTACATAATCTCTTTCAGGTAGTTTCTTCATTAGAAATTAGTGTAGTAATAGTGACCAGATGGTGGTGCAGCAGTAGCACAATGCTCTGTGGGGCTGACTCACGTGGGAAGGTTCCGGAGTTTGCATCTACAGACCTCTTTGAATGTGTTAAGCACATGTGTGCTTATGATCTGGGGCTAAAGTCGGTGGTGGATCATGGAGTGAAGACCCTATTGGGAGTGTCTCTTTCTGACTCTGTGTCTCTCTTTCTTTCAATCTATCTTTTTTGTTCATGGAAGAAATAAATAAACTGCAAAAGAAATTGGAGTAGTAATAATAATAGTAAGTACCTCATGAAGTTGTTACAAAGATTCAGCAAATAATGCCTATAAAGCACTTAGCATGATGCTTGGCACATAAGAGATTTGATATAATTTAGTTTTTGTGGTGGTTACTGTTATCATCAGAAAGAGAATACATGTTGATGCTAACAGGTCTGTCTCCTAAACTGGTCTTTGCCACCTACTGCTTGTCTGACCTTAGGCAAATAACTTCACCTCTCTGAGACTTGACTTATTTCTCAGCTCTTTGGAACAACTCTATGTAGGGTTGTTATGGGTTAGGGTTATATGTAAGAGCCCCAATCACAAAGTCTGGCACATGGAAGGTAGGTGCTAAATCGATGTTTTTTCCTTCCTCAGTGTGATGGTACAGATCGTGAGGGCTGGCCTGTATGTAGCAAGAATTCCAAATCAGCTCTCTCATCATCTCATGGCACTAGGGCATTCAACTGAGGGGCCTTTGTCAGCAGCATGACTGACCTTACTTACCAAGATGCTGCAAAAAGTAGTTCTGTCTTTGCCCGAGTGGTAGGTAACAAGATAGGGGTAGAACAGAGTATTATTTAGTGTCACATTTTTTTTTTTCTTAGTGACTTTTGCTATAAGTTGCATGTGCTCACCAGAGACAGGGAGACAGAAAGTGAGAAATCACTCCCTGGGGGGATGGCCATGCCGCAATCCCTTCTCCTCCATTCTCCTCTCGGGATCTTGGGCATGCACGCACATGCACCTGGCATAAGTTTAAACCACCAGGTCTAGGACTCGAACCACAGTTGACTACATAGGAGTTCAGTGACATAGCCATTAAACTAACTGCTGGTCCCAATTTTATTATTTTATATATAAGTTTGTCTTCTGTATGAATACTGGGATCACTAAAGCACAACTCATCAGATTACTCTTGGTTTATGAAGGGAGCATGGTGCAGAGGGGGCACCGTGTGCCAACCCTCAGGCCTGCTGAGTACATATACAGGTCAGCTGAGTCCTTAGTTACTCAATGACGAGGTGTTATGAGCTCCATTCTAGAGATGGTGGAACTGTAAGTGAGTGGCTCACCTTTGCTTACTTGATTAACTAAACTCTAATTTGCCCTTCAGTGCTTCCACAATCTGACTTTAGCTCATCTGACTGGTTTCTGCTGCATTGTGGTCTCTTACTCTCTGCTACGGCAATCCCAGACATGCTCTTCATATCCCACCACTGTGCCCTTACTCTGGATAAGACCTTATCCTCGTATCTCTTTGCCTTCTGTAAAAATGCCCACTTGTCCACAAAGACCTCGATCAGAGTTTCTCCACTTCAGCACTGTTGGTATTTTGGACCAGATAACTCTTTGTTGTGGGGTGTAGTTCTGTGCAATATAGCAACCGTAGCCTCTACCCATTGGATACCAGTAGCAAACCCTCATCTTGGTTGTGATGACCAAAAATATTGCCAGTTATAATTGGCAGTACCTAAGGGGACAGAATTGCCCCAGTTAAGAACTACTGGCTTAGACTACATGTTGTTTCTGGTAAGAAATCGTGCTTGTTCTGCATAATGGAAAGTAATCCTTTCTCTCTCTTGTCCCAGAGTACTTGGCATGACTCTCACATTTGGCATGTTGCTCTGCTCTGTATTGTAATTAGTTGGGCCTCTCCTTATCTGTCCTACTAAGTCACGAATGTCTCTGGGGGCAAGAACCAGGTTGTATTCGGCACTGTATCTCTCATTGTGCTTGATGCAGGGCTTTACTCATTAAAAGGGATGAGTTCAGGGTTTTTGAATGTTTAATTTGAAAGCAAAGTTATCATCTTATCATTTGTGCTCCTTCAATTGTTTTCCTAGGACAGATCAAGAGTACAGAGTTGGCTGATCAATGGAATGGGGGACAGGGAGTTGGACTTGGGAGTTCCTTGCCAAGCTAGAAGCCAAATCGGTGCAGGGTGGTTTTTCTGGACTTGCTAGGATCTGGGCTCCAGAAGTGTTATGTCTCACCTGTGTGTCTGATCTCTTTTGTGACTCTCCCCCCCCATTTCCCCTGCCTCTCTACCCCATGCTATGAATCATGTGCAGAATCTGGGTGAAGGTAAGATTCTATTATAATTGGGAACCAGCAGTTAGCGTAATGGCTATGTCGCTGGATTCCCACGTAGTCAACCGTGGTTCGCGTCCCGGACCCGGGGGCTTAAAACTCACGCCGGGCGCGTGTGCGTGCGTGCCCAAGATCCCAAGAAGAGAATGGAGGAGAAGGGATTGCGGTGTGACCATCCCCCCTGGTGGGTGATTTCTCGCTTTCTGTCTCTATGTCTCTCACTGTCTGGAGAGCGCACAGGCCCGATAGCAAAAACCTCTAAAAAAAAAAGATTCTATTATAATTAAAATAATAGGAAAGACATAGGAAAGGACAATACTAGAGGGGCAAACATGAAGGAAAGAAAAAGGAAGATATTGGGAATGTACTTTTGGAACATTCTCATTGGAAGGAGTAGGCATAGTTTGCCAATTATTAATTGTTTGGTCTTGGAAAAAATTTTAATCCTTATGAGTTTTCATTTTTTCATTGTCAAATGAGTTTAGTAACTCCTACCTTGAAGGCTTATGACAAAGATAAAGTAAAATCGTATATGCAAAGTACCCGGCCTCAGTGATCGGACTAGTATTACTACTTCTACTACGTCTGGACCAGTTCTGAACATAGCCTGTCCTTGCTTCCCCTTCACACAGTTTTGACAGCCTAGAGCTGCTGCTTTTATAAGAGAATTTTACTATGTGCAAATTAACCTCAGAATAGGTTTCTGATGGACGCTTTTCTGCTTTTGCAGTAATTCTTTGACCTTAGTTTAGAAGCACCTCTCTGAGTTTCTTCTCTTTAGCTTTCCCTGCCTATATCCTGGCACAGTCATCATCTAATCTCCTTCCTCATAGAACGTTCTGACCTTCTGCTCATAATCCACACACAGCGCAGGCTGAAGTCTGCTAAGGCCCTTTGGAAAGAACAGAGGACTGACACCATGAGTGACATCATTCTTTATGTGAAACCTGATCCTTAGGCTAAGGAAATGTCTTGGCCTATTCTTCCTTACAACACTTTGTAATCAGGTGACTGCAGCATTCACCTGCCAGGAATGGCTCATAGTCAGTCTATATGATACAACTTCCACGGAGTCTTAGTTCTGTGGCCTTACTCATGCTTTCATCCTTACTTTTTGTGTTTCTTAAATTAAATTATTTGGACATTGACTTTTTAAAAGTCTGACCAAAGGGCTGGCCCTATTGTGCAGCAGTTAGATGCTGCTCGGGAAAAGTCAAGTCCCACGTGGATGACCAGGGTTCAAGTGCTGGCCCTTGTGGCTTGAAAAACACACTGGCCATGTGTACATGTCTAGGATCCTGACAGAAAGGAGACTTGGAGGAAAAAAAGGATTGCAACATGATTAGGCTCCATTGGAGATGTGCATGTGATGCAGCCTCTCTCAGTCTCTCTCCCCTTGTCTTGTGTACATATGTGCCTTCTGACATTAAAAAAAAAAAAAAGAAAGAAAGAAAGAAAGAAAGAAAAAGAAAAAAGAAAGTGTAAACACGAGCTTTGGAGTTCAACCTGTGTTCAAATCCAAAATTTTCAGTGTGTTAGCTGTTAGGCAAGTAATTTGGGGCCTCACTTTTCTCATCTGTAGAGATAAAAATAAGATATCCTTTGCCAGTGACGTGCCCTCAGGCTAGAGAGAGGCTTGTGTATAAACAAGAAATGACAGTAGTACATTTTAAGAGCTCTATTGGTGTTATGCACAGGAGCCTGGGAATTTCTAGAGGAATCTGGTTGTGGTGATTTAATGTGTTCTGGTGTAGCAGAAGACACATCATCAGCCAGGACTCAGACAAAGAGTACCAGTTGCCAGACAAGCTGAGCTACACATCAGAGGGAGTAGGCATAGTTTGCAATCTGTCCCAGGGCCTTCGCCAGCTACAGGATAAGGCAGCAACTTCCCCAGATGGTATCCCTCCTGTTTCCAAGAAAACCCAGATGGTGGCGTACTTTAGCAGACAAGGGAATTCTTTCTCACTAAGCAGGCTGTTGTTTTCCTTCCTCTCCTCTTTGTTGATGAGTCCACTTTGTCTGTTCTGGATGGCAGTCCTGTTGATGACAGGGATTAGTTATATTTGTAAAGCTTCTCTATGTACATGTCTACATATGCATATCTGTTTATGTGGGCATTTGTGTTTGTTTCTTTGTATGTATGAATATATTATTTTGTGCTTGTGTGGGTGCGTGTCTTTATTTAGTTTTGTCTGCATACATGACAAGAAGTGAAAGAAGAGTAGGAGCACCAAGCCAAGAAAGTGGTGGCTGAGAGAAAGCTCATAAACCAGGTAGGGGATCAGGCTGAAGGTTAAGGGCAAAGGGTTAGGCCCGCAGACAGTATGCAGGACCTGGAGGTAAAAGCAGAGCCAGAAATATAATCAGGAGCCCAGTGATGGTATTAGTGTGGACAAGATCTGGTCCCTACAAAATGGTAGGCAGAATGCAATGTCATCTGGCAGCCAAGAATGATCAAGCCAGCAAAGGGAGAAAAGCACTGTTTCAGTGGTTAAGTTTTTTATTCTTCCCATCTAGGGAGGAATCGATAGCTGGTCTCTAAGGACCTGTTTGCCTTCCAGCTTAACTGGTGTTTATGTTTGTTCGATTGCATGTGTATTTTTTTTGAAGGGTCCCTGTACACGCCTGTAACTGTATGTGCAGCACATTCAGTGTACTACATGGCATTAGGAAGAATTGATTTCCAGTGCATTGTCTGATTTATCTGAGGACCAGTGATTCTCTTTTTTATTCATTCTTGTGTACTGCTCACCATTTCTGCCTTTCCTCTTTCTTTCTTCTCCAAAGATATTTAGTATCTGCTCTGTCCTGGATTTGGATGTGCAAAGACTAATAAGGAAGACAAATTTCCTACCTACAAGGGTCTCACATTTTATTGAGGCAGGAGGACATGTATGTTTAGTTCTGATAAGGGTTGTGACAACAGAAGAGCTCTGCATGCTCAGAGTACAGAAGGGGAAAGTTGACCCATCCAAGGATGTCAGGAAGGACTCCCCAGAAGAAGTGTTGTTTCAAATGAATTTTGGGAGGTGAATAAGGCTTACCCTGGGGATGGGAGTAAGAAGGATATACCAAGGTGGAAGAATAAATGTGATGTCCTTGGGGATCTGTAAGTCAGTAGTTGGAGATGAGGTTGGAAAGGCAGGCATTAACCAGAATTATGCCATAATGAGGAGCTCGGATTTTGTTTCAGAGATGGTAAGCTTCAAGTAAACTAGGCTGGCTTAAATTCTGACCAAAGGCATGTCAGGAATAGGCATTGCAGAGGGGGTGAAGCCGGAGCTTGGTTTTCAAAGACAGGCAGGAGTTTACCAGGTAAAGAAAGGAAGAGGAGAATTCTAGGAAAGTTTGGGAATAAAGGCAGAGGAAAAAAAGATCTCAAGTTTGGAAAACATCAAGTAGGGAGGTGCTTAAAGCATAAGTGAAGTCATCTATGGTATAGATAAGCAATA
>NW_006159505.1:835393-846459 GCF_000334495.1 Tupaia belangeri chinensis | reverse complement strand
GAGACTCAAAAAAGATAATGGATCGGGAACCAGCAGTTAGCTAATGGCTATGTCGCTGGACTCCCACGTAGTTGACTGTGGTTCACGTCCCGGACCCAGTGGCTTAAAACTCACGCCGGGCGCGTGTGTGTGTGTGCCCAAGATCCCGAGAGGAGAATGGAGGAGAAGGGATTGCGGCGTGACCATCCCCCCTGAGGGGTGATTTCTCGCTCTCTGTCTCTCTGTCTCTCTCTGTCTGTCTGGTGAGCGCACACGCCCTATAACGAAAACCTCTTAAAAAAAAAAAGATAATGGATCTAAAGAATCCTTTGTGGACAAATTTTCGTAGTTGTGCTATCCAGCTTCTTCTCATTTTTGGTCAGTTTCCAACAGCATTAGGCCCTCCCAGGTGTAGGTTCACATAGGCATGTACCTTAATAGTTTGGCACTGACTGGTGAGAGCCATGCCTTCCTTCATATAGCCACTTGGCATATTGTATATGTGTGTGTGCATTTATGTGTGTATAGTTACTTATTTATTTTCAGACAAGGTCTTATATCGTTAGCCTCCTGAGTATGTGTGTAGACAGGATTACAGGTGTGTGCCACTGTGCCTGGCTTCATAAGGTGGGTTGGGAATTGACCCCCAGCCTCCCATGAGTCCTCAGCCTTCTGAGCAGCAGTGTCCGGAGTGTGCTACTGTGGCTTTTTGAGTAGGGAGAGCTAAGATTAGAAGATTCTGGACCTCAGGCTGAGTGTTGGTTCAGTCAGGATAAACCAGGATAATAACATGAGCCCTCTTTCTAAGGGAACCAAGTTCTGAATAGTCAGAACATTTATGAAGCACCTCTACACAGGGACACCAGGAGGGACAATGCTTTCAATTATTTCATTTTTTCCACATTGTAACTGTGAGGTAGTTTGCACTTCATAAGCACAATATGACAGTTGTCAGTGACAAAAATGAGATTCAAGTCTGAAATTCTTTTTCTTATATGACATTTTTTTTTCATATTCTTTTTTTTTGGAGAGGTTTTTTTTTTTTTTTTGCTATAGGGCGCGTGTGCTCGCCAGACAGACAGAGACATAGAGACAGAAAGCAAGAAACCACCCCCCAGAGGGGATGGTCATGCCGCAATCCCTTCTCCTCCATTCTCCTCTCGGGATCTTGGGCACGCACGCACACTTGCCTGGTGTGAGTTTTAAGCCACCGGGTCCGGGACGCGAACTGCGGCCGACCACATGGGAGTCCAGAGACATAGCCATTTCGCTAACTGCTGGTTCCCTTATATGACATTTTATAAGCTTTTAATATCTCTGTGTGGTGAGCAAGCTCCCTGTTGACTGAGAGTAGAAAGCTCTGTGAGATGTCAGGCAGTGTAAGGTACAAGAGTTAGAAAGTTGTTGGTCTCTATCGTCAGGATTGAATAATAGTATTTCTTCTACACAGAACAGTGGTTCTTCGCTGTAAGGAGAGGTTCTCCTCTATTACTCTATCTCATTTAGGTGCTTTAAATATGTCTGCTTATTCTCTGTGCTTGGATATAGCATAAGGCTTGTCACGCAATAAAGGCTGGTTAGGCAAATGAATGAACAAATGGTTCTGTCTGTCCATCCATCCATCCATCTGTCCATCCATCCATCCATCTGTCTGTTTATTTGCCTGTTGGCATATGAACTCATGGTGGGGTTGGGAAGGAGAGAACCCCTAATGGGGCTTGGTCATGGTATAATCCTTCCCCCCCCATCCATTTCTCTATCCCTTCAGGCTTCTGGGCACACATATAAACATACCAGGCATGTTTTTTAAGCCACCAGGGCTGAAATTTAAAGCATGATGGATCATGTGTGATCTAGCTTTCCATGCATAACACCTAACCACTGTGCTAGGGGTCCAGCCCTGAGCAAGGACTTATTAATAAGAATTCCTGGAACCTCTAATGTCTGCACTACTCCTTTTTGTCTTTTCTTATGGTACTATGATACCATAGTAGGAGATTTTATTCTTTTTTTTTTAATTATATTTTTATTGCCAGAATGTGCATGAGAGAGAAAGCACATCCCAATGGGGCATGGTCCTGCTGCAATCCTTTTTCCCTCCACTTTTCTCTTTTGCATCAGAATTTTGGACATGCACACACATGTGCCTGGCATATTTTCAAGCTACAGGGCCAGGATTTGAACCCTTATTGACCATGTGGGATCTGGCTCTGAATACACAGCACTTAACCACTGTGCTATGGGCCAGCTCAGAAGATTTTGCTCCTAAGAACTTTTTTTTTTTTTTTTTAATTGCTCATTGACACATAAGCCTAAATCATCCATCTCAAAGTTGATAGAGTCAGAAGTTTCTTGGTTTGGGGTTGGGAAGAGGCATGAGTTTTTCTTACTGTCTTACATTCTCTGTCCTTGAACCTCTTTCTCTACCCCTCCTGACAAATGCCCAAAGGTAAGTCATACTTATAAGGACCACGTGGTGAGCTCTCAACTGTTTTCCTAGGTTGATTAAAATGAATGTTCTATTTTAGAAATGGAGTTTAGGAAATTTTCCTGCTGTTGAATGCTTGGCTGGGTTTCCTCTCAAAATCTTAAAAAGCCATGCATAGGGATGGTAGTGTGGGGGAGCACTGTGAAGGGAATCAAAGTTGCCTCTACTTTATGGGAATGGAAAGGGAGAGAGATTTCTCTGGTACCTGAAGCCAGAATGGAAGAAGGATTTGATGTATCTAATCTAGGAGCCAGCAAACTATGGCTTTACTTATTGTTTGTTTGTTTTAATAGCCTGCTGGCTAAGAATGGTGTTTACCTTTTTAAATAGTTAATAGAAAGTCTTTTTTTTTTTTTTTTGGAGAGGTTTTTCGCTATAGGGTGCATGTGCTCGCCAGACAGAGAGAGACATAGAGACAGAAAGTGAGAAATCACCCCCCAGAGGGGATGGTCACGCCGCAATCCCTTCTCCTCCATTCTCCTCTCGGGATCTTGGGCACGCATGCACACACGCCCGGCATGAGTTTTAAGCCACCAGGTCCAGGACGCGAACCGCGGTCGATCATGTGGGAGTCCAGCGACATAGCCATTACACTAAACTGCTGGTTCCCAATGGAAAGTCTTAAGAAAAATCTCATGATATGAAATTTATATGGAATTCAGATATAGTGTTTATAAATAAAGTTTTAGGGGGGCCAGCAGGTGGCATGGTGGTTAAAGCGCTGGACTCCCCATGTGGCTGACCATGGTTCGAGTCCTAGACCTGGTGGCTTGCTTTCTCTCTGGGGCCGGCAGGTGGCATGGTGGTTAAGAGCAGTGGATTCCCACATGGCAGAACCACCATTCGAGTCCCAGACCTGGAAGCTTGCTTTCTTGCTTTCTCTTTCTCTCTCTCTCTCTGCCTCTCTCTGGTCAAAATTTAAAAATGATAATAACAAACAAATGGAATTAAATAAATATTTTTTTAAAAAAGTTTTATTGGCTATGTCATTCTTATTTATTTATTTATTTTTGAGAGATTTTTACTATTGGGCATGTGTGCTTGCCAGAAAGAGATAGAAAGCAAGAAATCACCTCCCAAGGGGAATGGCCACGCTGCAATCCCTACTCCTCTGTTCTCTTTTCAGCATCTTGTGCACCCACACACATGGTGCCTGGTGTGAGTTTAAGCCACTGGTTCTGGAACTTGAACCATGGTCAACTACATGAGAGTCCAGAAACATAGTCATTACACCAACTGCTGGTCCCTCTCATTTATTTATTTATATGTTATTTGTGGTGTTTTTATCCAAGAACAAGAGTTGAATAATTTTAACAGAGACTGTATGGCCCACCAAGCCATATAGGCAGGCCCATACAATATTTACTGTCAGGCCCTTTACAAAGAAAGTTTGACCGCTGGTCCAACTCATCAATTTTTTTTTTTTTTTTTTAGAGATTTTTGCTCTAGGGCATGTGTACTCCCTGGAGAGAAAGTGAGACAGAAAGTGAGAAATCAACACACATACACAGACACACGCACACACACCCCAGGGATGGTGATCATGCTGCAGTCCCTTAGTCCCTTTTCCCATTCTCCTCTCGGGATTTTGGGCCTGCACTCATACATGTCCGACGTGAGTTTCAGGCTGCTGGGTCAGCCATTGAGAGTCTAGTGCCTTCACCACTATACCACCTACTGTCCCAAACCCATCAATTTTTTAACAGCTTTACTGAGATATAACTAACATACCATGTAATTCACTCACTCAAAGTATACAATTGAATGAATTTTAGTGCATTTACAGATATGTGCAGCCATCACCACAGTCAATTTTAGAACGTTTTTATCACCTCAAAAAGAAACCCCACATGCATTAGCTATTATCCCACTTTCTCTCCATTTCCCACAGCCATGGGCAACCACTAATCTATTTTGTGTCTATTTACTTATCTCATCTGGACATTTCATGTAATTATATAATATGTAATCCTTTATGACTGGCATTTTCTTAACCTAGCATAATGTTTTAAGGTGCATCCATGTTATATTGGCACCTAACGTACATGTATGTGTACATTTATTGTACTTTAGTTCTTTTGGTGGCCGAATAATATTCTGTTGTGTGGACATACCATTTTGTTTACTATTAGTCCGTTGATGGCCATTTAGGCTGTTTTACCTTTTTGCTATTATGAATAGGGCTGCTTTAGACATACATATGGTTTTGTGTGGACATGCATTTTATGTTTTTGTCTGGACATGTAATTTTATTTCTCTTAGGTATATACCTATGAGTAAAATTGTTGGGTCATATGATAATTCTATGCTTGCCTGTTTGAGGAACTGCTAGACTATTTTCCATAGTGACTGAACCATTTTACATCCCTGCCAGTGGTGTTCGAGGGTGCCAATCTCTCCACATACTCATCCTTGTTATGATCTGACTTTTTATTGTAACCGTCCTAATAGGTATGAAATAATATCTCATTATGGCTTTGATTGGCATTTCTCCAATGACTTATGATGTCAAACATCTTTTCATGTACTTACTGGTCATTTGTATATCTTTAGAGAAATGTTTTTCAGATCCTTTGCCCATTTTTAATGAGATGTCTTTTGGTATTGAATTATTAAATCCTTTATATATTTTAGATATATCTCTTATCAGATATATGATTTCCAACTATTTCCTCCCATCTATGGGTATTATTTTTTTATTTTCTTTATAGTGTCCTTTGAAGCACAAATATATATATTTTTATTTTGATTAAATCCAGTTTATTTTTTTGCTATTGTTTCTGCTCATGCTATGGATGGCATAGCTGAGACTCTATTGCCAAATTCAGGTCATAATGACCTATTGTGTTTTCTTCTAAAAGTTTCAAAGCCAGCTGAAGCTTAACATGTACTATACTGGATTCTAAATATCACCTCATGCAAAACCTGCCATAGCCACAGGCTTCCTCATTTTAGCAGAAGGAAACTCCATTGTTTCAAAAGTCTGGGACAGAAAATACTCTATAAGTCATCTAGTTTATCTTATGCTCTACATCCATTGATAAATTCTGTGAATTCCACCTTCAAAAATATATCCAAAATCTAATCATTTTTCGCTACCACTCCATTGTAGGCCCTGAGGCTCAGTAGCTTCCTACCAGATAACCATGCCTACAATGTATTCTCAAGATAGTACTCAGAAATATTTAAAATCTTGACTGTTTTATTCAGTATGAAACCCAGAGTCATCACCAGAACAGTAAGGCCCTATGTGATCATGCCTACACTTACCATTCTGATCTCCTCACCTACTTCTATCTCCCTTAGTCACTCATTCTAAGCTTATTCCTTGCTGTTTCTCAAATATGTTTTGGGCTCTTGCCTGAGGACCTTGGTTTTGGCTTTTAACCCTGCCTGGAATATTAATCTACCAGGTATCTCCTTTGCTAACTCCCTCATGTTTCTCAAAACTTTGTGGTTTCTCATACTTCATCTTATGAAGAGACCTTCCAAGAACATCATGTTTAACAATGAAATGTGTAATCCTACCCCATTCCTGGCACTCAGGTCCTCATTATGCATTCTTTCTTTTTCTCTAATTAAAAAAAAATTCTAAAAGTTTAAGAACTTACTGCCTTCTAGATTCTATAATTTAACCATTTATTATTTTATTGTTTATTACCCAGAAAAGAAGGTCTATATGAAGAAAGGTTCTGGGGCCAACAGGTAGCATGGTGGTTGAGGTGTTGGAATCCCATGTGACTGACTGTGGTTTGAGTCCTGGACCTGGCAGTTTGCTTTCTCTCTTTCTCTTTTTCCCTCTCTGTCTCTCTCTGGTGAGTGCAAATTTAAATAAATAAATAAATAAATAAATAAATAAATAAAATGAAATGAAATGAATGCTTTTTTAAAAAGTGGAAGGGTTCTGTTCTGGTCACTGCTATATCGCTTGTACCTGGGACAACGTCTGCCTCAGTGTTGATACTCAATAAATATTGTTGAGTGAGTGATTTATTAAGTGAATCTGTTTTAAAAGAAGAGATTTGTGCTTTCATGTGGATTCAAATTACTATCTGGGGTCATATACTAGCCTTAAGAACTTCCTTTAGTAGATTTTTAAGACATGTCAGCAGATATCAATGAATTTCTTAGAGTTTGTTTATCTGGAAATATCTTTATTTTTCCTCCACCTTTTCGAGATACTTTTGCTGGTTGTCAGTTTTTTCTCTAAGTGCCTTGGACATGTCATCCCACTATCTCTTGATCCATTGTTTTTGTTGAGAAATTGCCAGTTGTTCCTTTATTTGTGACAAGTCATTTTATTCATTCTGCTTTCCAGAGTTTCTCTTTGCCTTTCAGCATTTTACTATAGCATGTGTTTGTAAATCTCTTTGTGTTTATCCTATTTGGAATTTATTGAGGTTTTTTGATGTGTAATGTTTTTAAAAGAAACTTGGAAGGTTTTCAGCCATTGTTTTCTTGAATGTATTTTCTGCTCCTTTGTCTTTATACTTTTCTCCTGTTCCTCCCATTATGTGTATATGAGGATCTTCGAAAAGTTCTTGGAAAATATGTATTATGAAAAATCTTTACACGGGTTTCAGATTTTTTTGGTACTCGAGTTAACTTGTACTTTAAATCTATTTTCCTATGAGATTTTTTTTTTTTTTAATTTGCCAAATGGTGCTTGCAATCACCGGAAGGAGACACAGAGACAGAGGGAAAGGGAGAAAGCAGTCCGCTTTTGGGGCATGATCATGCCATAGTTGCTTCTCTTCCATTTCTCTATCACGTCAGGATTTTGGATATACATGCACACATGTGCACCCAGCATTTCAAGTCATTGAGTCTGAATTCAAACCATGCAGTCAGTGACGTGGAATATGGCTTAATCCTCAGGCCGCAGAGCCATGAGCTTTTTGAAATCCCCTCATATTTGTGTGCTTAATGGTGTTCCACACTTCTCTGAGGCTCTGTTCATTATTTATTTTTCTGTGTATATTTAGAGTTGTGTAATTTCTATTGCTCTCCCTTTGAGAGCAAAGTTTTTTAAAAATTAAAAAAAATTTTGGGAGGATTTTTGCTATAAGGTGGATGTGTTTGCCAGAGAGACAGAGAGATATAGAGAAACAGAAAGCGAGAAATCACACCCCAGGGGGGTGGACACACCACAAACCTTCTCCTCCATCCTCCTCTTGGGATTTTGTGCAGGCACGTGCACGCGCCTGGTGTGAATTTTAAGCTGCCAGGTCCAGGACTCGAATTGTAGCTGACTGTGTGGGAGTCCAGTGACATAAACTATTATGTCATCTGCTGGCCTTGAGAGCAGAGTTTTTCTTCTGCCCATTCATACTACTTTTGAATCCCTCTCCTGAAGTCTTCATTTTAGTTATTGTTCTTTTCAGCTCTAGAACATTCATTTAATTCTTTCTTGGTAATTTCTGTCTCTTTATTGATATTCTTTACTTGATCTAACACTGTCATCATACCTTCCTTTACTCCTTTAACCATGGTTTCCTTTAGTCTTTAAGTATATTTATAGTGGCTATTTTGTAGTCTTTTTCTGTTAAATCTGACATCTGATCACTTTTACAGAGTTTTTGTTGCCTACTTTTTTTTTTTTTTCCTGGGATATAGGCCATACTTTCCTACTTCTTTATACATCTTGTATTTTTCTTTTTTTGAAACCGGACATTTTTGATAATACAGTCATGCAGTGCCTAACAACATTTCTGTCAACAACAGTCTGTATGTATGATAATGGTTTCATAAGATTATAATGGAGTTGAAACATTGCTGTCGCCTAGTAACTATGTAGCTGTCGTAATGTAGGCAGTACATGACTCACATTCCTGTGGTGATGCCGGTGTAATCAAACCTACCACACTACCAGTTGGATAAAAGTATAACATATATAATTATGCACAGTATGTAATATTGATGATGATAAATGACTAGGTTACTGGTTTATGTGTAGACAATATTATTTGTTATTTTAGAGTCTACTTCTATTTATAACAAGTATACTGTTAAACAGTATGCCATATTATGACAATGGTAGCCTCATATGTCTTATGTTTACTGTGTCTCTCTGTTTTTTTTTTTTTTTTTTTTTTTTTTGGGGGGTTTTGTTTAGGGGCTGTTGTCTCCCCTTAGGGCATGTGTCCTCACCAGAGAGAGACAAAGTGAGAGGGAAAGTGAGAAATCAACCCCTGGGATGATGGCCACACCACAGTCCTTTCTCCTCCATTCTCCTCCCAGGATCTTGGGTGCACACGTGTCTGGTGTGAGTTTCAAGCCACAAGGAATGGGATGCAACCGCAGTCGACCATGTGGGATCCAGTGACATAACTGCTGCGCCATCTGCTGGCCCTTTCTGTGTCTCTTGATTGTTTCATTTCCTCTTGTTTTTGATTTATCTTGTTCATCATGGCCCCTAAGCAATCGCAATACCGTGTAGCCTTGGTAGGTAGTAGTCTCTGCCATCTTGGTTTATATAAGAAGACTCTGTAATATTCACACAATGAGGCGATTACTGGATACATTTCCAATGTATCCCTGTCTTTAAGTGATTCATGACAATATTGTAGCAATTCCGGGTACTGGTTCAGTTCCCTCTGGGGATATTTTATTATTTGTTTGTTACTGATTGGTTAGATTATTATTATTTAGTTGTCTCTTCTCTCATCCCTATCCCAGTTTGAACCTCTGATATTGCTCCTTAGAGGGTACAGCCTTGGGTCTGCCAGTTACCTCTGGATAGGACTCTTTGTTTCTTTTCCTGCCCACACCCAGATTTGTAGTCTTTAATTGCCGTCTGATTGCTGTATTGTTTTCAGCAATGCCCTGAGGCATAAATTGCTTCCTAGACATCCAATCATATTAGTTTTCAAGGTCAGTGTTTAAGATATTAGGTCATCAGGAAAGTCATGTTGTATTTTTCTATGTTCTTCTATGCAAAAATGCACCGTGATTTTCCCAACAACCTAATATGTTCTTTTTTTTTTTTTTTTGGAGAGGTTTTCGCTATAGGGCACGTGCACTCACCAGACAGACAGAGACATAGAGACAGAAAGTGAGAAATTGCCCCCCAGGGGGGATGGTCACGCTGCAGTCCCTTCTCCTCCATTCTCCTCTCGGGATCTTGGCCATGCACGCACACGCGCCCGGCATGAGTTTTAAGCCACCCGGTCCAGGACGCGAACCGCGGTCAACTACGTGGGAGTCCAGCGACATAGCCATTACGATAACTGCTGGTTCCCAACCTAATATGTTCTCACCCCAAGAAAACTTCCTCCAGCTGTCCTCTTTCCTCGGTTCTCTTGAGCAAACTCTCCAGCCTAGAGTTTAACCTGTATTACCAAGAAATCTACTAGTATTTTCCCAAATACCTTTCACCACAACTTTCACTGTTTCTAAGAGTGCCCTTTGTCTTGAACTTCTCCACATTTCATTTCAAAGTAAGTTACTTGGGAAGAGATTTGAAGCTCTCTGTGTTATATCCTGCCTTTTATTTAATTAAATTAATTAATTTATTTAAGGACAGAGATTATTGCTATAGGGCATGCACACTTGCTGGAGAGACAGACAGAGAGACAGAAAGTGAGAAATCATCCTCCAGGGAGGATGGCCTCTCCACAATCCCTTCTCTATTCTCTTTCCTGGGATTTTGGGCATGCATGCACACAAACCTGGCATGAATTTTAAGTCACTGGGTCCAGAAATCGAACTGTGGTCGGCTACATGGGAGTCCAGAGGTATAACCATTACACCATCTGCTCGTCCCACATCCTTCTTTTTAACTCCCAAGAAAAATCTTTGGCCATGGTTCTGGAGCTGGGAGTGGGGACAATGACATGCTTCTCTCTGAGTGACCCCCCCACTTCAAAAGGTGAGCCCTTGGTTGAAGGGTGTCAGTGGCCTTAGATCTTGGCTTGCTTCTCCCAGAGTGTAACCACCATCTCAGGACCAGTTGGTCCCCAGTACCCTCAGTGGCACTGCATCTGGGGCAGAACTCCTGTCTCATGACAGAGCTCAGGGGCTGGGCAGAAGACAGGAGATCTCTAGACTACACTCTTCAAGAACGCAGCCTCAGTAATAGATAGCTAGAAGTAAGATCACAAATGATGTCCTACCCTTCCCAGGCAGCTAACCCTCCAGTTGGGAGCTTGAGGCAGAAGTCCTGTGTTCCTGGCTGTTTCACTCTGGGGTGGAATTTCAGTGAGTTGTTGAATTGGGAGTGGGTAGAGAGGAAGCAGATTTGGGTCCAAATACCACAGATTCCCACTGTTTTTACCAAATTTGATTGACTTTCTTGGTGATGGCAAGTGGTAGGGTGTTGAGGTACTGGACTCCCACATGGTTGACTGAAATTCAAGTCCCAGATCTGGTGTCTTGCTTTCTCACCCCTGCCATTCTAATTAAATAATAATAAGCAAAATTAAATAAATTATTCTTTAAACAATAGATTTTCTTGATCAAATGTTTATTATATTTTTTTCATTTGCCCTTAGGAACATTTCTAAGAACTTAAATGGTTGCTTTTGAGCAATAATTTTCTCCTTTTTTTTTTTTTTTTTTTTAAGAATTAGTTACCTTTTGGCAGGGCCACCCGGCCCCT
>NW_006159505.1:814490-835362 GCF_000334495.1 Tupaia belangeri chinensis | reverse complement strand
CCCATCTGCCTCCCAAAGAGCCTTTTGGGCGTATTTTCCTTTCCTTCCTATTAAACCTTCTCTTCTACCTAAAAAAAAAAAAAAAAAAAAGAAAGAAAGAAAGAATTACTTGCCTATTTATCATCATTGTTTTTCACTTTTGACCAGAGAGAGACAGAGTGAGAGAGAGAAAGTGAGAAAGTAAGTCACCAAATCTGAGAGTCGAGTCGTGGTCAGCCATGTGGGAGTCCAGCATCTCTAACCCACATGCCACTTGCCAACCCCTTGAGAAATAATTTTCATTTGTTTTGCCAAAGAGTGGGTCTGTAGAGCTTTTCATGCTGTTAATCCAAAAGTCCACTCTTACCCACCAGTTTTTAAATCACTATTATATTAAATTGGTAAGTATTACGGTGTGCATAAATGTCCTGGCTGATACCTTCAAGAGCATCAATAGTGCTGAAAAGAGAGGCAAACACCAGGTTCTCACTAGGCTGTGCTCCAAAGTCATTGTCTAGTTTCTAACTGTGATGATGAACATGGTTACATTGGCAAATTTGAAATCATTGATGACCACAGAGCTAGAAAAATTGTTGTGAACCTCACTGGCAGGTTAAACAAGTGTAGATTGGCCTCAGATTTGATATGCAACTCAAAGATCTAGAGAAATGGCAGAATAATCTGCTCCCATCACGTCAGTTTGGTTTCATTGTACCGAAAACCTCAGCTGGCATCAGGGACCATGAAGAAGCAAGATGGAAACACACAGGAGGGATTCTTTTTCTAGAGACGTAATACACACATACTAATAAAATGCAGCATTGGACTCTGGTGCTTCCAAAAAAGAGAAGATAACCTTTACTCTCTGGGAAAATCTTTCCTCATTAGTGATCTATTTCTGCCCTCCATTCATAAGACAAAGGTTCCTCAGCCGGTAGTCCTTGACTAGTTTGGAGATTTTGGTCCTGAGAGTTTATAGAACTGTAGATACTAGTTTTTCAGTTTTTGCTCTTCTGACCCCAGGCAATCCGCAAGCTTAGATGCTGTCTCTAGGATTTGACCTAGAGGTCAAATGTGGCCCATGTCATGGTAAGGCATCAAGGATGATTCCATTACAAGGGTTGAGACTTACCAATTTCAGAGAGATTCTCTGTATCTGCATATGTGCTGGATATTAGAAATAGAGAAATAAAAGGAAAACTAATATTGTTGCCTTAGAATAAGTTCCCCTAGTGATGGAGATAGCCATGAAAGAGATGAGATTCTATAGAATAGAGTTGCAAAACAGGAGTACCTAAGTTAGCTTTACCCATGTATAGTCACTGATGTATAATCTGGATCTAAACAAATGATTAGGAGTGATAAGGAGGAGAGTATTTGAGGTGAGGGAGTAGCATATACAAAGACTTTGGACTGGTGAAAAGCTTGGTACTTTCAGAGAATTTCAAATAATTTATCATTGAGAATGGGAAGAAGTAGCAGTTGATGTATTGAGTAATAAGACAGCTAAGAACCAGTTTGTCGAGATCTTTTTGCTTGTTTGTTTTGTTTTAAGTCAAGGTCATGCCATGTTGTGATTCTATTGCCTTAAACTTCCCAGCTGGGACTACAGCCATGTGCCACCTCATCCAGGTCTTTCAGTCTTGCTGTGTTTTCCTTGCTGGCCATGAAACATACTGGGTGGATATGTACATGATAAATAATAATCATCTCTATATTTTAGATGTCTGGGGGGAGTAGGGAGAGTGTAATTAAGTGGTAACTACACTATAATGAGAT
Organism: Tupaia belangeri chinensis; assembly: GCF_000334495.1. Classification (NCBI taxonomy): domain Eukaryota; kingdom Metazoa; phylum Chordata; class Mammalia; order Scandentia; family Tupaiidae; genus Tupaia; species Tupaia belangeri. Next base: position 833,604 of record NW_006159505.1, on the reverse strand, counting down.
AAGTACTGTTATAGATGTATACCCAGGGACCTAAAAGGATAAGTACAATGGGGCAATCAACTCACCCAGGAGAGGTCTGGAAAACTTCACAAAAGCAGTGACTTTAACAGGCAAAGAATGGGAAAAACATTTCAAATGGAGTATCATACACAAAGGCTTGCAGGAGTATAAAAGAGCATGGTTTGTTCAAGCAGCCTGAAGTGGCTTGATGTTTCTAGAACAGGGTTGGAAACTTTTTCAAGAAAGGGCTAGATAGTAAATATTTTAGGCTTTGCTGGTTATAGAGACTGTATTATAACTGCTCAACTCTGGCTTTGTTGCACAAAAATAGCCATAGATAATGTATCAGTGAGTAAGCTTGGCTATGTTCCAATAAACTTTACTTACAGGAACAAGAGTGATCTGAATTTGGCTCATGGCCGTAGTTTCCTGACTCCTTATACCTGGAGAGTAAGGTGTCTGGAAGGAAAGAAGAGTGGTCAGGAAGGTCCCTGGGAAGTTAGTCTATGGGACACATTGGGTTAACAAAAGGCCTTGAACACCAGGCCAAGAAGCTAGGGCTTTATTCTGTAGTTAAGGGAAGCCATGAGATCTTAAGTAGGTGGGTTGTTATAATTAGATTTGTACTTCACAAAGGTCACTCTAGTGTCTGTCTGGTAGATGGACTGGAAGAAGTGAAGCTAGATGTACAAAGATGAGTGAGAAATGACTGTCCTCTCCCTGCACTCAAGCAACAGCTTGTGCTCACTGGAGACAGACACTTCACCCCAGAAGCATGCCCCAGCACTCTGCATAAATGGTGCTTAGAGCAATTGTAGCTAAAATGTGGCTCCTTGCTAGATATTCAGGAGATGAAGAATGGTTGGAAAGCTTTTCAGATCTGGAGCATGTGACTTGTAGGTTCCAAAGACTGAGGAGAGGGAGGGTAAGTGGGAATGGAGGTGGCACAGTTTGGTTTGGGAAAAAGCGGTAAGTGAATAGTGGGGTTGGCTAGGGGAGGAAGGAGTAATGGGTTCTAAAGAAGAGAGAACTGACCAGATCCCTAGACCCAGGGATGTGCTGCATCTCTTCTGATTGTACATCACTGAATCCCATTCCTTGGTGGAACTGGACAGGCCTATTTTGTGGCAATTCTAGAGACATCTCTCTTTCTTTCCTGCTCCTACCCACACTATTTCACCACTGCTTAACACTTGGGATGGGTTTGTATACTTTGTGCCACCTCCTGCGAGATCACTTTTCTGAGCTCATAGGGCTAATTATACCTAGGGACAGCTGGTGCTTTGGCTCTTTCGAGAGCTATTGAGCTGCACTTCTAGCCAATGCTGCATTCCCCATGGTAAGGCAAGACTTTTAGGGAACCTCCTTAGACCTTTTTGAGAAAGGAGCTAATTGTTCTGGGACTGAAATAGTAAATCCTTTTTGTAGGAGCCCAAAGCCGCCTGTTTTGTTTTTGCTTTTCAATGCTTTTAAGCTTTGTCTTAAAATCAGAGTTTAGTTATTAGCTGAATGTGAACAGTGTTCAGAGTAAGATGTGGTAATGCCTACTTCAGCTGTATTGCCGTCAGAGTTCTAGCTCAGAGCTACATTCTTGCATGCTATGCTTATGGCTGGGTAACTAGGAGCATCTATTGGGACTGTATACTTAGGCAGGGGAAATAGACACATAACAAGATGGCTAAAGGTTTGCATAATATTCCCAGTCCAAGGAAGGCTGGGTGTGGCAACATGTACCTATAATCCCGGCTACTCAGGAACCTGAGGCAGAGGATGGTGACATAGTGAGACTCAGTCTTAAAATTTAAAAAATAAATCAATAAAAAAAGAGAAAGGGATGCATAGGAGCTGTGGGAGCACAGAAGACATCTTCGATCAAGAATCATTTCCTTGGGTGTAATGGTTATGTCACTGGGCTCCCACATAGTGAACTGTGGGTTGAGCTACAGATCTCGTGGCTTAAAACTCACACCAAGCACATGTGCATACATGCCCAAAATCCTGAGAGGAGAAGGGAGGAGAAGGGATTGTAGCAGGGACATCCCCCTACTGGGGAGTGTGTGTGTGATTTCTCGTTTTCTGTTTCTCCAGTGAGAGCAAGTGTTCTATAGCAAAAAATCTCTTAAAAAGATGTTTTATTCCTTCTTTTTTTAAAAAAGAGTTATTTGGGGACCAGCAGTTGGTGTAATGGCTATGTCACTGGACTCCCATGTAGTAGACTGTGGTTTGAGTCCTGGACCTGGTGACTTAAACTCACACCAGGCGTGTGTGTGCACGCATGTGTGTGTGCACCCAAGATCCTGAGAGGAGAATGAAGAAGGGATTGTGGCATGGCCATCTCCCCAGGGAGGTGATTTCTTGCTTTCTGTCTCTGTCTTTCTCTGTCTTTCTGGTGAGTACACGCACCCTATAGCAAAACCTCTCAAAAAAGGAGTTATTTTATTTAATTATTCATTATCATTGTTTTATTTTATATTTTTTAAGTTGATCAGAGAGAGAGAGATAGGGAAAGTAAGAAAGCAAGTTGCCTGGTCTAGGACTCAAATCACAGTCAGTCATATTGGAGTCCAGTGTCTCTACCACCATGCTACCTGCCCCAAGAATCATTTTCTTGTGCATTCCTTTTCTTATCTCACTATTCTTCCAATAACATTTGAGTTGTGCTTTAAAACTTAGAGTGCTTTAGTGTTTACCAGAAATCAGACTGTGATGCTTTTGAGGAAGGGGGAGTGTATAAGGGATATATTATAGTTGAGACTGTAACTGAGTAATGCAGACTGTTTAAATGCATATGCATGAAGCTGTGAGTGGAGGGGCTATGGCACATGCCTCTTAGCACAGCAGCTGCTGGTCATCGTCATGTAGATACGTGAACTCAGGAGTGCTGCCAAGGGGTGGAGATTAGAGGTCTTAATTAACACCCACTCCCCTGTCTCCATGTTGTTCCAAATTACAGTATATATGTTGTGTACACACACATACACACACACGTGCGCACACACACATACACATAGACTTGAACAAGTTTGGAAAAATGGACTTAAGGTTTGAGTTTCTATTTACCTATCTATCTATCTATCTAACATCTATTTATTTATTTATTTCCCTTAGGGCACATGTGCTCACTGGGAAAGAGAAAGACAGAGACAGTGAGAAGGAAAATGAGAAATCACCCCCAAGGGGGGATGTTCATGCTACAATCCCTTCTCCTCCGTTCTCCTCCTAGGATCTTGGGCATGCATGCACGTACACCCAGCCTGAGTTCAAGCTACTAGGTCTGGGACTCGAACCATGGCTGGCTATGTGGGAGTCCAGTGACATAACCACTGTGCTATCTGATGGCCCCCTAAGTTTGAGTTTGCTTTGGCACAAAAAATTTTGAAATCCATGTGTTTTCATAATAATCATTTTCCATTCACTTAAAAAAATTATTAGAGGGCACATGTATTCACCAGAGAGAGACAGAGAGAGAAAGAGGAGAGAAAGCACTCCCTAATAGAAAGTGCTTTTCTTACTCCTTATTACTCTGTCATATTGGGATTTGGGGCATATATGTACAACATTCCTGGTATGTTTTTCAAGCCCCTAGGCCTGGGATTTGAGCCATAGTCAGCCAGGTAGGATATGGTTCCCTTAACCAATAGGTTATGAGGCCAGCCCTGCATGAACTCCAAGAAGACCTCTTGTATACTAAAATCTTGATATGGGCAATGGATTTGTGTGTGTGTGTATATATATATATATACACACACACACAAATATTTATATATATATAATCAATCATTGGAGGTCAGTTTCGCCAGATGTTTTGATTAAAAAAATAACCTGAGGGACCAGCAGTTGGCGTAATGGCTATGTCACTGGACTCCCATGTAGGTGACCATGGTTTGAGTCCTGGACCCAGTGGCTTAAACTCACACTGGTCACATGTGCGTGCATGCCCAAGATCCCGAGAGGAGAATGGAGGAGAAGGGACTGCAGTGTGGCCATCCTTCCCGGGGGGGTGGTGGTGGTGGTGATTTCTTGCTTTCTGTCTCTCTGTCTCTCTCTGTCTTTCTGGTGAGCACACGTTCCCTATAGCAAAAAGCTCTCCAAAATAAATAAATAAATAAATAAATAAATGAATAAAATAACCTGAAGAGCTGGACTTTTTGTGAAATTCTCAGATTTTAAAATATAGGTTCACTTTTATAAAATGCTCTTCACACCTATAAAAGACACATGCTAAGGCACTTTATGACATCTGCAAACTTGTCTCATTTAATCTTTATCACACTCAAATGAAAAGAGAGGGATTATTAGCCCTCATTTAGTGGGAAAATAGGCTCAGAAAGACCAGTAGCTTGCTCACAATCCACACAGGAAGCAAGCAGTCAATTTCTACAGGTTCTGGACTCTGTATTTGTTGTAGTACACTGCCTTTCTGATTTTGAAGGCCTGGTTGTTGAAGCTTCTTTACTTTGTTCTCTAAAGAGGTTTCATCATCAGGCATTGGGCCCAGTTCCTCATTTTGCATCACCTTTTTGCTAACCTTGTTTTGATATTACTCTGTTTTCCCCCTCACCCCCATGCCTTATGGCCCCAGGGCCTGTATGCAAACCCCCACACAGATCTTTCACTTTCTATCTGTGAGCTTCTCTGCCCTTTACATGATCTCACTGATCAGACTTGGCTGTAAAAATCAGTCTATTTCTTGCCAGTTCTTTATACTAAGCTGGTATCTGGGGTCAGCTGGTAATGGTAGAAAATCCCCTTTCTTGGAGATTTTGGCATTTTTGCTCTCAAGGCCTGCATGTAATATCTGTTTCTCTAGTCTTTGATTAAGAGGGTTTAGGTAGGAGGGAGGATTCAAAAAGGGTTTATCTTAAAGGACCTGATTAATCAAATTGAAGAAATCATGAGGCTTATAGATTTGATCTCTAGAATATATCCTGTGCTTGACATTATCTCATCATTTCCACCGGTACCATCTTGTTTTAAGCCATAATGATCTCAGTCTTGGATTCTTGGAATAGCTGCCTAACTGCTTTTCCTGCTTCTGCCCTTGCACTCTTATATTTGTTTATACAGCTTCAGAGAAATCCTTTTAAAGATATAAATGTCAATTTAAATGTGATCTGTTTAATCAGTGTAACAGTTCCCATCTCAAAAAAGAAAGAAAAAAAAAAGTCAAAGTCCTTGGAACAGCCTAAAAGGGCTTTCTGTTCCAGACCCTTGTGGCTTCTCTGAGTTTATCTCCTTTTGGTCAAATCTCATTAAGTTTTCTTCAGCTACATTGGTCTTTTTAATTTTAATATTAATTTTTTTATTGTTTCTTATCTACCAGCGGGTGTATGCACTTGCCAAAGAGAGGCAGAGAGATAGAGAGGGAGAGGGAGAAAGTACCTTCAATGGGGTGTGATCATGCTGCAATCTCTTCTCCATTTCTCCATCCTGGCAGGATTTTGGGCATGCACGTACATAGTGTGTTTTTCAAGCTACCAGGGCCAGGATACCAAGGATGCAGTTGGCCATGTGAGGTCCAGCTCCTTTAAGCAGTAGGGCTGGCCCTGGCCTACTTGTTATACCTTTGAACATACCAAACACATTCTTGTTTTAGAGATTTTGCATCCCCCCCTGTTCTTGGGATATTCTTCTCTTACTTATTTAACATACCTTTCTCCATACTCTAGATATTTGCTTGAAAGTCACCTTTTTTTTTTTCCTTTATGAGAGAGATATAGGGAAAGGAAGAGACAGTGATATTATTTTTAACAGAGTCCTGCCATGTCACAATTGTCCTGGTCCAGCCTTTCAGTTAGCTAAGATTATAGGCATATGCAACTGGCATGTTCATGTTGACCCAGAAACCAAACCTTGGCTTCCCAGATGGCTTCCAACCTTCCAAGCAATGGTGCTATACATATAGCTGAGCCCAAAGCCCCATCTTTTTATTTTATTTTATTTATTATTATCATACTCTTGTTTATATTACATTGAATCACATATAACTTTACAGTGTATTACATTTCTTCTTCCAGAAGGAATAGCATGCTTATCAGTCAATACAAAGACATTAAAATCCCTATCATCATCATCAGATGGCTTTTCATGATTTTTTACAGATTATTATTATTATTATTACTTTTTAAAATTCAATCACTATTTATCATTTTGCTTGTAAAAAGAATTTACCCAACATGAAATACTTCTCAGACCAATCTAGTTGAGAATACTATACACATCATCAACAGGTAATAAACCATTTGTGTCCAACTAATGTCATGCTTTTCTATTTGTTCTCTTGCTATCCTTCTCCATACTCTTCTCTTCTGCCCCATTCCACACTGTCTTCATCATTGCTAACTATTTTCACTGCTTTTATGCCCTCCAATATTTCTATCTCTACCATAAAGTGCAGATAGTCAGTATGTATTAAGTAGATACACACAATACCTTTCTTTCATGTCCTGGCTCTGACCAATTTCTATCAAATGCCAGGGTCTTGTTGTTTTTTATGGCTGAGTAGTATTCCACAGAGTATATGTGCCACACTTTCTTAATCCATTCCCAAAAGCCATCTTAACGAGACCTTCCTTGGTTCTTCTAATTAAAATGACAAACCACGAATACCGCTACTCTTGGTCTTCGCTATTTCTCTTCCCTGCTTTATTTATATTGTATCTTACACCTCAATTGGATAATAGCTCAATGATAAATTTTTTAAACTATGTACTATATCTCTAATACATAGAACTCTTCATTAGATATTTGTTGAATAAATGAGTGAATGGTTGAATGAATGAATTTGCACCCTCAAGCTGACCATTTTAGACTTTGTGATTGTGTCTAGGGAATCTGGGACTATCTATTCATTTAGTCAACACTTGGGCCTGCCTCACATCCCAGGAGTTAACCCCCATTTATAGGAAGCCATTTCCCACATGACTGACCATGGCTTAGACCCCAGCCTCAGTGGCTTGAAAAACATGCTAAGTGTGTGTACATGTCTCCCCCAAATCCTGACATGATAGAGAAACTGATGAAAAAGGATTGTGGTATAGCCTCACCCCATCAGGAAGGTGCTTCCTCTTTCACTTTCTGTTTTTTCTTTTTTTTTTTTCCCTCTCTCTGTTGAGTCCTCTAGCTGTTAAAACAAAACAAAACAATGTAGTCAGTATTTACTGACATTTCTCTTGGTCAGACCCTTTTCTGGACTCTGGAAATAAAGAAAAATAGATAATAGACATTTCCTGAAAACTCTACTAAGATGTGTTCATGGTAGTTAAATTGTATATTTCTTTGATATTTGACTATCTCTGGAAAACAGTCATCAGTGTTCAGTTTGGTACATATTAATGAGGGTAAGGACTAAGGTGAATGAGTATGTGTGAAGTTAATTACCAGTTACATTTCTAAAAGCTTCGATTTCCTTTTCTTCTTTTGTGTAAAATTCTATTATAGGGGAAAAAATTCTAGCTAATTAAGCATCACCATTTGCAATGCAGGAGGAAACTTTGGATTGTAAAGTCAGACTCCTTGGGTTAGAATATTGACTCCATGACTTACCAGTTCTAACCTTGTGCAAGTGTTTAACTTACCTAATGCTATGGAACAACCTCCCCCAAACTGAACAAAACAACACTTGTTTTGCTCATGTATCTGCAATCTAGGGGTAGATCTCTAGGGATGGGGCATCTGTGTCCACTCAGTGTCAGGCAAACTGCCTGGAAAACTGGAGGCTGTAGTCACCTGAAGTCTCAGTCATTCACATGTGTGACTTCTGGACTGGATGACCAAAATACGTGGGGCTGTTCAGACATCTCTTTCTATCTTGATGTACCTGTTGTCTTTCTGTATGACCTCTCTAGCATAGTAGCTTCAGGATAACTAGGCTTCTCACATGTTTGCTCATGTGTCCATAGACATGTCCTAAAGAGGGAGAATCAGGTGAGATCTGTATTGCCATTTCTAACCTAGCCTTGGGAATCATGCAACATCACTGCTGTTACATACTGTTTATTAGTGGATGATTTATTAATGTTAGCCTATATTCAAATGGAGGGGATCCCAATCTTTTCTTTTCTTTTCCTTTTTTTTTTTTTCATAGTTTGCTAGAATGTACCTGCACTTACTAGAGAGAGACAGAAAGGGAAGGTAAATGAGAATGTGCCCCCCATGGGGGATAGCCATGCTGCAATCCCTTCTCCTCCATTCCCTTCTTTGGACCCTGGGCATGCATGTACACATTCCTGGTGTGTTTTTGTTTTTGCTTTTAAAGAATTATTTTTATTGAACTTTATTTTTCTATCCATTTATTTATTTTAATTTGACCAGAGAGGGACAGAGTGAGAGGGAGAGAGAGAGAGGGAAAGCAAGAAAGCAAGCTGCCGGGTCTGGGACTTGAGCCGAGGTTGGCCATATGGGAGTCCAGTGCTCCTAACCACCATGCCAACTGCCAGCCCCCGTGGTGTGTTTTTTAAGCTGTCCAGGACTCAAACCACATGGTTGGCCACATGAGATCCAGCCACTTTAGCCATTATATCACTGGTTGGCCTAGGGAATCCACCTTTAATGAGAGGGTTGTCAAATAATTTGTGGATATGTTTTATTTTTATTTTATTAAAATTTTTAAATTAAATTAAATTTCCTTAAGAGAGATTTTTGCTATAGGGTGCATGCACTCACTGGAGAGACAGAGATAGAAAGACAGAGAGCAAGAAATCACCCCTGTAGGGGGGATAGCCACAATGCAATCCCTTCTCCTCCATTCTCTTCTTAGGATTTTAGGCATGCATGCACACATGCCCAGTGTGCTGGCATGAGTTTTGAGCTGCTGGGTCTAGGGCTTGAACCATGGATGACCATATGGGAGTCCAGTAATGAAACTGTTATGCCATCTGCTGGTTCTGAAATTTTAAATTTTATTTATAGTAAGATGCATGTGTGCACATGTGACAGTAAGAGAGAGAAAAGCACCCTTTACCCATCAGAGGCAGGGGATGCCATGATCCCCTTCCTCCTGTCCTCCAGTCCATTTAACCTTGGGCACTTGCATGTGTGTCTGGCATGTTTCAGGCTGTTTCAGGCTGTCTAGGCTGGAGATTGCAACCACAGTTGCCATGTGGGATCTGGCTTCTTTTGAGCAGCATGCTGCTAATATACCATGGAACTAGCCTTTATTTTATTTTTAAAATAAAAACCAGAAATATATTTTCTATGGAGTTTAGAAAGTCCAAGATCAAGGGGCTGGTAAATCCGGTTGTCTGGTAAGGGCAGCCCTTCATTTCCAAGATGGTACTTGGGTGCTGTATTCTCCTGAGGGGAGGGATGTTGAATCCTCACATGGCAGAGGGCAGAAGGCCAAAACGATTCCTTTCTTTTTTTTTTTTAAGATTGGTCAGAGGGTGGGGGAACCAGCAGTTAGCGTAATGGCTATGTCGCTGGATTCCCACGTAGTCGACCGCAGTTCACGTCCCGGACCCAGTGGCTTAGAACTCACACCGGGTGTGTGTGCGTGCATGCCCAAGATCCCGAGAGGAGAATGGAGGAGAAGGGATTGCAGCGTGACCATCCCCCGTGGGGGGTGATTTCTCGCTTTCTGTCTCTATGTCTGTCTCTGTCTGTCTGGCGAGCGCACGCGCCCTATAGCAAAAACCTCTCAAAAAAAAAAAAAAAAGATTTGTCAGAGGGTGCATGTACTTGCTAGGGAGAGACAGAGAGAGAAAGAAAGTAAGAAAGTGATACAGTACCCACCACAGGGAATAGTCATGCTGCAATCCTTTTTCCATCTCTCCCTCCTTTTGGGATTTTGGGCACACACATGCCCCTGGTGTGTTTCTCAAGCCTCTGGGTCCAGGACTCAAACTATGCAGTTGGCCATGTGGGATTTGGCTGTGTTAACAGTCAAGCTACAGGCTGGCCCCATCAAGTCTTCATATTTTATTTTATTTTATTTTATTTTAATTATTATTATGTTTTGGTTTGCTATAGGGCATGTGTGCTCCCAGAAGACATGGGGGGAGTGAGAAATCACTCCTCCAGGGAGGATGGCCACACCACAATCCCTTCTTCTCCATATTTCTCTGAAGATTTTGTGTACTCACACACGTGTCCAGTGTATTTTTCAAGCCACTGGGTCTGCGACTCAAACTGTACAGTCAGCCATGTGGGATCTAGCCACCTTAATCACCATGCCACTTGGCTGGCTCCATCAAATCCTTTTATAAGGGCACCTAATCCCATTCATGAGTAATCCATCCTCATGACTTAATCACCTCCTAAAGGCCCCGTCTCTCAATACTGTTATTACACTAATAGTGATGTTTCAACATGAGTTTTGTAGGGGACAGAAACATTCAAATAACCATGCCACCAAGGAAGACTGGGAGAACTTCCAGGGGGAAGAGAAGAGGGAGGGAAGGTTTGGTGGAGGTGTCCTAGACTTCTGTGCAGTCTAAGGAGGCTGCTGCAGCCTTCGGAAACCAGCTTCCTTTCATATCTCTCACCTAGGGTCGCTTGCCAAGAGCAGTCCTCGTGAAGCACATGGACATGTTTTAAAACCATCATAGCAAGTGATTCAGTCTCTCTAAACCCAATGTGATTAGGGGTCAATTACATTTTCTTCAAGGACATTATTGCTCTCATTGGTAAAATAGATATGATTATTCATTGATTATAAAAATGAGATGAAAAATATGATGTAAGTCCTTGGAATATTAGTGTATAAATAAGTACTCAAAAACTGTTGATTCTTCTCTTTCTTTTCTCTTCTAGCTTTTCAACTTCCAGTTGACTGTCATTTATTATCTTTGTATAATTAAAAAATAATGAAGGAATTGCTAATTTAATTTTTTCTAAGTGAAACACAGAAGAGAAGTAGTCCATTTGACAACTAAGTCCTGTGCTCTGGAGGGTGCTGAGTGACGTGGTACACTGGTGGATGACTGTGCTGTGGGTGACTAGATGCAGAGGATCAGTGTGGAAAGCTTGGCAGGCTGGCTCCAGGTGTCTCTTATGACTTGTGTGCTTTTCCCTTTCAGTTCCTGAGGGAAGACCTCAATTACCATGACCCAACGGTGAAACACAGCACCTTCCATGGTGAGGATAAGCTCATCAGCGTGGAGGACCTCTGGAAGGCATGGAAGTCCTCAGAAGGTAATAGGCAGCAGCTGTCAATCCCAGTTGCTGGAATGTTTAGAGAAAAGAGAAGAAGACAGGCAGCAGCTTAACCTTAAAAGGACATGAATATAAAATGCTTAGTAAAGGGCAGATTATTGAAATGATTTCACATACAGTCACTGAATAAGGCTGAATATAGTCACTGCGTTGGGAATAGGGAAAAGTTCTCCAAACAGCTTTGAAATTGTGTTTCATTAGAATGATGTTTGTTTATTTATTTAAAAATACTTATTTCTTTTATGAGAGAGACAGGCAGGCACTCTAACAGGGTCTTCACACTGCCATTTTTGTCCCTCGTCTCAGCTGGCCTGGATCATAGCATGTGCACGTGTACCTGTATTACTCAGGGAAGTCCCAGGATGTGCACCTTTCCCATGTAGGTTTGGTTTTGCCACCTCTGTACCGCTGCCTGGCCTCTATAATGATTTTTAAATTTCCTCCTATTCCTACTCCTTTCCTTGCTCCATCCCCACCCTCATGGAAGAATTTCCCAGTTTCTGAGCTTCAACTCCAGAGGTGGGAGCTTCTCAATCTGTCTAGGCAGTCCTCTTTTTCTGTAGACTGTCTGCAGAGTCTTTTCTTTTATAGGTTAAATAGCACTAGCTCTTTGAAGAAAACAATTTTTTAGCTTCCTCTTTATCAGAGTTTCCTGCCAATAAACATTCATGTCTTTCTTAGATCCTAGAGTTGGATGCAGACCACCCAAGTGTGGTTTGATCATCAAAGAGTCGAGTGGGATTGTCAGCTTCCCAGTGCTGAGCCTTGTGCATCTGTAAATGTGGTCTGATTAGATACTGGTGCCTCAGCAGTCACATCACTCCACTAAGCCATGTAGAATTTAAGGAAAACTTTAGATCTGTGTAAAACTGCTAACCCATGACTATCCTTTCCCCCACCCCGGACCATTTGTTGCAGAGTTTGAGTAAAAGAACATGTCTAATTATGTGAGACTTGAATTTTTCCCAGGAAAGGGAAAAGTAGGGCCTTAGCCTCTTCTCCTTATATATCTGTGAGTAGAGCTTCATTTGATACCAACATGATTGGAAACAATCTTTTCCCAGGGTTTCTTAGGTAGATCCTGATGCTAAGAAGGGTTAAACATAAGTGACCACCGGGGTCCCTGGTTTTCCATACACCTTGATTTATAGTTATTTGTTCATTGTTATGCATTTAATAAAGCCAGATCATAGACCTGCACCTTCTGTTCCTTGGACCAGTGCTTCTTTATCATCTTGGTTGAAAACTAGAAGATTAATTTGGTATGAATAAGTCCATTTCTATTTTTATTTAAATTCTTACCTAGGATTATAGAATTTTAAATCTGAAAGGGATCATCTAAAATGATCTCTCTGGTAGATAGACTATGCTGTGGGTCAGAAACAGGAAGATCTGTGGGAACCAGCAGTTAGCGTAATGGCTATATTGCTGGACTCCCACGTAGTTGACTGCGGTTCACGTCCTGGACCCGGTGGCATAGAACTCACGCCAGGCGCATGTGCGTGCGTGCCTAAGATCCCGAGAGGAGAATGGAGGAGAAGGGATTGCGATGTGACCATCCCCCCTGGGGGGTGATTTCTCGCTTTCTGTCTCTATGTCTCTGTCTGTCTGGCGAGCGCACGCGCCCTATAGCAAAAACCTCTCCAAAAAAAAAAAAGAAGAAACAGGAAGATCTGGATTCTGAGATGGACAGGCTGATGCTTCTTGTTAACCGTATGTTTTATCAATTTAGAAGAAGCATATCACACTTATAGGAGAGAGCTGCCTGGAAATTTTTAGTAGCTGAGTTCCTTGTGGGAGTATTTTTTTAATAGCTCTTAACCAACTCAGATTGTCTACTGATGAAGATAAAGCAATGATATGAGCTTTGAAATTATACCAGCACTTTCCAGGAAAATCTTTCATTAGTATCATATATTGTTTTTCTTAATTTTCTCCAATAAAATGAAGGTAAGATACCTTGTGTTTAAGAGTGGGTTTTGAGGCCTGCAGGTGCTGTGGTGTTTAAGGTGCTTGACTCCCATATGGTTGAGTGTAGTTTGAGTCCCAGATCTGGCAGCTTGAAAATTGTCAGGGTACATATATATATGTGCCCAAAATTCTGAGAGGAAAATGGGGAGAAAGGATTGTAGCATGGCCAAACCCACTGGGGGATGATTTCCTACTTTCCCTCTCTCTGTCTCTCTCCAGTGAGCTCATGTGCCCTATGGCAAAAAAACCTTAAAAAAAAGAGTGGGTTTCAAAAGTAGGAACTTTGGGGCCAGCCAGTAGAGTGGTGATTAAGGTAGTTGGAGCCTGTATGGCCATGATTTAAGTACTGGACTCAGTGGTTTGAAATTCAGCATGAATTTTAAAATCCTGAGAGAATGGAAGAGAAAAGACTATGTTGTGGTCATCCCCATCAAGGGTGCTTTCTTACTTTCCCCGTCTCTGACAAGCACACACACACCACAGCAAAAAAAAAAAAAAAAAAAAAAAAAAAAAGTAGTAGGAACTCTGAAAGATGGCAGGGAGAACATTTCTGGCCTTTCCAAAAACTCATGGAGAAATATCTAAGAAGGGAGAATGGCCAAGAAGACAGAAACAGAGGGACTAAATCATACTACTAGAAAACAACACCAGGCAGTTTTCTAGTGAGAACTTTATTTTTGGACTCAGCAACTCTTTGGAACCCTTCCAGTGTATTCCAAATTGCAGGAAAATGGAAGACAATGGAGCGAAGATTTTTTTTTTTTTTTGGAGGGGTGATGGTGCCAGGGGATGTCCCCATTGCCCATGAACAGGAAAATAAACACTTCAACTTAGTGATATAACTCACAGCTAAGATATGAGAAATGATACATAAGTACCATTTTGGGATTTGTTTGCCATGTATTGTACATGGTGGTTTGACACACTAAAAGTGAGAACATTCTTATGTCCTCTTCCTCACAGTAATTTGTTTCATTATTTAGAGTAAGGCCCCTAACCTCTCTAGAGTGATGATTTCCAGAGCTCCAAAAAGCATCTAAGGCCCTGGCATGGATTGAAACTGGCTGGTTTGAGTTTAGCTAGAAGATATTGATACCAGCAGTGGTCATTTGTGTTTAGACCATTAGCTGGCTAATGTCACTATATCAGTGTGATTACTGTTGTTAACATTTGCTGACTAATATTGGGAGGCAGTCTTTTCTCTGTGTTGTTTAGACCTTAGCAAGGAAGCATGCTCTTTTCCACCTTGACCAGCTCTGGACTTTAATAATAATAAAAATAACAACTCAAAAACTACTCTAATACATAGTGTATAATATGTGCTATGCACTGTTCTATATGTTTTATGTACGTTATATCTTTCTCATAATAACCTTATGAAGTATAGATGCTATGGTTATGCCCATTTATAGAAGAGGAAAATGAGGCAAAGAGAGAGATTAAGTGAAATAATGTAATTCTGTCTCTACCTGAAATTAGTGCAAACTTCCCAAGTTGTGGACAGAGTCCCCAACAAGACACCAGCCATGAACTCAGATTGTTCACAGGTCACCTGTACTTCTGACCAACTGATTACAAATTTAGAGGATTCCCATGACTCTCTCTCAGGTTTAGTAGTTCTGTATAGCTATTCAGAGAAGCCTTATGCTTAGGATTAGTTTTATTATGAAGGTATAAATCAGGATTAGCCAAAAAAAGGAGACCCATCAGGCAAGATCTGGGAGAGTCCTGAATGTGATACTTCTGTGTTCCCTCTCTGTGGAATAGGACACGTCACCATCACAGCACATCAGTGTGTTTGCCAACCAGGAATCTTAACCATGTTATTACATAGATGTGACTGATCAAATTATTGGTCAGGTGATTGCACTTAATCTCCAGCCTCCTTTTCCTCTCCATAGGCTGGGGTGGTATTACGTAGTTCAAAACTCCTGCCCTCTAGTAACATGGTTGGCCTTTCTGGTGACTGGTCCCCATCTTGACACAAACTCAGAGTGATCCAAGACAGCTCACCATGAATAACAAAACATTCCCATCTCTGAGGAAATTCTAAGAGTTTAGTAGTTGCTTGCCAGGAACCAAAGACCAGGACAAAGACTAGCCAAATTCTTTATTATACACCATTGACTAATTAAGTAAAGAAGGATTGAACAAGCATAGCTGAAGAAGGATCAAGAATAAGGACCAATAGGTGGCATGGTGGTTAAGGTGCTGGACTGCCACATGGCTGACCACGGTTCAAGTCCCAGATCTGGCAGCTTCAAATTCATGTGCATGTGTGTGTGTGTGTGTGCCTAAAATCCCAAGAGAAGAATGGAGGAGGAGGGATTGTGGTGATTTTTCACTTTACCTTTCACTCTCTGTCTGCCTCTCTCTGAAGAATGCATAACCCTATGGCAAAAACCTAAACAAACAAACAAAAGAAAAAAGAGTAAGAGCTCCTCAAGGGATCCCAGCAACAGACTAGGATTAGCAATTTCAAACTGGCCTCTCTCAGATTCTCAGATGATTTAGTTTTATTCATTTTTCATCCCTAAGTGTGTTTGCTCAAGAGTCAGATATCACAGGGGAATAATCAGAGTAGTGTAGTCAGATTATAGATTCATATGGGGTAGCAGCGACTCTGTGTGTGTGTGTGTGTGTGTGTGTGGTTTGGGGAGTTTTGCACTTGCCATTCCCTCTAGCACCATGTGAGGTAGGAGCAGTGGCAGTCTTTAAAGGAAGGGATGCTGGGTAGATTTTACAGAATCTTTGAGAAATAGTATTGTTTGCATATTTGAGCCATTGGAAATAGTAGTGAGGGTGGGAGGCACTGACCTAAGGAGACTTTCTAAAGTGATGCTTTCATTTCTTCTAAGCAAAATGTGTTGTTAATGTTTTTCCTTCTCTTTCCTGGATATTAGATGTTAAATGATACAATCTTCCAAAAAAGTATACTTTTTTTTATAATTATTTTTATTTTAACTTTATTTATTATTATCGTTACTCTCCAGTTTGATCAGACAGATACAGAGAGAGAGGGAAAGTGAGAAAGCAAGCCACCAGATTCAGGACTTGAACCACGGTTGGCCATGTGGGAGTCCAGCACCTTTAACCACCATGCCACCTGCCGCCCCCCCCCCCCCAAAATATACTTCTTAAGTATTTTTATGAATCAACACTATCTTAGCTATGAATCTTTTATTCTAAATGATTCCAGCTAAAAGCAAAAGAACCTGACATTCTAATGTCCCTGTGTCATGAAAAAATACTTTGCTAGATTTTTGGAAGCAATGAAATAGACTCCCTGATCTCCATTTCTCTCTGTGCTGCTCTTTGAAGGAGAGGATTTTCTGAGGAAACAGTGGTTAGTACTAGAGAACAAGGGGGCTTTTAGAGAGAAAGCTCAACAGAACTGGCTTTTTTCTGGTGACACAGCACAGGGATACCTGGTGGCATCAGACTTCTTTCTAAACCATTTCAACCATATGAAAGAGTTGGCAGTCCCTTTTTGTTTTTACATAAGCCCAATGAGAAAGATGTTCGTTCTTTTCTTTTTTTAAATTTGCTATACAGTGCCTCACTGGAGACAGAGAAAGGGTGAGAGAACGTGAGAAAGCACCCCCTGGCAGGGAGGATGACCATGCGGCTATCCCTTCTCCATTCTCCTCTTGGGATTTTGGGCATGTATGCATATGTGCCAGGCATGTTTTTCAAGCTGCTGGGTCCAGGACTTGAATTACACAGTTGGTCATGTGGGATGCAGTCATCTTAACCACCACGAGGCCACCTGGCTGGACCTATTCTTTTTTTATTTAAAGCCAACTAAAACTTAGTTTGCTAAATGAATCTTTAAGTCAGTTAGTTAAAAACCTCAGGCATTAATTGTTTGGTGGTACATTTTTTGCGGGAGAAAAAACAATTGGCTTTTTCTTTTCATTCTTCTAATTTTTTATTCTAATAATAAAAACAACTAGCACCTATATGGTGACTTAACATTTATCACAGTCATTTTCTATTTATTTTAAATAGACACATGAGGATTAAAGGTCTTACTTGTATGCTCATTTGATAAATAAGGAAACTGAGCAACTCTCACCTATTTCTGTTACTAAGTCCTTAGGATTTTCTCTCTCTCAGGGCATGTGTGCTTACTGGAGAGAGAGACAGGGACAGTAAGAGGGGCAGTGAGAAATCATTCCCAGAGGAGATAGTCACATTGAAATCCCTCTTCCATTCTCCTTCCAGAATTTTGGGCGCACACACATATGCACACACACATATATAAACACGAACGCCTGGTATGAGTTTCAAGACTCCGGGTCCAGAACTCGAGCCATGTTGGCTATGTGGGAAGCCAGTGATATAACTGCTTGGCCATCTGCTGTCTCTTTATAAGTCACCAAAGGGCATGTGTGCTTGGTAGAGAGAGAGGAGAGAGGAAAAGAAAGCATCCTCACAATGGGACATAGTCATCTGCAATTCCCCTCCCTGCATTCCTCCTTCCCACTAGAAGTTTGCACACCGTCCACACACACCTGGCATGTTTTTCAAGCAGCTGGCTAGAACTGGATCATGGTTGACCATGTGGGATCCAGCTCTCCATGCACTGCATGCAACTACCATCTAAGGGGCTGGTCCCCACCCGTTTAATCTGTCTTATGTATATTTCCTATAAAACTGCTTAGCTCAACTTCATCTTTTATGAAAGATGTTTATTGAGTTGTAATTGACATTCAAAAAGTATTAATTTAGTTTATTATTTTTTAAGTTTTGACACACATACACAATTGTGATCCCACAACCACAAATACAGATAGTGAATATGTTCATCACCTCTGAAAGTTTCTTACAACCCTTGTATCCTCTGCCCCCATCTCTCCCTGACTCAACCACTAATCTGTCTTGTACCACAGATTAGTTTGAATATTCTAGACTAATATGTACTCTTTTTTTTTTTTTGGTAAAAATCTGGCCACTTTCATTCAGTGTCATTATTTTGAGATTCATTTGTGTTTTGCATGTAAAGTGGTTCATTCCTTTGTATTGCTGAGTAGTCTTCTAGGCAGAGATGCAGCACAGTTTACTTACACATTCACCTGGTAGAGGTTTGAGCTGCTTCCAACCTTGGGCTATTATAAATAAAACTGCTATAAACACTCACATACAAATCTTTGTGTAGACATAGACTGTATTTTATTTTTTCTTAGGTAAATATCTAGGAGTGGAATGACTAGATCACATGGTAGGTATAGGTTTTAAATAAACTATCAAACTATTTTACAAAGTAGTTGTACGATTTTATATTCCCACCATCAGGGAATAAGGCTATATTTTTTTTTTTTTTTTGCCCTTGGCATAGTCAGTCTTTTAAAATTGAGCCATTCTGATAGTAGTAGAATCTCAGTGTGGTTTTATTTTGCATTTGCCTAGTGACTAATAATTTTGGGCACCTTTTCATGTACATTAGTTGCCTCTCATATGTTTTCTTCAGTGGGGTATCTCTCAAATCTGTTGTCTGTTTTTAATTTTTTTTTTAAGAGAGATTTTTGTTATAGGGCATGTGTACTTGTTGGGAAGACAGAGAGACAGAAAGCAGGAAGTCACCCTCCAGGGGGGATGGCCCCACCACAATCCCCTCTCCTCCAGTCTTCTTTTGGAATCTTGGGCGTGCACGTACACACGCACACAGCCTGTTTAAAGCCACCGGGCCTGGGACTTGAACCACGGTCGACTGTGTAGGAGTCCAGCAACATAGCCATTACACCATCATCTGATCCCTGTTTTTAATTTTTTAATTCAGTTTTGAGTGTTCTGTAATTATATATTCTTGATTTAAGTCCTTTATCTGAGAATGTGCTTCACAAAGATTTTTCTCCCAGTCTGTGGCTTGTCTTATTCTTTTAATGGTATCTTTTTTTTTTTTTCCTTCCAGTTTGTTATAGGGTGTTTCTGTGCTTGCTAGAGGAGACAGAGGGGAAAAGCAAGAAATCACCCCCCCCTCCCCCCC
>NW_006159505.1:812920-813596 GCF_000334495.1 Tupaia belangeri chinensis | reverse complement strand
ATTTTATATTCCCCCCACCGGGGAAAAAGGCTTTTTTTTTTTTTTTTTTTTTGCCCTTGGCATAGTCAGTCTTTTAAAATTGAGCCATTCTGATAGTAGTAGAATCTCAGTGTGGTTTTATTTTGCATTTGCCTAGTGACTAATAATTTTGGGCACCTTTTCATGTACATTAGTTGCCTCTCATATGTTTTCTTCAGTGGGGTATCTCTCAAATCTGTTGTCTGTTTTTAATTTTTTTTTTAAGAGAGATTTTTGTTATAGGGCATGTGTACTTGTTGGGAAGACAGAGAGACAGAAAGCAGGAAGTCACCCTCCAGGGGGGATGGCCCCACCACAATCCCCTCTCCTCCAGTCTTCTTTTGGAATCTTGGGCGTGCACGTACACACGCACACAGCCTGTTTAAAGCCACCGGGCCTGGGACTTGAACCACGGTCGACTGTGTAGGAGTCCAGCAACATAGCCATTACACCATCATCTGATCCCTGTTTTTAATTTTTTAATTCAGTTTTGAGTGTTCTGTAATTATATATTCTTGATTTAAGTCCTTTATCTGAGAATGTGCTTCACAAAGATTTTTCTCCCAGTCTGTGGCTTTTCTTATTCTTTTAATGGTATCTTTTTTTTTTTTTCCTTCCAGTTTGTTATAGGGTGTTTCTGTGCTTGCTAGAGGAGACA
>NW_006159505.1:792033-812883 GCF_000334495.1 Tupaia belangeri chinensis | reverse complement strand
CCCCCCCCGCCCAGGGAGATGGCCAAGTCACAGTCTAGTACCTTCTCCTCCATTCTCCTTTTGGGATTTGGGCATGCATGCATACTTACCTAGCACATTCTTTTCAAGCCAGTGGATCTGGGTCTCAAACTGTGGAGTTGGCAGTGTGGGATCCAGCCACCTTAACCTCTACAACATTTCCTGGCTCCAACAGTATTTTTTAAACAGTATTAATTTTTATATAGTAGTGAAGTACAAAACCTTTTTTGTGTTTATGGATGTCCCAATTGTTCTAGAATCTTTTATGGAAAATGCTATTCTTTCTCCACTGTATTTCCTCTCACCTTTTGTCACAAATCAGTTGTCAGGCCAGCTGGTGGCATAGTGGTAAGGCAGCTGGATCCCACATGGCTGATTGCACTGTTGGAGTCCTGGACTCTGCAGCTTGAAAAACATGCCAGGCATGTATGTGTGCTTGCCCAAAATCCCAAAAGAAGGAACGGAGGAGAAGGGATTATGGTGTGACCATTTCCTATGGGTGCTGGTTTCTCACTTTCTCTCTCACTTTCAGTCTCTCTCCCTCTTTCTGGAAAGTGCATTTGCCCTCTAGCAAAAAAAAAAAGAAAAAAAGATCACTTGTCATGGTGATTAAGGCAGTTGGCTGGGCACCTGTACATGCATACCCAAAATCCCAATAGGAGGGAGAAATGGAAGAGAAGGGATTGCAGAATGACCATGTCCCATGGAGGTATTTTCTTGATTTAACTTGGAGTTTTCTTTGTGGGATATTTTTAAAGGCGCTGGACTCCCACATGACCAACTGCGGTTTAAGTTCCAGTCCTGACGGCTTGCTTTCTCAATTTCCCTTTCTCTCTCTTGCTCTGTCCCCATAAATAAACAAGTAAATAAAAATAAAGTTAAATTTAAAAAAAGAAAAAAATTACATTGTCAGTATCCTTAAGCTATAAGACTGTTCAGGACTATTTTTAAAAATAATTATTTTATTTTATTATTTTTAATTTGGGCAATAATTAATCTGTGCAATAGAACTTCAGAATGTATTTCTTCTAACTATAACTTTGCCCCCAATGACCATTTTCTTCCTACTCCTCTCTTTATCTCTCTGGAAACCATTATTCTGCTCTCTACTTTCAGGAGATCTGTAGATTCCACAAATGAGTGAGACCATGTGATATTTGTCCTTCTGTACCTGGCTTATTTTATTTACTGTAATATCCTCCAGGTTCATCCATGTGGCATGACAGGATTTTATTCTTTTTATACCTGCTTTTTTTTACCTGTATTTCATTGTGTGTATCTATCACATAAAATGCATTTTTTTTTTCAATTTGACAATCTCTGCCTGGTAATTGGGTGTTTAGTCTATTTATATTCAGTGTGATTATTAACATGATTAAGTTTGAGTCCATTATTCTCCTATTTGTTTATGTTCATCTCTTCTGTTCTTTGTTTTCTTCACTTTTTCTTCCTTCTTTTGGATTGAGTCTTTCATGATTCAGTTTTGTCTTCATTGTTGGCTTATTTGTTACAGCCTGGTTATTTTAGTAGTGACTTTGGGACAGAAATATGCATCTTTAACTATGACAGTCTACTTTCAAGGGGTACTATCAGGTCATTGGGAAAATCATGCCATATTTTTTTCTACGTTTTCCTGTGCAAAAATGCATCATGAGTTTTCTGATGACCCAATATATCCTGTCACATGTTTAAGAACTTTACAATAGTGTGTTTCCACTTTTTCCCGCTTAACCTTAGTTTCCACTCCCTGCAAAGTGGCCTGGAAGTTCTCTCAAGGTCATAAGTTGGGACATTTGTACAACTTTCCTTATGTTTCTCATCGCTCAAGGATCACTTTCTTTAGGCTAATGTCTAATGTCTTGAAAATCATCAATTTCATACACGTTTCAGAAGGGGGGTTTGTTTCAGGAAGGAGGATAAATTCCATTCCTATTACTTCATCTAGTCCACAAGAGAAGTTTCAGCTTCATTATATTTTGCTTGGATTATTGTATTTCATTCTGTTCTTGGTCCAGCCTTGCTCTACTGCAATCTGTCCTTAAATTATTCTTGAGCAATCTTTCTAAAATAAATATCTGACCGAGTCTCTGCTTCCATTTTTCAGTGGCTCCCCCATTTTAAGAAAAGTTTATTGGGACCAGCAGTTAGTGTAATGGCTATGTCGCTAAACTCTCATGTAGTCAACCACGACTCAAGTCTCAGACTCAGTGGCTTAAACTCACGCTGGGCGCATGTGCGTGCATGCCCAAGATCCTGAGAGGAGAATGGAGGAGAAGGGAATGTGGTGTGGCCATCACCCCTGGGGGTTGATTTCTCGCTTTCTGTCTCTCTGTTTCTCTTTCTGGTGAGCACACGCACCCTATAGCAAAAACCTCTAAAAAAAAAAGTTTATTTATGGGGGGAGAGAAAGAAAGCAATTGATCAATTTTTTTTGACAAGATTTAGCCATGTCAGGATCCTCTCACCCTGGCCTCCCAGCCAGCTAAGACTACAAGTGCACACTACTACACCTGTTTAGGTTGGAGTGGGAACCAGACTTGGGCCTCCCACATGACTCCAGCCTCTGAGCAGCAGGGTTCTAGTGGTGTGTGATACCACAGTTAAATCTTTTTTTTTTTTTAATAATGAAACAAATGTACTAGAACAGCAAATTTCTGGGTGGAAAGAATATTCTTAAATGGAATCTGGAGAAATAAAAATATTGCAAAAAATGTTACAAGCAAATTCCTATATAATTATAAATAGTAAGTATATGTTATTTTAAGAGAATAAATGTTGGCTTTCTGGGCCAGGCCTTGGCCTAGTGGTTAAGGCATCTGGATCCCACATGGTCATTGATGTGGTTGAATCCCAGACTCGGTGGCTTGAGGAATATGTCGGATGTGTGTGCATGAGCCCCCCAAATACTGAAAGCTATAAGAAATGTAGGAGAAAGGACTGTGGTGTGACCATTCCTCATGGTGGGTACTTTCTCGTTTTCTTTCTCTTTGTCTCTCTCTGGCTAGCACAGATGCCCTCTGGCAAAGATAAAAAAAGTATGGCTTTCCTTTTGGTCAGTTTTGTGTAGAATTAGTATTAGGTTTGGATCATGAGTGCCATCTCATTTAAGACTCAACAGAATAAGATATTGAGAGCTCAGTACTGAGATAGGCAAGCTAGATTGTAAACTACATTGGGGTAGGGATCTCTTTCTAAATCACTACTCTGTCCCAAGTGCCTGGCATGGAATAGTATAAAATAAATGTTTATTAAACGACAGAATGGATATTTCACAAAAAGGGAAATTGAGGTTCGTAATAGTTAAGTGACATACCCAAGCTGGTTCGTGACAGGATAGAAATCAAGGTCTTTTATCTTCAAATTTAATACATCTACAAAAATATGTTCTTGAGGCCAGCTCCATGGCCTGAATGTTAAGGCAGCTAAACCCCATGTGGTTGACCCTGTATTTCGAGTCCCAGGCCCTATGGCTTCAGAAACACATTGGGCATGTCCGAAATTCCAAAAAGAGGGAGAGATGGGGGAGAAGGGACTGCAGTGTGAACATGACCCATGGGTAATGCTTTCTCCTCCCCCTCTCACGAGTGCACACATCCTTTAGCAAGAAACGTTCTTCAGTAAGAATACAGTTTTCTAAAGTGCTCAAGGATTTGACAACCTTAAATAAGTTTATGTGTGTGTGTGTGTGTGTGTGTGTGTGTATGTGTGTGTGTGTATGTGTGGTCATCTCAGAATAAAACAGGAAGTTTTGGCTCATTTTACATAAAAATCTTTCCAAATTAAGAAAAGCTTCTTTCTACATGTGAAACATGGTATGGAGGCCAGTATTTAGCTTTACAACCTGAGAAGTTACCTGAACATCAATTTCTTAGGGTTCTGTGCTTATTGGCATAAGAAAAGCACTGTCAAATATTTTTAATACTGCTCTTTCTGTCTACTTCTATGAGAAGTTGGTGAGGGTGAGTAATGTGATAGTGAGAAAATATAATGTAAATACCACAAAATGTAAATACCGATGGGATGTATAGCAGGTGATCTAGAACCCACAGATTACTGTCATGTGTTCATTTGAAGACATACTACAGCTTGTGTTTATATTATATTTACTTTATCTCATTTAAAAATTTTAATTTTTTAAAATAATATACCTAATGTTAGTGCATGAATCTATACATTGGCAATGTCTGCTCAAAAAAAATTTTTTTAAGAGATTTTTTGCTATAGGGCATGTGCAGTTGCTGGAGAGACAGAGAGAGAGAGAATGTGAGATGTCATCTCCCGAGGGGATGGCCACACCACAATCCCTTCTCCTCCATTCTCCTCTCAGGATTTTGGGCACACATGCACATGCACCCAATGTGAATTTCAAGCCGCCGGGCCTGGGACTCAAACTGCATTTGGTCATGTGGGAGTCCAGTGCCTTAATCACTATGCCACCTGCTGGCCACTCCCCACCCCCTTCTTTTTTTTTTTTCTTCTTTTTTAAGAGAAAGATTTTTTACTATTGGGCATATATGCTTGAGAGAGAGACTGAGCTAGAGAGAAAGTAAAAAATCACCCCCCGGGGGGGATAGCCATGTCGCAGTCCCTTCTTCTGTGTTCTCCTCTTGGGATTTTGGGCATGCACACACATGCCCCTGGCATGAGTTTCAAGCCACCAGATCCGGGACTCAAACCGTGGTCACTCATGTGGGAGTCCAGTTCCTTAAACAGTAAGCCACCTGCTGGCCCCTTAAATTTTTTTATAGAGAGATTATATCATTAAATAGATTAGAGGGGCCAGCAGGTAATATAGTTGTTAAGGCATTGGATTGCAACATGGCTGACTGGTTCTAGTCCTGGACCTGGTGGCTTACTTTTTCACTTTTTTTTCTCTCTCTCTGGTGAGCACATATGCCCTATGATAAATAAAAATAACGGTGAGTAAAACCAAATAAGTAGTTCTTAAAAAAAAATAGAGAGTTAGCAGGTGGCATGGCGGTTAAGGGTGCTGAACTCTCACATGGCCGACCATGGTTCAAGTCCTGGACCTGGCGGCTTTCTTTTCATTCTCTCTCTCTCTCTCTCCCTCTCTCTCTCTCTGGTATAAATAAATAAATAAATAAAATAGTTAAATAAAATAATTATTTAAATATATATATTTTAATATTTAATACATTTATATATATGTATGTGGATAGATAGATAGATAGAAGACCACATAATTAATCACCTTGTGTATCTCTCTTGTAGACTGTCTATTGTGGAAAAACCCAGAGTCTGGCCTTCCCTGATTCTGTGTAGTATTATTCATTCTTTTACCCGAAGATGTAGTCTCTGACCTGGCGAGGAGCCAGAGAGGCAGGCTGAGGAAGGATGGGAGACTGAGGACTTTAGGACACTGACTCTCATTTGTGTTTCCTCCTGGGATCTGGACATGTGAGTCATCTAGAGTCTGTATCTATACTAAGCGCTCTTTGCCAAATTCTCTAGCCCTCACTGACAGCCTCAGCTCTCTGTACTTGCTGTTGTCTTCTTTCTCACTTTGACCCAGGAATCCTTTCCATCTTCTTTTTTGGAATGAGAAAACAGAATAGGACTTTAAACCTTTAGGGTCTTAAATCTTAGGGTCAAGGAGCTGTAATGTCTCGACTGGATGGTTGATCGGGATCATGTTGAGGCTCAGAGTTGCTGTATGAGAGACAAGTATCATTTAGGGCACTACTTAGCCTGCTTATTTTGTTCAGATTGCCAAACTTCCCCTATGTAGGGCATCTGCCTGAGTCACAGAAAGGCATATAGAGTTAAAAACCAACCAACCCAACCGCCTTGACATGCCAAAAGCATCATTCATTTCACTACAGCCCAGCGATAGAGGGGCTGCCCTACAGCCCAGCGATAGAGGGGCTGATTACATACAAAGTCTATCTTCAGTGGAGTGCAGCGGTCCCTTTAGAGACCGTTTACCTCACCTAATGCAGTGTTCAGAGCAGTGGTTCCCAGATGGGTGCACTTTTGCCCTCTAGGGAATTTTTGACAGTATCCAGAAGCTTTGATCATCATGACTGGCAGCATGCCACTGGCATCTAATAAGTACATACCAGGGATGTTGCTAAACATCTTATGATGCACTGGACAGCCCCTACCACAATGAAGTAGGCCATCCAACGTATCATTGGTACAGAGGCTGAGAATGCTGGTCTAGGGCTACTCTTGCCCGCCTCTGCTAAGGTGTAGGATGTTGATAAAGGAGTTCCTGCTTGCCTAGAGTCTGTGTCCAGGCTTGTATCAAGGTGTTTTCCCAGTAGACAAAAGGCCCTTGAAACACTGTGGCCTCGGGCCTTTCTAGCAACAAAAAAAGTGGCCTTTCTACTCTGTAGTCAAGCAGAAGGGCCCTTTTGTGCTGGATGGGGCTAAGCTCCCTTGGCAGCAGAGGCAGGAGTATGTTGTTCCTTGGTGCTTTACAGGCTAGCACTTGTCTGTCTGCTTCATATCTGTGTGCCATTCTCACACGCCTTCATTATCTGACTCTCCAGACTGGCGTAGATCATCACATTTGTGAGGCATGAGGATACTCATTGTCGGAGTAATGGCTTAAGCATTCTACTGTCCTCAACGCTTCTTAAATCTCAGCTCCATCGTCCTGTTTTCCTTAAATTTAGGATTGAAGGTGTCACTTGGAAATTAATTTCTCCTTTCCTTTCAATGTATTCTAGTCTGGGAATGAAAACTTTAACTAAGCAGAGATGGCAAGTGGTGTGGTGGATAAGGCACTGGACTTCCACGTGGCCAACCGTGGTTCGAGTCCCAGACCTGGCGACGTGCTTTCCCATTCTCCCTCTCTTTCTTGCTGGCTAAATTAAACATAATAATAAAGAAAATAGTAATAATAATAATAATAAAGATGATAATAATTATTATTATTATTATAGTTAGAGTTTGCCACGCTTCCTAAATATCTTTTACCCAACCCTCTGGTAGTCTGTCTTTTAGGATGCAAACTCTGAGACATTATACCTGCCTCATTTCCTTCTCTTGGCACCTTTTCCTTCTCCTTTTCTGTGCTTCTGCAAATAGTGTAGTCTGCTTCCAAAGCCACTCAGCTTTAGAGCTTTCCTCCTAATTTCCAGTGTCTTCTTGAGGACACCGAGAAACTGAAAAAGTTTTTTTTTTTTTTTTTTTGGAGAGGTTTTTTCGCTATAGGGCGCGTGCGTTCGCCAGACAGACAGAGAGAGACATAGAGACAGAAAGCGAGAAATCACCCCCCAGGAGGGATGGTCACGCCGCAATCCCTTCTCCTCCATTCTCCTGTTGGGATCTTGGGCACGCATGCACACGCGCCCGGCGTGAGTTTTAAGCCACCGGGTCCAGGACACGAACCGCGGTCGACTACGTGGGAGTCCAGCGACATAGCCATTACGCTAACTGCTGGTCCCCTAGAAACTGAAAAAGTTTTGTCTTCAGTTTGTTTCATTTGGGATATCTTTCTGACTTTGTGTCATGTGTTGAGCTTCACTGTGGGAGAAGTTGAAGAATGAAGGGACAGGCCCCATTTCCCCCACTTTCCTAGTTTACATGAAAGTGACAGAAATAACCTAAGATGTGAGTTACACCTACCAGAGGAATGCCTACTTTTTGATGAGCATTTCAGAAGTTACCTATAAATATGAGCTGTATATTTTTCCAGAGATTTTCATTGTTGTTTGGAGGCCCACAGTGAGCAAATGTCTGGAACTCATTTAGGGTAGTTAAGCTTTGAGTAAATTCTTACTAATGCCATTGCATATGAAGTGCTTATTTTAGAAACAGTGGATGAGCAAAAATGATTATGCCATGGTTCATGACTTTAATGTTTCCATTACTATTAAAGGGAAATTAGATAGCATTATGATGAAAGATAATTTTTGAAGATATGGATTTTTATTTTCCTTTCTTCTTTTTGGGAGGTTTTTTTTTCTTTTGTTTTGTTTTTTTGTTTTTGTTTTTGCTATAGGGGACATGAGCTCTTGGGAGAGTCAGAGAGACAGAAAGTCACCGTCCCCCCAAGGGGAAATGACAGTGCCACAATTCTCTCTCTTCTGTTCTCCTCTCGGGATTTTGGGTATGCATACACGTGTGCCTGGTGTGTTTCAAGCTGCTGGATCCAGGACTTGAACTGCAGTCAGCCATGTGGGAGTCCACCCCTTTCAACCACCATGCCATCTGCTGGCTCCAAAGATGTGGATTTTAAGAGAGGAGGGTAATGGGGGCTGGTCTCATAACCAAGTGGTTAAGGGAGCCAGATCCCACATAGCCTGTGCAGTTGGAATACTGACCTTGGTAGCTTGAAAAACACTCTGGTCGTGTGTGTGTGTGTGTGTGTGTGTGTGTGTGTGTGTATGCCCAAATCCTGACATGATGGAGAAATGTAAAAGTAGGGATTGTAGCATGACAATGTCCATTGGGGGCTGCTTTCTTTCTCTCTGTTTCTCTCTGGCAAGTGCACACTCCCTCTAGCAGTTAACAGGAAAAAAAAAGATAGGTTAATAATGAATCTTACCATCATTCTACTTCGTAACTCTTCTAGTTTCTTGGTCACAGCAGTTGTTTTCAAACTTGAGAATGTACAAATTCCTTTTAAAGGAAATAATTTATCTTGGACCTGCAATGCTAACTTAAATGATTTTTATTATAATGTTATTTAAATATTTCCAACCTAAAATGAGCTTTAAGTCACTTTGTAAAATTTATATAGAAATATTAACAAAAATAGATTTATACTTTAAAGAATCAAATCAATAAAACGATACGTTTTTGTGAAACCCAGTTGCTCCCAGGCTCCTTCAAGATAGTCTGTCTGTATTACTGGGTGCTGTCTGATGATTCATTCCTCCCACCATTTTTCTCTATTTAAGCCACTATGAAGCTTTGATTTGTATAATACATCATGATCTCATTTGACCTTCATTTGTCTCAAATACATTCCTTATGTATTAAGTCTACTTCTATTCTTTTAAATTGACTCGACTAAGTATAGTGATAAATTTACTTTCTATGTGTCTAAACACACAAATATCAAAATTATTTTCAAAAGAATTTTATGATGATCTGTTTAAAAATTCATCTCATAGGGACAAGCAGATGGCATAATGGTTGTGTTGCTGGATTCCCATGTAGTCAACCATGGTTTGAGTCCTGGACCTGGCAGCTTAAAACTCACACCAGGTGCATGTGTGTGCAGGCCCAAAATCCCTAGAGAAGAATGGAGTCATCGTGGCATGGCCATCCTCCCTGGGGAATGATTTCTCACTTTCTGTCTCTGTCTCCCCAGTGAGCACACATGCCCTATAGCAAAATTCTCTCTTTTTTTTTTTTTTTTGAGAGAGGTTTTTGCTATAGGGCGCGTGCGCTCGCCAGACAGACAGAGAGAGACATAGAGACAGAAAGCGAGAAATCACCCCCCAGGGGGGATGGTCACGCCGCAATCCCTTCTCCTCCATGCTCCTCTCGGGATCTTGGGCACGCACGCACACGCGCCTGGCATGAGTTTTAAACCACTAGGTCCAGGACGCGAACCACGTGGGAGTCCAGCGACATAGCCATTACACTAACTGCTGGTTCCCGCAAAATTCTCTCCTTAATAAAAATAATAAAAATGAAAAATCACCTCATAATACAGTAGGGAGAATATAGTTAACAATAATTTACTATATATTTTAGAGTACCTAAAAAAGAAGATTTGGGGGACCAGCAGCTGGTGTAATGACTATGTTGCTGGACTCCCACATGGCCAACCATGGTTTAAGTCACGGACCCTGTGGTTTCAAAATCACACTGGGCACGTGTGCAGGCATGCCTAAGATCCTGGGAGGAGGATGGAGGAGAAGCAATTGCGGCATGGCCATCCCCCTGGGAGGTGATTTCTTACTTTCCCTCTCACTGTGTCTGTCTCTCTCTCTTTTTGGCACTGTGTCTATCTGTCTCTCTTTCTGGTAAGGGCATGCTCCCTAAGGCAAAAACTTCTCCAAAAAAAAAAAAAACAAACCCAGATTTTGAATGTTCCCAAATAAAGTAATGATAAATAGTATAGCTGAGATGATGGATATACAAATTACCCTGATTTAATCATTACACATTGTACTCTTGTACTGTAAATCACATTGTATTCTGCAGATACAATTATTATGTACATACATACAATTATTATGTAAAAAAATCTCTTATAATATAGATGGGTCTATAATGAGATTTTTTAAATTGCATATAATAATTGCATGGTAGCACTGTTGCCTGCCTATGTGAGGCCACATAGGAGGCCCTGGTTCAATTTCTGGCCCATACTACATGTAATCTTAGCCAAAAGGCTGAGAAGTGATCCTGGCCCACCCTAAAAAGTCAGGTGAGGTGGCACATGCCTATAATCCCAGCTACACAAGAGACTGAGGCAGGGTGTTTATGAGGTAGTGAGATCCTTTCTAAAACACCACACAAACAACTATGTTATAATTATAATAATGTAGAATGATAACCCATAGTTCCCACATATGGTCACCATGTATGTGATTTTGGCATTCTGTGAATGTAATTTACAATAATTGTTCCAGTTGGAATTAGCCTCTTCACATAATATAAGCAAAAGAGGAAATCCACTTGTTGCACAAAACTGAAATATCTGAGAATGGAGAATGTTTATAGGCATGGTATCACTCAGGGCATAGATAATGACATCAGGATCCATCTCTTGGCTCAGATTTGCCTTTAAATAAAGTCTTCTAGCCATGTCAGGGAGGATTTATATTGTATTGTGTGGGTTATATTAGGTTATGCTGTGTCATATTATATTATGGCTTAGGACATGGGCAATGGAGCCAGACTACCTGAGACCCAATCTTGGCTTTACCAATTTCTATTTGAGTAGCCGTGAGAAAATTATATAATCTTTCTGTGCCTCTCTTTATTTTTAAAATGTGAATAAGGTGCCAGGTGGTGGCACAGTGGTAACACAGATGAACACACGTGGGGATGGTCCTGGGTTTGCATCTCCAGACTTCCTTGAGCGTACTGTGTGTGTGTGTGTGTGTGTACGTGTACACCTGTCATTCAAGCTGGCTGCAACTGAGTGTAAATCATGGTCCTGAAAACCCTGTTGGGGTGCCTCTCTCTCTCTTATAATTAATCAATCAATAAGTAGAATATCTGCTTAACATGGTGATAGGGTTAGTGAGTTAATATATGTACAGTGCTTAGAACAATGGTATCATAATATAGTTAAGTGCTGTATAAGTGATGGCTTGTATTATTGTTTTTAAGAAGTTATTTACTTCTGTGGGGGGGAGAGAGACAGTTACTCCAACAGGGTCTTTATGCTACAGCCCATCCCCAGTCTTAGATCATGGGCATGTGCATATGTGCACCCAGCAAACTTAGTGAGGTCCTAAGACATGAACTCAGGACCTGTCTTATGTGAGCTCAGTTGTATACCATTGTACTACCACCTGGGCCCCTAGGGCCCAGTATTATCAGTATTAAAGTTTAGGATTATTTTATCCCAAACACCAGTATAGTAGAAAAGTAAGCCTATTCCCTGTGGGTCAGATAAAAATCCCAGAATTTGGTTTCTTCAGCCTCGACTGGGGTTATGTGCTAATCCTTTTACCAAACATGGGGCAGGAAGATGATATGGACTGGCCTAGTGTGGATTGTGTATTATACACTATGCTGCTCAAGTTGGTTTAGCCTTACCTGAAGCCTATTAGCTAAGAGTAGGAGAGGGGTGGGTGGCTCCCCACATACAAATTCAATGCACTCTTGACCATTATAGTGTTATCAGATAGAGCATAAGTGATGTGGGCAAGCTGTGGCATGGCGGTTAAGGTGGCTATGTACCACATGACTGACTGTGCAGTTCAAGTCCCAGACCCGGTGGCCTCAAAGGTATGCTGGGTGTGTGTGCCCACATGCCCAAAATCTTGAGTGGAAAATAGAGAAGAAAGGGTTGCCATGTAGCCATACCCCCTCACCAAGGGGTGCTTTCCATCACCCCAAAACATTGCTTTGTGCTCCTTCTCAGTCTTCAGTCTCTCCTCCTCCCTCCAGCTAACCATTGATCTAATCATTACTGACTTGTCTTTTTCAGTTTTATATAAATAGTCATACAGTATATATTTCTTTCATCCTTAGAATTTTATGGGAAACAAACGTTAAACCCACAAACATAGGACTAGCCTGTGGTGTAATATTTAAGGTGGCTGGATCCCACAGGGCCTGTTGAATGGTTTGAATCCGAGACCTGGCAGCTTGAGAAATGTGCTGGGCGTGTGTATGTGCATTCGTGAGTGCACATGTGTGTGTGTGTGTGTGTGTGCACCCAATATCCCCAAAAGAGGGAGAAATAGAGGAGAAGGGATTGTAGCATGACCATTCCCATTGGGGAATGTTTCCTCAGTCTTCCCCTTCACTGTCCCTGTCTCTCTCTCTGTTCTCTCTCCAGGGAGCACACATACCCTCTGGTATAAAACATACATATACACACAAACATATGTGGAAAATGCTAAGGTCAGTATATCCATAACAGTAAGTGTAAGCAGTGCAGTCATGGTTTTGCTTTTCTCTTTCTGCAGTGTACAACTGGACCGTGGATGAGGTGGTGCAGTGGTTGATCACATACGTGGAGCTGCCTCAGTATGAGGAGACCTTCCGGAAGCTGCAGCTCAGTGGCCATGCCATGCCAAGGTCAGGAGAAGACTGGGTTTTTTTCACTTGGAGGGGTAGGGAATAGGCTCGAGTGGAAAGGGAATGGGCTCGAGTGGACCTCGCTTCAGGTTGCTCTGGCTAGTTCAGTAAGGTTCCACCCTTTTCAGGGCTGAGTCTATAGACATTTACTTTTCTCATCTATTGTGCACTTGCTAGAAAACTCGATGAGCACATTGCAACCATTCTCTTATTTAGTATTCGTATCGATCCTAGGATAGTACTTATGGCTGCTCTGTATCGAGTGCTTAATATATGCCATGCATTCATTCTAGTTGACATTTTATATACAGTATCTCATTTAATTCCTATGTCAGTTCTGTAAAGTGGATATTATTGTACATAGATGACGAAACTGGTTAAGTAACTTTTCCAAGGTCACAGACATGGTTAGTTAGGGACAAAACTGTGATTTGAATCTAGATCTGGGTACACTTGAAAGCCTGAAATATTTACGTTTTCTTTTGCTGTCTTCCCTCCAGCAGCTGCCCCTTTTATCACTCAGGAACCTCAGGGCTCTACTGGTCTCCTCTGGGTTAACCAAATGCAATTTATGTACTCTAAACAAAAAGATAGAGAGGTGGCCACAGCCTCGTCTCCAGGATGATTATTCTAGTAGCTGTTGTATCTTAACTCTTTGCCTCCTTTATAGGCAAGAATTGCTAGGATTTTGCAGGGAGTGGGGAGGAGATGAAGTACTGCTTGGACTTCTTGTATGTCAAACTGTTGCCATATATCATTCAGTTATTACTCTACACTTACTTTTTTATTCAACAAATATTTACTTGCACAAGTGCTCTATAAATGAGAGGGATAAAGATGACAACAACTTGCCCTTGCCCTCAAAGGCTTACTGTCTGGCAAGTGCTGATTATGTGTAATCTGTCATCTTACTGTGTAGGTATATCTGGTTAGGAGCTTCAGCGAAGGGGAAAGGAGAAGGTGAAGCTATTGAAATGCCCACACATTGCAGTCTCCAACCACAGAGCCACTGGGCACTGCTGTCCAGGCCTAGCTGAGCTGGCTGTTCCCTCTTCTGCTGTTCGTAGCCTCCTTTTCACAGTTTCTCCCTACTCTGGGGATCATAATCATCTTAATGTTTGCACCTTCCTTTATAGAATGCTTTTCTATCTATTATTTCAGTTGGTTCTCCTAATTCTGAGAGGAAGGAATTCCTCCTCTTTGCAACTTTTGGGTGAACAAACTGAATTTTTATAATTTATTCAAGCTGGTAAGTGGATAAATTATAATAATTTTTTTTTCTTTATTTTGAGAGGTTTTTACCATAGGGCATGTGCACTCGCCAGTGCTGATTATGTGTAATCTGTCATCTTACTGTGTAGGTATATCTGGTTAGGAGCTTCAGCGAAGGGGAAAGGAGAAGGTGAAGCTATTGAAATGCCCACACATTGCAGTCTCCAACCACAGAGCCACTGGGCACTGCTGTCCAGGCCTAGCTGAGCTGGCTGTTCCCTCTTCTGCTGTTCGTAGCCTCCTTTTCACAGTTTCTCCCTACTCTGGGGATCATAATCATCTTAATGTTTGCACCTTCCTTTATAGAATGCTTTTCTATCTATTATTTCAGTTGGTTCTCCTAATTCTGAGAGGAAGGAATTCCTCCTCTTTGCAACTTTTGGGTGAACAAACTGAATTTTTATAATTTATTCAAGCTGGTAAGTGGATAAATTATAATAATTTTTTTTTCTTTATTTTGAGAGGTTTTTACCATAGGGCATGTGCACTCGCCAGAAAGACAGAGAGAGACAGAGAGATAGAAAGCGAGAAATCACCTCCCCAGGGGGGATGGCCACACCATAATCCCTTCTCCTCCATTCTCCTCTCAGGATCTTGGGCACACATGCACACGTGTCCGGCGTGAGCTTAAGCCACTGGGTCCGGGACTTGAACCATGGTTGACTACATGGGAGTCCAGCGGCATAGCCATTACACTAACTGTTGGTCCCGATAAATTATGAGATTTGAACCCAGATCTGCCTGGGTCTAAGTGCCCTCCTTTTTTCACAACGTCTTCCTCTTGCCCTATGTGGTTGAATATAGGCTTCCTTGCAGTGTGCAGTTCAATTTTATTTAATGAGATTTCACCAACCGCCTACCATGTGTTGTGCTCTCTACTGTGCCCTGAGGACAAAGAGGTGCATTAGTTCTTACTTCTGCCTTGGGGAACTCTATGCTTAGTGGACGAGACAGACAATTGAACAGATGATTAAACATTAAGATCCAGAGTTTAGATTTCTTTCTTGCTAAGCATGGAAATAAGAATATTGTCTTGTGGATCCCTGTACCATTTCATCAAGGGGAACGCCTATGGTTTGGGTTAACACTGTAATGAAACATAGAATAAGAAGACAATTCTCAGGTTGTGGGTTCATTTAGCCCTCCTGTAGCTAGGGTTACAGCCAGCCACAGGTCTAGACAGGTTGGACACAAGAGTAGAGCACACCAAGCTGTGGTGCCTTTGTGACACCAGGAAGCACAGAGCCTTCCATGCATAGGGCAGTCCCAGGCCAGTGTGGTATCATGGGGAAAACTGAGCAGATTCTAGATGATTTCTTGGCTTTGCCACTTACTTGTATGTGACTTTGGGCAAGTTACTCAAATCTAAATCTCAGTTATCTTACCTATAAGGTGGGACTATTGAGTTGCTGGAAAAGTCATGATGCATTTTTGCATAGCAGAACATAGAAAAATACACCATGACTTTTCCAGTGACCCAATGATAATAGAGCTGAGTACTTAAGGGTTGTTGTGAGGATTAAATGAGATATTTTATTCAGTGTCAGTACAGTGCCAGATGCATAGTAGTTGCTTAGTAATTGTTATTTCTTACTTTTTAATTTTCCATATTGCTTAGATGTCTTTAGCATTCCAATTTATAGGAGATAGAAATAGAAATACAGAAATAGAGTGTAGAAAGATGACAGTGTTTGTTTTGATCAGTCAGATGAAGTCCAAACCTGGCAGAAGTGTTCCAAAGAGGAGGCCCATGAACTCCCGGGCTTTTAGAAAGCATCTGATTTTACATATTTATGCAGAAGGAAACTAAGGCCTTAGGGAATGGAACAAGCAGCTTATGATCGGACAAGTGAGTCACTGATAATCTGGAATGAGAAGCTAGATTTCTTGACCTCCTAATGATGGTGACCTACTGTCTCTCTTGTGGATGGACTTGATTGCTTTTCAAGATCAGGAAAAGGAAATAGCTGCTCTTATGTGCCCAGATGGGATTACAGATTGCATAGTGTGATGTCCAAAGTGGCTGCTTTTCTAGCTGGAGAAGTAAAGCTATACATCAGAAAGGAGCCTAACCTTATGTAATTAGTAGTTTTAACATTATCACTTGCAGCATCCAGACCAATGGGAGAAAGAAAAAGAAAGGAAAGAGACAGATATTTGTAAATTGTGTGTGTGTGTGTGTGTGTGTGTGTGTGTGTTCTTTTTGCTATAGGGCATGTGCACTCACCAGAGAGAGACAGAGATACAGAAAGTGAGAAATCACCCCACAGGGCGGATGGCCGTACTACAATTTCTCTTCCTTCACTCTCCTCTTGGGATTTTGGGCACGCACACACCTGTGCCCAGCATGAGTTTCAAGATGCCATGTTTGGTACCTGAGTCATGGTCCCAAACATGGGACCATGTGGGAGTCCAGCAATGTAACCATTACACCATCTGCTGGTCTTAAGACAGGATTTTGACCGGGTTTTACTCTGTCATGATTCTCCTATCCCAGCCTCCCAATTAGTTAGGATTATAGGCATGCCTGGTGTGTTCAGGATGGCCTGGACTGTTCAGGACGTGAAATCTATGCTTCTAGCCTCCCAAGTGGTGGTGCTATCTGTGCACTGCCATGGCTAGCCCTTTCATGTCTTATGCTCCTCTCCTCTCCTCCTACACCCACTGAGTCTCAACAGAAGAAAAAAATAAATCTAGTTTTTCCTATGTTGTTTTCTTGTTTATAGACTCATTAAAGTTATAATGACAGTATGGTTGAAGGTTATTAAAAATTGCAGTAATTTTATTGGCAGGAAATTGTACTTCTATGACACAAATACAGAACTAATTAAATTTTTTCATCAGCAGGTTTATATATAATGTCATTGGGCTAGAGTAAGGATAATTTAGAAGTAACCAGGATTACTGGGTTATGTATCATGGCATTTTGACCTGGGTTGGACAGGAGAATGCATTTACAAGTAGTAGGAGGTGGGGACTGGTATAAAGAAGATAATCTCTGGAAAGAGAAGCATAACAGAAGATTTACAGTTGGGTGTGGTAATGGTCACAGGTGCATAGTCTTTACAGGGTGGGGTAGTTAGGGGATGATAGATTCAGGGAAGGAGGTGAGCAGATTCTTGGTAAATGTTATCTGTCCCCCGATACTCCCTGTCGAGATCCCACTGGTATAGATTCTGTATTCTAGAATGCAGAGGGAATGATCACCAAGAGTTAAAAGTGTTTCTGGAAAAAATGGGTAGTCCTACCGGGATCCTTCCCGGCTTTGCTGGCAGGGAACTGATCCCCTCCTCTTTGCTTCAACAGGCTAGCTGTAACCAATACCACCATGACAGGGACTGTGCTGAAGATGACAGATCGGAGCCATCGGCAGAAGCTGCAGCTGAAGGCCCTGGACACAGTGCTCTTTGGGCCTCCTCTCTGTGAGTCCTTTGTAGAGGAGGGCTGCTGCTGTACTGTGAAACTCAAAGCTGTTGGAGTGGCTGCGTTGAGATCCTGGGTCTCCCAATAATGGAGGTGCAAGGCAGCACCTCCATTATTTTTGCTGGTGTTGAGCTCTGAAACAGTCTTGTATGTTAGTTCAGCCAGATATTAACATCCATTCACTAAATACGTTAAGGAAATAGCTATTTTGTGTCAGTGCTGTGCTGCATCTCATAGGAAACCTGCTGGATCATATTGTGCACTAAAGGGGAAAAGCAATATGGGGCAGTATATGTTGCTTCTCAGGTCCAGAGAGGGATAGAGAAGTTATCCTATAGAACAGGTGGCATGTGACCTCCTCCTCTATAGGTGGTAGAGCTTTTTCCATGGAGGTTGCAGAAGAGAACATTCTAGGTATGGGAAACAACCTGAACCAGAGCACAAAGACTAAAATATGCATAGTATGCTCAGAGGAAGAAGTAACCGATAAGAGGATGAATGCCATGTAGCTGTTAGCAGTGGTTGGTCCAGCAATGATCGAGAAGGACAAAGTGGCTTTCACTGAAGCAATAGAGACATGCTCAGGCTTAATGGTCTCTTCAGGCAGGGACTAGTTGAGAGAATTAGGTGGTTTAGTGCCTGGAGTTCTGCAGAGTGGGTACAACTTGCCATTTTTTTTCTTATTCTAAATGAATCAAGAGAAAACAAAAGTAATGAGACTTCTTGGAAAATTAGACATGACCAAACATGCTCTTGGGCCCACTCCTTGCCCTTTGGCATCAGGTGATGATGCCAAAAGCAGAATGCTATTGAGCCAGGAGCCAGCCCAGAGAAGCAGCTGGCAGGCAGAGCAAGAGGCAGTCCAATATTTCCCTGTCTGTGCATGTGGCTTGGCAGGTACCCAAGCTGATATCTTAATATAGGTGGGTCTGTGTACCTTTTGAAAGTGTATAACAGGAGGCCAGCAGGTGGCGTGGTAGTTGAGGTGCTGGACTCCCAAATGGCCAATCACAGTTCAAGTCCTGGACTTGGAGACTTGAGGCTCATGCTCTGTGTGTGTGTGTGTGTGTGTGTGTGTGTGTGTGTGTGTCTAAAATCCCAAGAGGAGAATAGAGGACAAGGAATGGTAGTGTGGCCACCCCCTCAGGGAATGGTTTCTCATTTTCCCTCTCACCATCTCTCTCTGTCTCTCCAGTGAGCACACACACACCCTATGGCAAAAACCTTAAAAACAAAAGAAAGAAAAAGAAAGTGAAAGAGAGCAACAAACCCACCTCCTTAGCTACATTGTTATCTTTTCTTTTTTGGGGGGGGCAGTGGTAGTGTTCTAGGACATGATTTGCTTATTATTCATTGATAAATTCTGAATAAGTAACAGTGAATGTCTCTACTCACAATGTGAGGCCTACCCTGTGTTCAGCAATGGCTTTTCATTCATTCAGTGCCATTTACTGAGTATATACTATGTACCATTATCAAAGACAGGGTCCCTGCTCTTAAAGATAGTTGTTTGTAAACTGTCAAGAATTATGGAGTATTAGCTAAAATTCTTTGCTATGTAAAATAAATGTTTGTGGAAAAATGTAAAATAAAAACAAGTTGTAATGGAAAAAAAAAGAAAAATTAATAAAATGTCATGGTAATAAAAAAAAAGAGTTCCATTTAAATGGAACTAGGCATGCCAACAAATATCATCAATGGTCAACAAATAGAGCAAGTGTTATAGCTATAGCTGTGTGGTATAGTGTAGGTACTTCCAGAGTTCAGTTAGGGGTGCAGAGTAGGGAGGAATTTCCTATTGGAGCCCAGGAAGCTCTATTGAGAAGATAATTCTTGAACTGAGTCTTAGAAGATGGGAAGTGACCAAGAATTATACACAGTAGTAAAAACTAGGCTACTTTTACAAAGGCTCTCCTCTGTCATCCCTCTGGAAGTAAAGGCCTTCAGTAGTCAGACAGTCTTAGTTTTCTAAGGTGTATGTGTTTTGTATCAAAATAGGTCTTACCATATCTGAAAGAGTGCATTAGAAACTGCAAGTTAGGGTTGTCTGCATAATGCAGCAATTAAATTCTGTGTGTTGAAAGCAGGTTCTCATATGGCCAACTGTGATTCAAATCCTGGCCCAGAGGCTTGAATCAACACATTGGGTGCATGTGCATGCATGCCAGATATCCTGATGGGATGGAAAAATTAAGGAGAAAGCAACGCAATATGACCATGCCCATTGTGGGGAGTGTTTATTCTCTCCCTCTCCAGACTCTCTCTTTGGAGAGCATGTATGCCCTCTGAAATTAAAAGGAAAAAGAAAAGGGAAAAGAAACTGAAGTTCAAAGCAGGCAAAGATTCTGTTTGGAAAAATTAGCTTGCATGAGAAGAAGAATCTTGGGTCCATGGTTCTGGGTCCAGGAGATCAGAACCAACAAGAGAGGCCTGAGTGCATCAGGTTAAACTGGTACTGGGGCAGTTGCATTTTCCTCCTAGGCTCATTACATATTGCCTATGTACTGCATGTAATTTAATACAAGAAAGGTCAGAAGTCAGCTGGTGGAGTCAGGAGACGGCACAGCAGTAGTGCAACTGTCCCCCATCAGAAGGTCGTCTGCTTGAGTCCTGAGGTCTCCATGAGCATGCCAGGTGTGTGTCTGCGTGCCTGTGATCCAGGCTGGCTGAGACTGGAGGTGGATTGTGGCATGAAGACTTATGGAGAGTGCCTGTTTTCTCTCTGTCAGTGTCTCTCTCCTTGTCATGGAAGACATAAATAAAAACTTAAAGGAAAAAAAGAAATTTTTTTTTCAGCAGGAAAACTCTGTTCCTGAGGTGACAGAATAGAGATACTAAAGCTAATATACTTGGCACCAGTTAGGATTGCTACAATAGTTCATTTTTTTTCTGTTGTTGTTTGTTTGTTTTTTAAAATGGAAAATGGTTCTAGCTGCAGTAGCACACACTGATTAACACTTCTCAACACATGTTGAGAAGCCCACCTTAAAAACAAGCCAGCTGTGGTGATGTGTGCCTATGGTTCCAGCTACTCAGAAGGCTGAGGCAGAAGGATTGTGACCCTGTCTAAAAACAAATAGCAACAACAAAAGGAAATTAACAAGTATTGTGAGGGTGTGGAGAAACTAGAACCCTTTTACATTGCTGGTGAAAATGTAAAATGGTTCAACTACTATGGAAAATAAGTTGGTTGTTCTTCAAAAACTGCATTTAGAGTTACCATATAGCCTAGCAGTTCCATGCCTGAGTATATATTCAGAGAATTAAAAACAGATACTCAAAACAAATACACATGTTTATAACAGCACTAGTCACAAGAGCCACAAAGTAGAAACAGCCCAACTGTGTGTCAGCAGATGTTTGGACAAATAAATGATGGTATGTATAGTGCAAATGCCCTTTGGCAATTTTTAAAGAAGTTTGTGTGTGTGTGTGTGTGTGTGTATA
>NW_006159505.1:760464-792017 GCF_000334495.1 Tupaia belangeri chinensis | reverse complement strand
TATATATATATATATATAATTTTGTGTGTGTGTATGTATGTATGTCTGTGTGTGTGTATGTATGCACAGTGGAATATTATTCAGCCATAAAATGGAATGAAGTTCTGATAGTACAATGTGGATGAATCTAAAAAACATTATGCTAAATGAAAGAAGCCAGACACAAGAGGTCACATCTTGTATAATTCCATTTGCTTGAAGTATCAGAATAGATAAACCCTTAGAGACAGACTGCAGATTGCTAGGGGGCAGAGGCTGGCAGAAGGAGAGACTGGGAAGAAATGGGTAAGACATTTTTCTTCTGAGTGCTAGAAATGTTTTGGATCTAGATAGAGGTGGTAGTTATATAACATTGTAAATGTACTAAATGCCACTTAAATGTTTATTAAAATTTTTTTTTATTTGTAATTTTAAAAAATTTGCCAGAGGGTGTGCTCACTTACCAGAGACAGACATAGAGGGAAAGTCAGAAAGCACCCTCCATGGGACATTATCATGCTGCAATACTTTCTCTTTTTTTCCCTCTTTTCAGGATTTAGGGCATGCACACATATGTGTCCTACATGTTTCAAGCTGCCATTTCCAGGACTCAAACTATGATAATGCATAAAGAATGATTAAAACTCAACAAGACAGATCAGCAGATGGTTAATGGTTACGTTGCTGGACTTCCATGTAATCAACTGTGATTCAAGTCCTGGGCCTAGTGGCTTGAAACTCATGCCAGGCATGTGTAAATGCATGCCTAGGATCCTGAGAGGAGAACAGAGGAGAAGGGATTGCAGTGTGGCCACTTCCCCTCTCCCCGCTCCCCGTGAGATGATTTCTCACTTTCTTTCTGTCTCTTTCTGTGTCTCTGATGAGCACACAAGTCCTATAGCAAAAATCTCTCCAAAACAAATAAACTCAACAAGAAAAAGACTTCTAATTTTAAAAAGAGCAAAATATTTGAACATATATATTTCTTCCATGGCCATTATGCACATGAAATAATGCTCAGCATGATTTGTCATCAAGGAGATACAAATCAGAACGACAATTAGGTCGTTTTCACTCATCACAGTAGCAGGTGCTGACAAAGATGTGTAGAAATTAGAATAATAGCCAAAAATACCCAGTGAAGGGCAGTGTCCAGTTGGAGGCCTAAGCTAATGTCTTGCTGTGGCAGCAGATCATTCACTAAGGGGACTTTTCTTCCTCTCCAGATTATTTATATATAAATTTCTTTTTTAAAAAGAATTATTTAATTTTATTTATTCATTCATTTATTTTAATTTGACCAGAGAGAGACAGAGAAAGAGAAAGTGAGAAATCAAGCCACCATGTCTGGGACTTGAACCATGGTAGGCCATGTGGGAGTGT
The DNA here is from genome assembly GCF_000334495.1 of Tupaia belangeri chinensis. Lineage (NCBI taxonomy): Eukaryota > Metazoa > Chordata > Mammalia > Scandentia > Tupaiidae > Tupaia > Tupaia belangeri. Next base: position 790,655 of record NW_006159505.1, on the reverse strand, counting down.
CCAGTGCCTTAACCACCATGGTATGTGCTGGTCCCCTCTCTGCAGATATTTTATTAGAGAAATGAAGACTCAAAGAATGGGCTGAGTTTTTAGATGCCATTCAGCTTTAAAATGGCAAAGCCATGACTCTTGATCTTTAACTTATATTTCAGTGCTTTATTTTTTCTATCATTTTATACCACTTTCTATGTTTGTTAGAGGAAAAAAGGTACAAAGAATTTCAGTTTTGAAATCAAGAAGACTAGCTCTGTTACTCAACTTTGTGATCTCAGACATGTTGCTAAGGCTCACTGTGCCCCAACTGCCCCTAAATAAATGGTAGCTACTATTTAAAGAAAAAGAATTATTTATTTAATATTATTAATTATTATTTTAAAACTTGCTATAGGGAATATGTGCTCACCAGAGAGAGACAGAGAGAAAGAGAGTGAGAAAACAAGGTGCCAGGTCCCAGACTTGAACTGCAGTATCAATATGGGAGTCCATGCCTTAACCACCACATCACCTGCTGACTCTAGTAATTACTACTTTCGGTGTGTGCCTACTATGTGCTTAGTCTTAGGCTGGGGGCTACTGTGCTTTTTGTGCTTTTAGCAAGAATATTGAGAAGGGTGCAGAGAGAGAGGCCTGCAGAGTAATTGCTGGGGTTGGGAACCTTTGTAGAGAGAAAAAAAACTCTTTCTTCAGTGGCTCAGATAACAGAGAAAAGTCCCCAGTGGGCAGGAGTGACTGCCTCTCTGGCAAAGCTTGTTCTGGTGTCTATGGCTGTATCCTTGCCCTCTCTGTCCTTTCTGTTATGCTCCAACTCACCCCTTGAGCTTTCTTTTTCTCCAGGATGCCCTCTCTCAGGCATGCTCAACTCTCTTCTCTCCTTCACGTCTGGGGACCCACAGCCCTTTGTACCTGCTTTCTTTATAACAACCCGTCTCTTCACCCTTTACCTTTTAAGCTGGGAACTCCTTGAGGACAGAGACAGTTTTGTTAATCTGTTGCTAGGTCTCAGCTTAAAACCCAGAAAGCAGAGGTACCAGGAGATGTATTCTGTAAATTACACAGAAGGAGGCTGGGCTTCTCTAGACCATGGGAGTGAGGGGATTTGTGAGTGGAACCTGACACAGCTTGATTTTGGGGAAAGTTGCTGCTTATAGAAAGTCTGTAGATAGTTGAGGTAGCTAACGTAGTTGTTAAGGCTGAAACTAGAAGGGAAGAGGACCCAGAAATAGCTCTTACAGGTTAAAGGAGACATGCTAGTACAAAAGGCTATGTGATAACAAAAGAATTTCCTAGCACATATTTTGGCAGTGAGGTGAATCTCTCTTATCTGACAGGGTATTGTGGACAGCAGAGAAGGTGGAGAGAATAGATGGGAAGAGGGGATTCCAGAAAGTGAAAATAATTGAGGCTCACTGTCTCAGTGCTAACTGTACCCTCATCGTTACCTGGCTGTTAACCTATTAATATCTCTTTTATTTATACCCACTTCTCTTACCTCAAGCCTGATGGTGTTAACAGTTGACCTCATTTTGCCAAAATCTGTTTGCGGTATTGGGTTGGGAATTTTGCTCTCCTTTTGTTCCCCAGGTCCTAGCCAGCTTCCTTGGATTAGCTCTATTCATCTAGCCAGCCGTATCTACTCTCCAGAAACTTTCATGGTCACTCTGGTCTGGTCATGTTTACTGGATGTGAGACAGATCTGAGGACTAAGTTCATGTAGGGGCCATGCAGTATAGCTGGCCCTACTTTTTTTTTGTCCCTGGGAGTGGAGATTTGCCCTGTACTTGTGCGTTGCACTGTACCCCATTCACTTTTGTTGCTTTCCACCTTTGCTGAGGACCTGCTTTGGCAAGACCTTTTGCTAAGTATGGGGCTACAAAGATAAACAAGTCTTGTGCCTTCACTCTGAGGAACTCATAGACTGCCAGAGGATAACTGACATGAAAGTTGAAAAGCAACTTTCAACTCTCATCTCTGAGATAACTACCTGTCTGAAGAATGGGTTAACTAAGGAATCCCATCTCAAAGGAGAAGGAATAGACAGCTTTTTATGGACTGTGATACACTTGGAAAATGGTAGGAATTGAAAAATGGGAATGGGATTATGGTAGGAAGAAGTACATCATTAGTTATGCATAGACCAGACTATTTATTTGCCTATTTTCTACTATTTTTCTATACAGTGATTCATAGACTCTTTCAAGGCTGTGGGGTTCAACCCAGGGTTCCCCTGAAGAGATGTGACAGAACTTAAGTCTGCTTCTTAGGCTTCTTCTTCAAACTCTACATCCTTGTTTTTCTGTTTGTTTGTTTTGTCTGTATTTTTTTTTTCAATTTCTCTTTCTCTCTTTTTATCTTCTACATATGCTCATGAGAGAAATAGACAGGGACCCTTGACCAGGTCTTGTTATGCCCCATTGCTACCAGTCTGTCAGCCAACAAGGATCATGGGCATGCCCACATACATACCCAGCTTATTCTGGACTCCCTCGGAAACCAAACCCAAGGCCTGCATATGGCTCCAGTATGTCATAGCAGTTCTGTATCACCTACATCACCATGACTGGGCCTATATCCACAGTCTTAATTAGTTCTTGATTTACCTCTCTGACTATTTCTGAGACACCTCCAAGCACTGTCATGTACTCCTACACGTTTGATCTCTTCAGTAATCCTGTTATACTGAAATTTACAGCTGAGGAAGCTGAGGTCCAGATGGGGAAGTGAATTTTATAATACATTGGGACAGAGGCAAGCGGAGAACTTAGGCTTGCTAACTGTTAGTACAGGATGGCACAAGACTTTTTCTACATGTTTAACATTAAAGACTTGGACATTTGTGTCTTCAGAACCCTAAGGGCAATGCCATTCAGCTTCTAAGATGTTATTTGGGGGAAATTCAGGTCTTAGAAATCTTACAGTCACACTCAAGCTGGATCAGCTTTAAATATATCTCCTCAGTGAGAAGTGTTTACATATAACAAAGCAGAAATAATACTTGCTATGTGAGTATGGAAGTTACAGTGAGAAAGTGTGGTGTACCAGAATGATAATGTAATCAGGCAAATCCGGATTTGAACCCAGACCTGTCATTTTTTATCAGAAAATATGGAGACTCAGTTTTTTCCTGGTCTATGGAATATTAATACTTTATTAATATATTACCCTGTAGAGTAGTTGTGAAGATTAAAGGTAATGAATATAAATACCCGACACCTTTTGTATTTTCTATATTTCCCTTCCTTTCTTATATGAATTAAAGGGAGGGAGCTCTTACACAGTAGAGGCTTATTAGTAAAGAGTCAACCCACAGCAATTTATTCAGTGACGTCTGTATGGTGGTTGATGCTGTGCTGGGCACTGGCATACAGGCAAGTGATGATCTCTAGGATTACATGCGGAGTAAATCAGCCATATTAGACTTACTTTATTTTTTACCAAACTTGGCAGTTCATAGGATGTGGCAGGCAGTATATCGAGCTTCCACTCTGTAGCTGACAAAGCATAGGGCTAGAGAGGGCAGATTCTTGCACATTTAAATAGAGTCAAAACTTGTTGAAGGAATCTAGAAGGTACTAATAGGTGAAACATTACTTTGAAAGTACTTAGATAGAGGGGGTGACTGTTAGGTCCTGTTATTGGCCTTGGTCAGCCAGTATTTTTATTCACAACTTGGATGAGAATATGAAGTTGGGCAAAATAATAGGATCTAGTTCCAAATCAATGTGAACAAGGTAGATGAAGAGACTGAATGAACTAGCTAGTCTAATACGCATGACTACCTTAAGAAGTTTGAAGCATTAGAAGTAATAGGGGCAAGATGATTGTTGAAGGGAGTCTTGCTTAAATAAGGGTACGTTAGATCTTTTGGAAGAATGATAGGGTATATTAGAGTTGAGAAGCCCTAGGAAATCAAGATTAAAAGTCATTAACAAACAGGGGAGGCAAAGCATACCCTAGGCTCTGGTAAAGGCTGTGGAAGAGGCAGGTGTGTTCCAGAAGGAAAGGTAATTCATCGTGCTACAGAAATATCTTCTCTTGGGACCTGAAGACAGGAGAGTGAGAACTTGAGTATGGCTAGAAGTGTAGGCCTACCTGGAGGCTGATGGATGGCCATTAGCGACCCTCAGTTTTCTCTATGAGAATCTGAAATAAATATGTAAAGGACAGGGCTACCAGCTTGAACCTAGTAACTCCCTGCTTTGGATGGAAATAGGATGTGGTAAGCTGTTTTGATCCCATGCCATCTCCATGTCTTGGTTCTCAGTCATTCAGTGAGGACCTATAACTACAACCCTTTTCATTGATATGTGGGCCTCAATTTCACACATACTTTAATTCTAGATATTTGTGTCTTTTCCTGGTATCTAGACCTTCCTACAACTTGGTAGCGCTGCCTGGATCTTTTGGAATTCTATCTGCCCCGTGTCCTTACCAGGTACTGAGCTCCTGCCAGTACTACCTCCTCCTCTCTACCCAAGGGTAACCTGTTCTGCACAGAAGGTCATTTGCCGGTTTAATGCCCTCTTACCCCTTTCCCTAGCTCCACATCTAGAACTTCTTTGACCCCACAGCACAACCCAAATAGAGGCTGCAGTAGTAGTCCTCTTCTCATTTTGATAAGTGTCCTATACTGTGGTGCAGAGCCCAGATGTGATGTACTATGAGAAATGTCAGGCTCCAGTAGTGCCCTTCTTCTGGTTAGCTAAGTTCTTAGGATGTGGTTTTTCATTTTATCTTCTGGTATTATTTCTCATTTACCATTTACATTTTGCTCTGGAGACTGAGCATTGCTTTGAACCCTCTCTGGTAATGGGAGCCCTGGTACTTCACTAAATTATTGCTGGGAATTCTCTAGAAGTAGATCTGTCTCCTCAATTCCTGGCACATGTAATATCTCCTAAAAAACAATCTCTCAATGCTATTCTCATTCTGCATAGATTCTAGATGAAGCTGTAGACTCTAAGTGTTCTCCATAGATTCAGACACAAAACTTTTGAGCTGAGCTTTGGATCTTGTGACTAGAAAGGCCTACTCCAGGAAACACCCAACTATAGTATCAGCCATCAGACCGCAGGCTCTAGTGACACTGCTTTGTACCCTTTAAGCTAGTCACCTCCTCTTGCCTACTGTAGCACTTCAGAATTGCTTATCTTGTAGGATGGAAGCCACTGTATAAGAGCACGTGGGCTCATCCCAGCCCAGAGATGGCTGGGATATTTTGAAGAGGCACTAGTTCTCTCCTCTTTACTATGTCTTAGGGAAGTGTGATTTTATTTATTTATTTATTTATTGCACGTACACATGCCTGGTATGAATTTTAAGCCTCTGGGTCCAGGACTCAAACTGTGATTGACTACGTGGGAGTCAAGCGATATAGCCACTATGCCATCTGCTGGTCCTAGGGCCAGCAGGTGATGTGGTGGTTAAGGCTCTGGACTCCTGCATGGTCAGCTGTGGTTCGAGTCCCAGACTTGGTGGCTTGAAGCTTATGCTGGACACTTGTGCATGTGTACCCACCCAGAATCCTGAGAGGAGAATGGAAGAAAGGGGATTGTGGTGTAGCATTCCTCCTAGGGGGTGATTTCTCGCTTTCTCTCTCTCTGGCGAGTGCACGTACCCTATAGCAAAAATATCTCTCAAAAAAAAAAACAAATGAGCATGTGTCTAGAAAGAGAAAGTAATTCATTCTGAGTGGGAGAGTGGAAGGTTTCATAAAGGGGAGTATAGTGGAGTCTGTAAGGCTTAGTGTGCAGCAGCACCCAGACTCACCATGCCCTCCCTTTGTGGCAGTGACTCGCCATAATCACCTCAAGGACTTCATGCTGGTGGTATCCATCGTTATTGGTGTGGGCGGCTGCTGGTTTGCCTATATCCAGAACCGTTACTCCAAGGAGCACATGAAGAAGATGATGAAGGATTTGGAGGGGTTACACCGAGCTGAGCAGAGTCTGCATGACCTTCAGGAAAGGTAAGGCCTTGCCCCTTCTCCACAGCCCTGGAATTGCCAGCTCTTGGGAGCCTCCTGCTTCTACCTGGGTTATGGGCATCTGGTCCCTGAGACCATGCTGACATGGCTGTCTAGGCTCTGTCATCCTTCCAAAACTGCCTTGGGCACCTGCTGTTCAGTTTTCCTGGACTGTGACTCCTAGGGAGAAGCTTTGATTCTACTTTTTTTGTCTGTGAGCTTCAGAGGGAGAAATGTGTAGCTGTGAGAGGCCTTAGCTTCTCTGGTTAGATAGCTTGTTAGGGGTCATTCTGTCCTTCATCTGGCCTTTGGACTGCTTCTCTTACCATATAAATAGATGCAATTAACTGTTCTTCTGTTGTTCCCCAAGAAACCTCACAAACCTTTCTTCCTTAGGCCCTTAGTTTTTTCTCATGTGGAGTCTAAATCTCTTAAGTACTGGCTTGTTAATATGACTTTGGTTAGATCCCCTTCCCTTTCAGGGCTTATTTCTTCATTGATTATATGAAGTAGTTAAACTAGAACAACAAATTCCTAGGAGAACACTTCTAATTCTAATAATCTGGGATTCTGTTGAAGTAAAACATGACTTAAAGAATATGGCAAAAGATTTAGCTGTGAAAAGGGGGTGCCAGTCAGTCAATCAGTCAATCAGTCAATCACATACTTCCTGACATTTAGGAACCAGGTCTGTGCTGGCAATTGTCAAGAGTTCACTGCTTCTGTGGGACAAAACTCACATATAAGAAAGACAGAAGACACACTTACTGAAGACTCAGTACCAGCTTAGGGGATAAGAACATTAGGAATAGAAGGGCAGAGAGGCAAGTGACAAGTAGATTTGGGACCTTAAGTAGGTGGCCTTGAACGATGAGTAAGGGCAGCAGGTGGCGTGGAGGTTAATGCACTGGGATCCACATGGTTACTGTACAGTTTGAGTCTTGGACCTGGCAGTTTGAAAATCACACTGGGCACGTGTGTGTGAGTGCCCCAAATCCCAAGAGGAGAATGGAGGAGAAATGATGGCCGTCCCCAATGGGGGGGGGGTCTCACTTATTCTCTCTCTTTCTCTGGTGAGTACGTGTGCCCTCTAGCAAATCAAGAGAGAGAGAGAAAGTGACGTTTCAGAGAGGGTACATGCTTTGCTGAGGGTCCCATATCTGTAAGTAGTAAGTTAGGAATTTTGACCTCCCCAGGCTGCTGTCTTCACTGAGGCAGCAGATTAGCAGATTCATTTCCATGACTGGGCATCTAGGGGCAAGAAGAGTCTGATGTCTAAGCTGATTTCTGGCTACTCTGCTGGGCCTCTGGTCAGCTAGAGGCTAACTGCCATGGTCCAAGCAGCCTCCATACTTCATTTGTCTGAAAAACATGTACTGTTTTCATTCCAAAGGCAAAAGAATCTAGGCAGGAGACATTCCAAGTTTGGGGATAAAACTAAGCTCTCACCCTCCCTGAAGCCTCTAGGGCTAAATGACCACTGTGGCATTTAGAAACACACACACACATCCACACACACCCTCCTCTGAAGTGTCCATGGTCCATGTGCCACTTTGTCTTTCCTTACTTTAACAGTTTTGTTCTGCCAGCTAACTGCATAGTTTTATTTACAGAGTTCCTGACCTTTTGTGTGAGTAAATGTCATGCTTCATGTACATTCCTATTAAGATTTCACTGGGTTTTAAGATAATTCTTTTAGGCAGGCAGGAATTTTGATTCCTGTTTTACTGTGAAGAAATAGGCAAAACTTCTCCACAACCACACAGTTATTAGAGCCAGGACTTGCAGACAGGCTTCTTTTGGAATGGACAATATTTCAGTGAAGAATGGAATCCCTAGTGGTGTAAGTATCGTGTGTCTTGGGTCATAGGAGAGTACAAGAAAGGATATTCAACAAGGGCAGGAGCTAGGGGCAGGAAATGGCGGCTCTGATTTGTTTTCAGATGTGCAGGAAGTGCCATCTGGTGTTGGCCTTGAGGAGGTTCAATTCCCTTTCTCTTCATGGGTAATAAAAGTAGGCCAAGACTGCAATCCATTAGCAGGAAGTTTGCAGCTTTATGTTTCTTTCTCTTCCTTTCCTGCCTATCCTACCACATTTTTTGAGGCCTCAGCCACGGGCAACTGTGGACATTGTGTGTTATAGAGGTTGAGATCTGCTTCTGCCTCTCCTGTTTTACCTACTTAATTAACTGCATGGCCAGTGCTCTTCTGTGTGGATCATTCTTAGTCTGTCTTTTCTATGGGACAGTTCTATAGTGTGTCCTTTCTCTTCCGCACCTAAAGCTGAAGCCATATATCTCTCTTCTTCGTCATCATCCTTTTATCCTCCTACCCTGGTCGCTGATTTTGGTGGTTCATAGTAAAGTAGGAAGACCTGACAGTAGCTAAGTTCTTTCCCTCTTCCAGAGCAATCAGCAAACACCTACTCTTCTTTTGGATCTAGTTCCCTCTCCTTCCCTGACTCCTTTCAGACAGAATTGATTACTCCATCCTTTGAGTTTAGTAAACACTTTATACAAGGGGCTTCAAAGAGTTCATGGGAAATACATATTATGAAAAAAAGTATAGATTTTAACATTTTTTGTACCAAAATAAACTTGCACTTTAATTTCATTTTCTACAAAATTTTAAAAGTCCCTTTATATATCTTTGTTAGAGACTATATTATACTGTGTATAATTATCTGTTTACTTCTCTCTTTTGGACTAGATCCTGAGTTCTTCAGTGGCAGGAACAGTTTCCTAATTTATCTCCATACATTTAGGGCTTAGTACAGGGCTTGGCATTTAGTAGGTACCTAATGAAACTTAGTGAATGAATGAGTGAATGAGTAAATGGATTAACACAGATACTTAGGTGGAGGAAAGCAGGGAAAAAGAAGGAGGTTTTGTTAGATGGATGGAAGGTTTTGTCAGTGAACAGAGGGAACATATGGGTGGGTGCAAGGGTAGACTTTCATTTTAATTGATGTACTTACTGTGTAACATATTTAGGAAAGGAACTCAGGGCCTGGGGGCTGCATGGGGCTCTTCCAAGCCCTGATCAGTCCCTTTAGCATGAATTTTATTTTTCTGTGTTTTTTTGGAATAGGTACTGAGGAGTTTAAGAGTTCCAGCTCAATAGTTCCTTCCTCATCTTCTTTAAGTTTCCCTTTTACTATCACCCCAGTCAATAATCAGCTCTTAGGTAGTCCCATGATCTTTTTGTAGCTGGCAGACACTAGCTTTTTCCCTTATATGGCTTGGTATCAGCCATCAAAGAATGTTAATTCATTTATTGAACTTTCTGGATTCCCAATATAAAGAGAACAGCTGTGGGATTTGGATTCACCCAGATTGGAATTCTAGTCTCAATTCTTGTAAGTTTCTTACTCTAAACCTTCAGATAACAGCTGTCCCAGAATGATAAAGATATCGTTGTCTACCAGGAAGACAAGTGTGAAATACCTTGTGAACTTAGTTGTTATGATGCTAATATGTGAGACTCTTTAGAAGAGGAATTCAGATGTCTGGGAACTTGAGAAGAGAGATTCACAACTTTAATTACTGAAAAATGATGGCCAGCCTTAGAGTTAGAGTAATGACTGTGATTTCTACTGACCCTGAGCTAACTCAGAGCTGGATGGTCAGCAGAGTGGAGACTATATCCTTAGAGTGGGAACTCTCATTTTCCTTCTCCCTCCCATGACACCTGATGTGCTGGTTGGTACCTCCTTGCCTGGCCACCTTCAGCTTCCTGCATCACCCCACAGGCTGCACAAGGCCCAAGAGGAGCACCGCACAGTGGAGGTAGAGAAAGTCCACCTGGAGAAGAAGCTGCGCGATGAGATCAACCTCGCCAAGCAGGAAGCCCAGAGGCTGAAGGAGCTGCGGGAGGGTACTGAGAATGAGCGGAGCCGCCAAAAATATGCTGAGGAAGAGTTGGAACAGGTAGGAAAATCTGCAAATTCCTGGATACCCCAAGGGGCTTGGAAAGGGCAGGGACCTGGGTGTGACTGTGAAGTTTCAAGTGTGAGGACTTTGAAATATGGCTTAAAAATGATCTTCTAGAGTCACATAGATGCTTACCAATAAGAGGAGTGGGAAAGGTACAAAAATGGTTGCCACGATTTGAAGACAGTGGATAAAAGGTCATGATAGTAACTTTGTTCCATTTTATCGAGGTATTTACATAAAGTGGACAGATGTAAGTATATAGCTGGCAAGCCTTACATATGCACATAGTTGTATAACCAGCACCCAGATGATACAGAACCTTCTCAGTTCACTTTGCCCTTCTAAACAATATTTCATCCAAAAGATAGCTAATGTCATAATGGGTAAACCAGATTGGTTTGACATGATTTTGAACTTCACGCAAATGACATCATATAGTAAATATGTTTTCGTGTCACTCAACATCATGTCTGTAAAAGTCATTTTTGTTGCATATAGTGATACTTGGTTTATTTCTATTGCTGAGTAATAATTCATTGTGTCAGTATACTATTATTTATTCATATTCCTATTGTTAGATGTTTGGGTTGTTTGCAGGGTTTGGTTTTTTTTTTTGCCTCTTATGAATAACACTGCTATGAACCTTCTTGTATATGTCTCTTGGTAGACATCAGCACTCATTTGAATTGAATCTATAAGAATAGAATATTTATTTATTTAGCTTTATTAGAAACCTCCAAACAGGTTTTCAAAATGGTCATTCCGATCTACGCTGCTCCTGACAACAGTGTCTGAGAATTCTAGTTGATGTATGATCTGTGTATTTTTTTATTTTTTGGAGACTTTTTTGCTATAGGGTGCGTGCACTTGCCAGAGAGACAGAGAGACCAAAAGTGAAATCACCTCCCCGAGGAGGATTGCCACATTGCAATCCCTTCTCCTCCATTCTCTTCTTGGGATCTTGGGCATGCATGCACACACGCCCGGCGTGAGTTTAAGCTACTGAGTCAGGGACTCGAACTGCAGTCGACGACATGGGAGTCCAGCGACATAGTCATTACACCATCTGCTCCATTTGATCTGGGAATCTTGTCTCATTTGAACATTGAGTAGTGGGTTTTTGCTATAGGGTACGTGAACTCAGCAGAGAGACAGGAAGGAAGAAATCATCCTCCAAGGGGTATGGCCACACCGCAATCCCTTCTCCATTCTCCTCTCAGGATCTTGGGCATGCACACGCACATGCGCCCTGCGTGAGTTTAAGCCACCAGGTCCGGGACTTGAACTGTGGTTGACTACATGGGAGTCCTGCAATGTAGCCATTATGCCATCTACTGGTCCCAGAGTAGTCTGCTTTTCTTATTGATTTATAACAGTTCTTTGTATATTCTAGGTATAAGTCTTTTTTGTTATTATGTTTTGTAAATACGTTTCTCCTAGTCTGTGCTTTGCATTTTTTCTCTCTTGGTTTTTGATAAACAGAAATGATTGATTTTAATGAAGTACAATGGGAACCCAGCTGTCTTAACCACCACACTATTGGCTGGCCCAGATGATATATTTTTAAATTTATTAAAAAAAATTTTTTTTTGAGAGAGATTTTTGCTACAGGGTGAATGTATGCGCCAGAGAGACAGAGAGATAGACAGAAAGTGAGAAATCACCCTCCAGGGAGCATGGTCACATTGTAGTCCCTTCTTCTCTATTCTCCTCTAGGGATCTTGGACACACACACACACGCGCCCAGCATGAATTTTAAGCTACTAGGTCCAGGACTCTAACCATGATTGGCTACTTAGGAGTCCAGTGACATAACTATTATGCCATCTGCTGGTCCCAGGTGATATATTTTTAAATTCTAGAATATCAGTCTCACACTTTTATAAATTCTAGCTGCCCGTTCAAATTTTCCATCTCTTTATCTGTTGTGTCCATTTTTCCTTTTTTTTTTTTTTAATATACTAGTCTTTTTTTTTTTTTTTCCTTTTAGGCTTTTGCCATAGAGCATGTGCGCTCACTGGAGAGAAACAGAAACAGAGTGAGGTAAAGTGAGAAATCACCCCCTGGGAAGATAACCACCCAATAATCCCTTCTCTTTTCCTCTCAGGATTTTGGGCATGCATGCACATATACCCAGCGTGTTTTTCAAGCCTCTGAGTCTGGGACTCAATCTACACAGTCAACTATGTGGGTTCCCGAGCCTTAACCTCCACAGTACCTGCTGTGGTGGCAAGGGCTTTAAAATAACTATAACTAGTGGGGCCAGGAGGTAGTTAAAGTGCTGGAATCTCACATAGTCGACTGTGTGGTTTGAGTCCCAGACTTAGAGGCTTGAAAAACACGCTGAGCTTGTGTGTGCGTGAAGGCCCAAAAATCCCAAGAGGAGTGTGGAGAAGAAAGGATTGCAGTGTGGCCATCTTCACTGAGGGGTGATTTCTCAGTTTCCCTCTCTAACTCTCTCTGGCAAGTGCCTGCACTCTATGATATAGTGTACATACACACACACACACACACACACACACACACAGAAAAAGAAAGAAAAGAGAGAAATAAATAAACTTTAAAAGGCCTTCTTTAAAGTTCTTGTTTACTAACTCTAACATCTAGATCATTTATTGGATGGTGTTTATTTTTCCTTTTGATTATTGGTTGTATTTTCTTGTACCTTCTCATATCTAGTAATTTTTTTAAAGTGCTGGACAGTGTATGTGAAATATAGTGGAGGCTCCTGATGATTCTACTTTCATCAGATTTAGGATTCCCCCTGAGGTGTACAGGGTGAGGAGCTGATCATCTCAAACCAATCAGGGATTGAGCTGCATTGGAACTGGTTGTAATTATTATGATTTTTTTTTAAAGAGAGATTTTTGCTATAGGGTGCATGTGCTTGCCATAGAGACAGAGAGACAGAAAGCGAGAAATTACACCCTAGGGAGGATGACCATGCTGTAGTCCCTTCTCCTCCATTCTCCTCTTGGGATTTTAGGCATGCATGCACATGTGACCAACATGAATTTAAGCCACTGGCCGCAGGACTTAAACTGTGGTCGACTATGTAGGAGTCCAGTGATGTAACCGTTACACCATCTGCTGGTCTCAAGGAACTGGCTTGTAATTCTAACACCTTTGCCTCTCATGTGTCCCACTTTCTTACGCATGTCCCTCCCTGACTTCTTATTACGAGCTGACTGATTTCATTCTCATACCACCTGAAGGATAATGAGAGATTCAGTTCTGCTAACTACAAGGCTGTTTTCTCTGTGCCCAGTGGATTCTGCACAGGCCAAGGACAGTTCTCAGCCCTCACCCAGAATCATCAGATGTGTCCAGGGAAGAAAACCACAAGCAATTGTCAACTCACCATAGAAAGGTTTTTCTCTTTCTGGGTTTTTAGTTCAGTGGTTCCTAAACTTCTTGGTCTCTGGGCCAGTTTAAAACTTGTTTAGAACCTCAAAGGATATTTTTATGGGGGCAATATTGTTGATACTTAACCTATTTTAAATGAAAATTTAGAAAAATTTAAAATCTTTATTACTTTGTTTAAAAGGATTGTATTCAGTCCCTTATATGTTAACACAAGTAATGTATTTTGTGAAACTTAATTTTCTAAAATATAAACAATTGGCTAAGCGAGTAACATTTTGAAATTTTGCCAATCTTTTTATTGTCTAGCTTAATAGACTGTCAGATTCTTACATTAGTGTCTATATTCAATCTGTTGTGATGTCACTCTTCTTGCATCCTCTGGAGAAGGATCATGTTTAAGAGAATTGTAGACCTAGTCCTAATGCAGTTTCTGCTGCATCCTATTGGGAAGTGGAATTTAGGTGATAACACTTTAAAATGCATTGATCAGTGGTTATTAATGTTGGCTTAATATTAGAACTACTTGGAGGGTTTTTAAAATTCCCCCTTTTGTTAAGTTTATTCATTTATTTCCATGAGAGAGAGAGAGGAAACAGAGAGACAGACAGATCCAGTTGGGTCCTCACATATGCTCTGCCCCTAGTCTCAGCTAGCCTGGACCATGGCTATGTGCATATGCCCAGCATGCTCAGGGAGGCCCCAGGACACAAATAGGACCTTCCTAATATGGGTGCAGTTGCATTACTACTGTACCACCAACTGACCCGAGAGCTTTTAAAAACTTTCAGTGACCAGGCAAATACCCCAGATAAATGAAATCAGAAGTTTTGGTTCTAGGATCAGTATGTTTAAAAAATACTAATTTTTAAACATTTGTCGAGAGGAGAAGGGGGAGAGAGAGAGAGAAAGTGAGAGAGTAGGCTGCCAGGTCTAAGACTCAAACTGTGGTTGGCCATGTGGGAGTTTAGTACCTTAACCACCACACCATCTGCTGGCCCCACCCAAGATATCAGTATTTTTAATCCCCATATGATTCCAGTATGTGACAAGGTTGAGAACCACAGCCATAGAATAAAAGAATAGGACTAGTGAATTCTGACTTGACCATCTGTTGTCTTCTTTCTTTTGGGCATTTATTTCTTGTGTGAGGTGAGATGTTTGTTTCTCTGCCTCCCATCTTCTCCATTCCCTATTTTGTAATTATTTCGCTCATTAAATAGATTTGAAACTGGCAAACCAGCCCATTTGTGTGCTTCCCCAACAATGACATTTCCCTATGTTTATTCCCTTTTTTCTGTTGTCTATTTTCTGCCTTAGCTTATCCCATTCCTTTAATTGCATTAAATGTAGAATTTGATCATAAAATTTCTGACTTATTGTATTATTCTCTTGGGTATCTGTTCTTCCTTTTAAATAAACAAAAGCAAGAGTTGGCCATTTTATAGACTCAAGCAACATCAACCACATGACTTTTAAAGTAATATAGGTATTTTGTCCTTAGCTGAAGCCCTCTAGGTTTATCTTAAACTATGGAGGGAACCACAAGCTTACTATGGGATGCTGGCCTCATTGACTGAAGTTAGAAATAGCAAGACTGTTCTCAATCCCTGTGCTCTCTGATTCTGGCCAGCTAAGATCAGTGTCCAGGTGGGGTGGTAGGGGGTCATTTGTACTAGTAGCCTAGGTAAAATGGCAAGGGATCCAGTATATACAATGTCTGTATACATGTCCAGATCTTTCCCACTTAAGGGCTTTGTGATCATCTGCTTCATTGTGTGCTCCTTGCAAAGAAAGTCGGTAAGAAAATTTCTGCTTATACGTTGGTCCTTTCATGGCTTGGTCTTTATTGGCAATGGCCACGTTGGATGTGAGCATTGTCTTCTCACCTTGTAGAGAGTAGTTTTCAAAGTTTACCTGCCCTACTCACTGAGAAAATCATAGACTCAGTCTCTAGGCCAGAAAAGACTTTGGAGAACATTGAGGCCAATGCCATTCTGGTGTAGCAACCATTTTTTAGGTCTCTCTGACGTGAGTTTTTCACATGCCTTCCATGACAAGGAGCTCACTTTATAAACAAGATCATCCCTTCACTGATGGATTTGCATGAAAGAAAGTCCTTCCTTGTACTGAACTAAGATCCAATATACATCAGCTGAGTGACAGACTGAGGACCAGAATCACATTTCTAGATTCCCAACTGAGTGCTTTTTCTGCCCTACTGTGATGTTCTGAGATCCTAGCACAGCCCTCCACTCTGAGTAGGAAGATGAGTCACCAGGTGACCAGCTCCTGAAGAGAGTGGGGAAGGATGCTGAGGCTGGCCACATGGCCATAAAAGTTAGCTAATATGATGGAGAAAAGTATCCTTATCTGGGAACAGAAAAATCTCAGTATAGGTTCTGTTTGACATTATCCCTACTAGGATACTAACACTGCTATTCACTTGAGCATCAGCCCAGATCATGGGCACACAGATGCATGCCTCGTGTACTCAGGGAGACCTCTGGACTTGAACCAGAAACCTTCCCATGTGGGATTGCTTTGCAGAGCATTGCATTTTTACCACCATGCCACCATCTGGCCCCTTGTTGACACTATTAACTATATGACCTTGACTAGGTTGCTTTCCTCCTCTGAGTTTGCTACCGTGTATATAAAAACACACTTTCTCATTCCTGGGAGAGCTGTAAAGCAGATAAGAATTCTGACTTTTGAAGCATCATACATAGGTGTTGGAGAGGGTCTGAGTAAGTAAATGGATCACATCCTCTTGGCTGCATAGGTTCGGGAGGCCCTGAGGAAAGCAGAGAAGGAGCTGGAATCACACAGCTCCTGGTATGCTCCAGAGGCACTTCAGAAGTGGCTACAGCTGACACACGAGGTGGAGGTGCAGTACTACAACATCAAGAAGCAAAATGCTGAGAAGCAGCTCCTGGTGGCCAAGGAGGGGGTGAGATCTGCCCTCCTGTTCCTTTCCTGCCTTCTTTCTTCCTTCTGGTCTTCTCCCTGCCCTCCTCCCTCTTACCTGCTCTTCTTCCTCTTTTCTGCCTTTCTCTGCCCTCCTATGGAGCGAAGAGATCTTCTGGTGGTGGGTTCTGTTTCTTTCTCTAAGGTAACAGATGCTGGAAATGTCCTCAATCTTCTGGAGGAGGGAATGAGGGTATGGGGATGCTCTCACCTGTCTTCTGGGAGAGATGAAGCAGGTGTAGGCAGGTAGAGGGAAAGCCCTGCCAGCCCCAGGCTGTTGTGGGGACAAAAGTCCTCCTGGGGCCAGGATACTATTCAAGGTATCCTGTTATTGCTTCTCTCATTTCCTCTGTTGTCTTTCTTCCTTACCCCTTATTCCCTCCTCTTGCCTTCTTTTTCTATTTCCCTCTTTCTTTTCCTTTCCTTGTGTAGTGTAAGATGCACTAGGAGGAGGGGAACCCAGCCATTTCTTCCAGCCTCTGATCCCTGCTCACTTTAAGCTGGGGGCCTCATATTTGCAGGCTGAGAAAATAAAAAAGAAGAGAAACACACTCTTTGGTACCTTCCACGTGGCCCACAGCTCTTCCCTGGATGATGTGGATCACAAAATCCTAACAGCTAAGTGAGTAGTACCAGTTATCTGGCAACACTTGTGCCATCATCAGAACTTGAGACTGTACAGGGCCTCCAGCCCAGATTCCATTTCCTCACATGTAGAGGGATAGCCCTGAGCTAGCTCCCACCTGCTCTTAAGTTTATTGTGTTTTTTTGTTTGCATATATTCCCCTTTTTCCTCTGAGAAGTGGCCCTATTCGTATTGGGGCTCACACTTGAACCCTGTCTTCAATTTTCTTTCTTCTGTCTTCAGGCAAGCACTGAGTGAGGTGACAGCAGCACTGCGGGAGCGCCTGCACCGCTGGCAGCAGATCGAGATCCTCTGTGGCTTCCAGATTGTCAATAACCCTGGCATCCACTCTCTGGTGGCTGCCCTCAACATAGACCCCAGCTGGATGGGCAGTACGCGCCCCAACCCTGCCCACTTCATCATGACTGACGACGTGGATGACATGGATGAGGAGATTGTGTCACCTTTGTCCATGCAGTGTAGGTGACCCCTTTGGTGGGGATGAGAGAAGGAGCCCTTGATGCACGGGTTGAGAAGTTGATGGCCCCTGCTGTTCTTGAACAGCATATGGGGCACATATCCAGGAAGACAGTTCACCTCATGACCTTGGTTAACAAAGCAAAATTTGCATAGGATATTTCCTTGCTATATGCATTGTCTGCCCCTCCGGGTCTATTGTGTTAAGTGTGTCTCCCTTCAGTTTTTGTTATTCTCTCTGTTCTCCTTTTTCCCCTCTTGTCCACCTTTATAGATAATAATTTCCTTAGGTGATTCATAATGTAAAAATGACTTTTTTTGATTATTTGTTTTCATTTTCTGTCTCTTATTCTTAATTAATTGTTAAAATAGATGAATGGAGTGTTGTCTCTCTCTGCTTTTTTTGTGAGGCCTGTGAAGCAGTAGTTCCTTAAAGTGACGTGACCCTACGTACTCCAGGCTGAAAAGGCATTCTTGTCTTTTCAAGCATGTCTGTTTTTTCACCTGAGTGCTTGACTCTCCCTGTCCTGGGTTTTCCTGTTCCTTCCTCTCCCCTGTGAGTAATGAGAGCTGAGCCTAAAGGGCAATACTCTGTGGAGGTTCTTCAGTGAATGAATGAGGGGACTTTTTCCCTTCCTGGCTCACAACTGACTTTTTTTTTTTTTTTTTTCTCAGAGGCTGTTTTATGTAAATAGAATAAGCCTTATGGTAAAGCTGTTGTCCTGGGCCCATATCTTGCAGGTACAGCGAGGATGGCAGAAAACGGGCTGGGTCAGGGTCTCAGGTTTAAAAGTCCAGATTCTTTTCTTTCCTTTTTTTTTTTTTTTTAAATAAATTTTTGCCAAAGAGCACATTCACTTGCAGAGACAGAGAGGGAGAAAGAAAGTAAAAAAGTACCCCACCCCCTCAATTGGGAATGGTTACACCACAATCCTTTCTCCATCTTTTTTTGCTTCCTTCTGAGATTTTGGGCATGCACACACATGTGCCTGGCATATTGCTCAAGCCGCTGGATCTGGGACTCAAACTGCATCATCAGCCGTGTAGGATCCAACTGCCTTAACCACCACATTCTGTAAGCAGGCTGGATTCACATGTCAGACAGAATTTTTTTGTAAACTTTTAATGATACTTTGTCCCTGTCCAAGCCTCTTTGTCTCCCTGATCTGATATCTCCCTGATCACTGTTAGGCGGAGCTCAGTCTTACCTTATTGATCTAAAGGCCCATGTTCTCCGGGTTGGGAGGGACTGTCATTAGCCCTGAGCTACCTGCCCCTCACCCAGCCCTTTCCTTATCCCATCAGTGGGCAGGTTGAAGCCCTCCATAAATCAGATTCTCTTTTTTTGGCCTGGCTGTTGACCCTAGATGCTGCCTGGCTGATGGGGCGTAGGTTCAGTGACCGCTCTCTCTGCTCTACATCCGCCGGCTCGGATGATCAGTCCCTCTGGAAATACCCGGGTTTGAGGAGCCCCTTTGGGGCATTTGTTTTTCCAACTTTTGGGACTAAACCAACACTTCTACCCATTAGGCCCCTTCTCCTGCCTGCCTCACAACCCTGCCTGCTCCCTTTATCCTGTTAGCACTGTCCCAACTAACTCCAGGGTGGGGTTCGGGTGTGAGAAGAATCAGCCTGCTCAGCCAAGGGCTGGAGAGGGACCGGTGGTAGTGATGGAAGGCTTAGGCTTCTTCGTTCAGCCCAACTATACAGATATCTTGGTAGCCCTTCCAGCGGGGTTGGGCAGAAAGACCACCCCTGTCGTTTCTCTTTTTCATATTTTTCTCTTTTCCTCCCTGTTTCCTCCTTCTTTTTCTTTCCCCCTCCTGCCCTCTTCCTCTTCTGCCTCCCTTCCATTCCTTGAAGCCACCAGCCGTAGAAGCCCTGCTTCCTCAGCTCTCTATAACTGTGAAGCTGTGCTCTCTCCCTGGTGGCCCTCCCAAGGCCTCTGCCACCCTTGTAACTGGCCCTTTTTCCCATCTTTAGAAAAAAAGCAGGGCAGCTATCTACAGGCTAGATAAGAAAGAACAAGGCGTGCATTCACTCTTCAGTTAGAGCTGGGAGTGAGCCCAAGGAGGATTTCCAGCACATTCCTGAGTTACCCAGTACCTACATGCCCCTTCATTGGACATGTGGCCATTGTTTTCCAAGAGCCTCATTTGCAGTACTGATTCAAGGACTTGTTCTATGTTATTCCATGCTTATCAGAGGAAATTTGAAAAGTAAAAAAATAGTGAATGTTAACATAAAAAAAAGCATCCATAGTCTCACCATATTTGAGTACCTTCTCATTCAGTCGTCTGTGAAAATTATTTTTGAAATTTTTATGAAATATTTTTACCTTAAGGTAATGATAACCACTACCATTTATTGAGTGCCGTGACCTATGTCAGACACTTTAGAGACATTAACTTGAAGTCTCTGAACAACCATGCCGGATTTTATAAATTATGAGTAAAAATGGAGAAGTAAATTGTTCAAGGTTATAGCAGAAGTGGAAAGGCTAGTTTTAAATTCTGGTATTTTGTCTTCCAAAGTTCAAAACTACTGCATACAATTTTGTGTACTTTTTTCTCCTGAACATTTTAATTGGCATTTTCCCATATTCTTACATATTTTGAGAAGTATCATTTTAATAACTCTGAAACTGGATGTATTTTCATTTTCCTGTTTTGTCACCTTTATGTTTACTTTCATACAGTTATTAATAATGATGTGATAAACATGTTTGTGTTTAAGTCCCTGTCTAAATTGTGAATTATTCTCTGAGATTGGCTTTCTAAAAAGGCTGGTTCTTAGCTCTCCCGGACCTTTCCCCCAATCCCAACACTCTACCTGCCCTGCCTGTGTCTTCTCACTAACTGCCTTGCCACCTCCCTTATAGTGACATTGGCCTTAGGGCTCGTGCAATTGGAACTGCCATTAAAACTGACCTGGGCACCTAATCTTCAAATTCCCTTCCTTTCAGAATCCCTGGTGGGAGGTTTCTGGGAGGAGGTACCCCATTTTCTGGGCATCAAAGCCCAAAGTGGTCTCCAGCAGCCATTTCTCCAGGGATACCTGCTTGCCTGCCAGGCCACAGTAGGCTAGCTCTTTCTCATACCTTGTCCACTCTCCTTGCAGCCCCCAGCCTGCAGAGCAGTGTTCGGCAGCGCCTGACGGAGCCACAGCATGGCCTGGGATCTCAGAGGTTGGTAGAGGGCGAGGCTGGCCACTTCTTGACAAGCCGGGTGTCTCTGCGGCGAATGCGCAGCCTTTCATCTGGACAGTCTTTCAGTTCTGAAGGCCACGGGACCAGCCCTACATCTGCCTCTGCTTCTTCCTGCTCCTTTTCCACCACCACCACCACCACCACCACCACCACCATCACCACCGTCCATGTCCACCCTGTTTATTACCACCAGAGCACTTCCTATTTCCTCCAGATGGAGCCTTACCCTGACTCACCCGCTTCTGACAGCACCGCTGTGATGCCTGGGCACTCAGAGAGCTTGGGGTATCAGCTGTCTCTCTTCTCTTGCTTTCTTCCTTTCCTCCCCTTCCTGCTGCTTTTACCTTGACCTCTGTCTGCTGGCTGCTGCTTGGTCAAATCTGGGGTGTGTGCAGTGGCCACTGCGTCCTTGTCCTGTCCTTTCTCAGCTCTGGGACTCTTTTTTAAGGTCAGCTTAATTCCCCACATCTTTCTCCGCTTCTGTGTTTGGGGTTTGCTGACTAAAAATGAGTAGCAGTCCTCTTCCCTCATGATCCGGTAGCACTTTTGTTTAGACTGCACACTTTTACATAGTGACCCCTGCTTCCTTAACTCCTTCAATAGATACTTATTGATGTTTACCCTGTGCCAGACTCTGCTGAACAAGGGGATTCATAGATGATAAGATGTAATCGCAGTCATCGAGGACTGCAGTGTGGTCTAGGAGAGGTACATAAGTAATTGCGGGACAGTTTGATAAGTGCTATGGGGTATTGAGGAAGGAGCGACTAATAGTGTGTGCTTGGGTAGGATGCTTCACCAAAGAAACGATGTTTGTGCTAGTACCTGAGTGCAGGGGCAAGAACTATTCTAGGCAGAAGAAACATGTGCAGTGGAGGTTCAAGAGAACACGATGTGCATGTGGTTAGAACACTGGGCATGTGCTGGTAGGAAGCAGAAGCACATGAGGCTAGAGTGACAAGGGAAGAGTGACAAGGGACTCTGACAGGTTATGACTTTTGGTCTTTACCCTTTAGGAGATGGAAAACTGCAAAAGGAGTTCTAAAAGAAAGTGAATCGGTCAGATTTGCATTTTAGAAATAACTTTTTAAGGGCCTGGATAAAGGAAGGAAGGGGCAGACTACCAGGACTGGGAATGTATTGCCGTAGATTACTAGAGAGCTTCTGTGGTTGTGGGATGGAGAGGCCATGCGTAATTTGGTAACCAGCTGCTGGGGATGAGGAAAGGGAGGAATTCAGTACGACACCCAGTTTTCTGGCTCAAGCTACTGAATGGATATAGCATACTTTATGGAATTAGGGAACAGAAAGGGGACACAGGTTTGGATTTTTCTTTTAAAGGATTATTTTTATTTAACTTTATTTATTTGTTTATTTTAATTTGACCAGTGAGGGACAGAGTGAGAGAGAGAAAGGGAAAACGAGAAAGCAAGCCGCCAGGTCCCGGACTTAAACTGCCGTATGGGACTCCAGCGCCTTTAACCACCATGCCACCTGCCGGCCTCCTGGATTTTTTTTTTTTTAATTTTGGTATAGGGCATGTGCATTCAATAAGGGGGGGAGGGGAGAGAGTGAGAAAGCACCCCCCAGAGGAAACGATCACACTGTAGTCCCTTGTCCTGTATCTGGGATTTGGGGCATGCATGCACACATGCTTAATGTGTTTTTCTTTCTTTCTTTTTTTAGAGAGGTTTTTGCTATAGGGTATATGTGCTTGCCAGGGAAACAGAGACAGAAAGCAAGAAAGCACCCCTGGGTGGGGAATGGCCACCCTGTAATCCCTTCTCCTCCATTCTCCTCTTGGGATTATGGGCACGCACGCACTTGCATCTTGTGTGAGTTTCAAGTCCAGGACTCAAACCGTGGTCTACTGCATGGGATTCCAGTGATATAACAATTATGCCATCTGCTGGACCTGCCCACTGTGTTTTTCAAGCTTGTGGGTCCAGGATTCAAACCATGCAGCTGCCATGTGGGGTGCAGCTGCCCTAATCACCACACCAGTGGCTGGCCCCGGGTTAGGAATTTTTGGACAAGAGTTTTATAGGTGTGACAGGTATTAAAATGCTCATTTTGGGCCAGCAGGTCATCTGGAAAAACGAGTTGGGCGCATGTGCATGCATGCCCAAAATCCCAAGAGGAGAATGGAGGAGAAGGGATTGCAGTGTGGCCATTTTCCCTGTGTGTGATTTCTCATTTTCCCTCTCTGTTTCTTTCTCTTTGTCTCTCTCCAATGACACATTCATCCTTTTGCAAAACTAAACTAAAGTGCTCATTTCCAGAGTTGGAACTTAAGGCTCTGAATGGTTAAGTAATTTCCCCCAGATCCCATAGCTAATTAGTAGCAGTGCACAGACTAGACCTTGGTTTTCATTCTAGGGAACTCTGTTGGATATTTTTGTCCATTTGTAAGACCTCAGGAAATGAACTGGAAAAGAATTAGTAAAAGACTTTCTCCCATAGCCTGGTCTGGTGGCTGCAGGGCTTTCCCTGGCAATACCTCAAGGTGATAGGATAGGGTCAGAGGTAGTAGCCTTGACCTTGGTTGGAATAAGCTTAGGGGACCCTCGGAGTCTCCTCACCCTGGAAGTACCTTTCATCTCTGAAGTTGTGACCGCAGCCTAGTCCTGGGCTCTGGGCTGCAGCCTGCTTACTGTGTTGCTTCCTTTTGGTCCTACCTCACTCTGGATACATCTCTCTACCTCTGCCCTCTGGCCTTTAGACAGTTATCCTGGAGGGCTGTTCCTTTCTCTTCCACAAAGGAACTGCCCTTACTAGGATTATCACTGAGCAGAGCTACTCATCTTCATTCTCATCCTCATTTTCATCTAAAAGCCTGAGTAGGGAATTTGTCCTCCCACTATACTATCAGATGGAGAAGACTGAACTGGGTTGGGGAAACTAGTGGATGCTGTAAATCTCATGCTCCAAGGTCTAAGCTGAGGGCAGTGGGAAGGAAGGGGAGGGAGATACCTGTATCCGCTGGCCTGTTCACTACTTAATTTTCTTTTATACCATGCACCAGAGGATCATCTCTAAAGACAAACAGGCTCTCTAGTAAGGTTAGTAGCTTGGGATGGTTGTCTAAGGCAGCCTAACCTTTGGGGAGGGACACCCTTGGCCTCAAAGGTCTTGTAGATTCAGGGAGGGAAGGTTAGCCTGCCTCAGTGAGCCTTTCCTTCCTCTGTCTACCCAGACTTCCTCTATTGCTTTGGCAATATCAAATGAGATGTCACTTGATGAGAGAGGCATAGAAGGATGGTGTCCAAGACCAAATGGGACAGTGGGGCAGGAGATGTGAGGCCAGGAGGGCCCCGATCTCTGACTTCATTTCCATGATGTTGGAAAGGTAGGCTCCTAGGATTCCCCCCACCCCACCCCCCGCAAGGTTGCCTATAGGCCCTCAGCCCTAGAGGGCCCTCTTCTCAGTTTGCTTCCAGAATGTCCTTGGGACCTTCTTCAGTGGTTTAATGTGTGTGATGAAAGCAGAATAGGATCATCTTAGAGTTTAGAGAAACAAGGGTATTTAGATAGAAGCAAGGATAGTGTCAGATACATGAAACCAAGTATGAGGCTGGACATTTGTAAATATAGGGTATGTGGCTGAAACAGTAGCTGTAGAATAGAAGATGGAGCTGGAGTTGTCAGCCCAGGTGTAGAGGCCCATGTTGTGGCTACTTAGTTAGCTGTTTCCTACTTAGCATTAAACCTCCAATAGCTGTGAGGCAACCTGCTGTTTTTGCCTGTTTCAGGGCCCTGGTGCCCTCTGACCCTTGGCCCTCAGCATTGCTTTTCCAGGTCCCATGGTACTCTCTTCTACTCATGACTCTTCTCATTGGCTTCCTGACTCAGATGTTTAAAACATTTCCCTTAGTCCCTTCCTGTGCTTTGATTGTGGGTTCTCTGGCCTCTGGGGAGCAGGAGAGTATGGGGTTGTCAGGGAACCCCCATATCTATCCTTTTCTTCTGCAGAGGCAGGAGGAGTGGCACCTGAAATTGCTCTCAGTCTTCTTAGGAAATAATGCCTTACAGGGTTGTGAATTCCCAGACTAGCCTCTGCGTGTGCATGCCCAGTGTGCAGTGGCTTGTCCCTGTGACTCAGCCTTGCAAAGAAGTCTCTTGCGACTGGCCCCCATGTGAACCCTGCAGCTTGGCTAGCCTCATCATCCTCATTCCCACAATACTTTCTACATTTCCAATTGCTTTGCTAATAGATAGGAGACTTCAAAAAATTCATGGAAAAATGGAATTAAAGCACAAGTTTATTTTGATGCAAACATTTTTGAAATCTATGCATCATTTCTTATATAATATACACCTTCTGTGAACTTTTTGAATACTCCCCCATATTTGATCCTCCAAATAGTCTTGTGAGGTAGTTGAGTTTGTATTATCTTCATTGAATCAAAATTGAGGTTTTGTTCATCTAGTGAGACTAGCTGATGACTTGTTCAAGATCACACAGACGTGTCCCTAGCTCTTCTTCAGAACTACTGCTCCTTAAAGGCCCAAGTCCTGTCTTTCTTTGCCTTCCTACATTCTCCCAAAAGGCAGAGCTCTGAAAGAGACTCCACCAGTCCTGCTGCCACCACAGACTTTGGTTGGAAATGTGCAGCACTTCTCTATGACTTTTGAATCCTATGAAAGGGTTAGAAGAGACAGCCTCCTGGCTTTTGGGGTGGATGAGGAATTGTTTGCAAAGCTGTTCTAACCTGCTTCTCTCCAGCTGCGTCAGATCCACTGACTGCATGTGCCCTACTCCTGGGGACCTGGCCCAGATGGGTGTATCCCAGGGTGGGATTGGAGTCAGTGGGAGAGGAAGGCAGGGACAGGGGTGCCTCCGAGCAATATGTAGGTTCAGTGTTAGCTAAGAGTCCAAATCTGGGGAAATGCAGCCACTGTGGGAGGTCAGAGGAGGAAGGATGTCTGTGAAATTTAAGCTGTGGTTGTGGTTCAGAGCCTGAGCATTCAGCAAGGGTAGGGCCCAGGCCTTGGAAAGCTCCTGCCCAAATGATGGTATAATGACTTTTTGTTTGTTTGTTTGTCTGTCTCCTTCCTCTCGCTCACTTTTTCCTTTCTTCCTTTTCTCTCCTTGGACTTTATTTCTATTTGCTTCTCTTTGTGCTTTTTTCCTCCACAATTCTACTCTCTACGCCTTGTCTCTTTTCCAATCTACCCCCATCCTCCATTCCTGCCTCCCCTCTTATCCTGTATTTGTGGCTTAATGTTCTTCTGTTAATTGCTCCTTTTTCCTTCCCATTTGCCTGTTCTTTATATTCCTCTCTCCTGTCTTGCCTCTTTTCCCATTTCCCTACCCTGCCCTTGTCTTCTCTTGTGGTCCCTCTCTCATCTTTAACTTTTCCCATCTTCCTATCCTGTGTACGCCCCGTTCTTTCTCTCTGCCCTATGTCTTGCAGGGATTTGACCCATTCCGATTCGGAGTCCTCCCTCCACATGAGTGACCGCCAGCGGATGGCCCCCAAACCTCCTCAGATGAGCCGTACTGCAGACGAGGCTCTCAACGCCATGACTTCCAATGGCAGCCACCGGCTGATTGAGGGGGTCCACCCAGGGGCTCTGGTGGAGAAACTGCCAGATAGCCCTGCCCTGGCCAAGAAGGCATTGCTGGCGCTGAACCATGGGCTGGACAAGGCCCACAGCCTGATGGAGTTGAGCCCCTCAGCCCCACCTGGTGGCTCTCCACCTCTGGATTCTTCCCGTTCTCACAGCCCCAGTTCCCCAGACCCAGATACACCATCTCCAATGGGGGACAGCCGAGCCCTGCAGGCCAGCCGAAACACACGCATTCCCCACCTGGCTGGCAAGAAGGCTGCGGCTGAGGAGGATAATGGCTCGATTGGTGAGGAGACAGATTCCAGCCCAGGCCGGAAGAAGTTTCCCCTTAAAATCTTTAAGAAACCTCTTAAGAAGTAGGCAGGATGGGGTGGCAGTGGTGGTGCAGCTTGTTCTTGCCTGGGTCTTCTGCCTCCTTTCCATCCCTAGAGTGGGACATGGAGAGGCTGGCCCAGGGGCCTGGGCACTGTACATACCTGCCCCCTTCATCCTGGGATCCTTCATCATTATTTATTAACTGACCACCACGGCCTGCCTGCCCTGCCTCCCTCAACCATGGGCTGCTGCTGTCACTCTCTCCACCTCAGTGCATGTCTTAGTTGCTGCCCCTGCAGCTCCCAGCTCCACTTCTGGGGTCCAGCTCCTGTTCCTGCTGTCCCAGTTTTGAGATTTGGTTTATTGTTTCTCTTTGTCTCCTGCTTTCAGGCTTCTCTCTTCCATCACTCCCCAATTCCTCCTAGCAGTTGAGGGGAAGATAGGAGGAATGACTTCTGACACCTGTGCCTCAGATCTGTTGCACCCCACCCAAAATGGCTGTTTGCCCCAACTGGGGCCTAGGATCTAATCTTTGGGATTTGTTCTTTGAGTGTGTCATGGGCCAGAGGGGATCTCATCCTGGAGCTCACTCAGGCCTCCAGGGGTCCATGGGGAGTGATGTCAATTCCCAGAGAACAAGTCACCAGAGAATTTTGAAGAGATGCCAGGCTTGGGGATGGGTTGGGAGAGCCCTCTCTTGGAGGAGGAGTGGATGCCAGAGCCGTGGGCTAAACGATGGTCACCTTTTCTCTCTTTTCACACCTACACCTGCCTCCCTCTTACCTCTGCTCCTTCATTCTGCTGGAGGGTTTGTCTCTTAAGAGGTGCTGTCCCAAAGCTCCCCAAGCATCAGTCCCCTGGAGCTCAGGACAATTGGCTCCCCTGGCAATGGGAGCCACGGCCATGATGCAGGGCTCTCATGGAGCCCTGGAGCTGCTGGGCAAAGATGTTTTGTATTTGAACCACAAAACAGTTTAAAAGTGGAAAACGAAATCTCCTGAATCTCCCAAGTGCCTGCATTGCATACTCCCTTCATCAGACCCCATTTTTCATGTTACTACATAGCCTGGGCCAGAGGCTCACAAAGGACATAACTGGTTTGGGGAAGGGGTGGCTTAGGAAGGGGTATCGGTGAAGATGGCTGTGTGACCACTTCCCCCCGCCCTTCCCATCCTCTAGACAACTCTCTCCCTTACCTGTTTTTGCTATGGCTGTAAAGGTATTTTTTCCTTCTGCCTCACTCCCTGCCATGCCTTTACCCTGGGATCCTATTTCGGGCCTAGGGTGGGTGCACCTGGGGCTGGTCTTAGGAGGGTGCTAGGCTGCAGATGCCCTGTACCCCCTGGACACCCTCACATGGGTTTTCTGTGTTATTTCATAAGACTCTTTGAAGTCCAATAAAGCATGTAGGAGATTTTAACCTCTGCTGGCTTTGACTCTCATTGTGTCCTCCTTACCCTCTGGCTGACCAGGCATGGGTAAAGAGGAGACTGTTATTTCTCTGCAAAGGGAAAATGAAGTTCAAATACACATACCCAAAAGCTCTCTACATTACCAGATAAAATACAGGATACCAGTTAAATTTGGTTTTCAGATAAATAGTAATTTTTTGGTACAATTATGTGTTGTGTAACATTTGGGACACATTTTTATTTTATTATAATCCTATCTCTGGGCCATCTTGACCTTCTAACCTGTAGCTTCACCTATGACCTCCTATGACTTTAGAATTATTCCACAGGGAGCTTGGGGAGTGTTTTGAGAAGAACTTATGACTTCTACATTTAAAAGATTTTGGAAACTATTAGGGAAAGGATGCCACAGCGATTTTATAAAAATCAGTTTGGAGATCCCGATTCAGAAGCTTCTACATCAGCCTTGTGTATCAGGGCTCTTATCTATTCTTACTCTCCACGGTCAGGGGCCACGTCTGTCTTACCTCTACCAGCCAACTGCCTTATTGCTGGCCTGTCTCTGCCACAGTCCACTGGAGAACCCTAAAAGCAAACAGGTCACAGTTCTGCCTTGCTTAAACTCTTACATAGGGCCAGCAGGTGGCATGGTAGTTAGGGCACTGGACTCCCACATGGCCGACTGTGGTTCAAGTTCTGGACTTGGTGCCTTGAAAAATCACACCAGGCACATGTGTGCACATGCCCAGAATCCTAGGAGAATGAAGGGGCTGCAGTGTGGCCATCCCAGGAAGAGTGTGTGTGTGTGTGTGTGTGTGTGTGTATTTCTCACTTTCCCTCTCTCGTCTCTCTCCAGCAAGTACACATACCCTATAGCAAAAACCTAACTCCCCCAAAACCAAACTCCAGCATAAAGCACTGTGGGGTGACTAGTTAACAAAAATTTACTATATGTTAATCTCTCGGAAAGGCTAGAAAGGAGGATGTCGAATGTTCTCAACAGAAAGGGATGATGGATATACATATTACCCTGATTAAATCATTATGCATTACATTCTTGTACTGAAAATCACATTATACCTCTTAAAAATGTAGTTACTACAGGTCAACAAAAAACATTAGTCAGCAAGGCCAGCTGGTGGTATGGTGGTTGCGGTGCTGGACTCCCACATGGCCGACTGTGGTTCGAGTCCCAGACCTGGCGACTTACTTTCTCACTTTGCCTCTTTCTCACTCTATTCCTCTCTGGTCAAATTAAAAATAAATAAATAAATATGGCATCTATCTATCTATTAGCATTAGCCAGCATAATAGATAAGCAGCAGTTTCTCATTGTGGTGTAAATTTTCCTGATGATTCACATTAAAATATGTTGATCATAGGGGCCAGCAGTTGGCATAATGGCTATGTCCCTGGACTCCCATGTAGTTGACTGTGGTTCTAGTCTCAGATCTGGTGGCTTAAACTCACGCCGGACGCATGTGCCTTTGTGCCCAAGATCCCAAAAGGAGAATGGAGAAGGGATTGTGGCATAGCCATCCCCCTCTGGGGGGGGTGATTTCCCCCCTTTCTGTTTCTCTTTCTGGCCTGCCCACACGCCCTGTAACAAAAACCTCTCAAAAAATAAAAATATTGAGACCAGCATTTAGCGTAATGGCTATGTCACTGGACTCCCACGGTTGGAGTGGCTTAAACTCAGGCTGGGCGTGTATGCGTGCGTGCCCAAGATCCTGAGGAGAATGGAGAAGGGATTGCGGTGTGGCCATCCCCCCTGCGGGGTGATTTCTCGCTTTGTCTCTCTGTCTCTCTCTGTCTGTCTGGTGAGCGCACACGCCCTATAGCAAAAACCTCTCCAAAAAATAGTCAATCATAAAAAACAAAACTTGTAGGGCTCCCGTTTTTTTCTTCCAAGCTGTCGGGTTAGTCTGGTTTTTCTCCGACTCTGGCTTCAGGTAGGGCTTGGAGCCCTGGGACTCTCAGCGCCTCCAACTGTAGAGTCCACAGCAGACTGCATGCAGTCTTGGGGTTATACCATAATGGTACCGTCCAAACAACGCCTCGAGGGCTGTGATGCTGCGGGTCACACTAGGGCCCTAAGGCTGGAGGCAGAGCAGCTACGTGCCCAGCAGGGTTCGTAACTGCCAGGCTGCGAGAGAGTGGCCCGGACCTTGCGGAGCTGGAGCGCTGGAAAACGGGATAAGGCCTGTGGAGACCAGGCCGATGATGCTTTTCTGTTTCGCTGTGACAAAAAGAAAAAAGTTGATACCGCGTGCGTATCACAAGCAGTAGACAGGCGGTCCTAACCCAGTCCGTCCGCTCGGCGCGGCGCCGCGGGGCGGGGCGGGGCGGG
>NW_006159505.1:755750-760445 GCF_000334495.1 Tupaia belangeri chinensis | reverse complement strand
GGCGGCTACGGACTGAAGCTAACTTTCCACTGATTCTGCCCATTCAAACCCAGGCAGGGTAGCGTCGGAACAACGTCATTCGAGCTTCGTCGCACCACTTTTGCGTGCAGGCGCGGGAAGGGGTTTTGGATTGTCTCACCTCCGCTCTGGTGAGGAATCGACCCCAACTTCGCTCGCCGCCCCAAAGCTGCTGTCTGTGCAGCTAGTCTCCCCCTGCGTCCTTCTCGATCCCGCCGGCGCCCCACAGCTGCAGCCCAGTCTCGACTCCCTCCACGCCTCGGCCAGCAGTCGCGATGCATGTGATCAAGCGAGGTGAGGAGCCTGGGAGGGGGCGGCGGGAGGGGCGATGGTGGGGGGCGGCGGCGAGGGGCGGCTGTGGCCCGGGTCGGGGAGCCGGTGAGGGTAGGGCTGTACCCGTCCCGCGCTTACCAGCCGGCTCCCGCGCTTCCCGCCCTTCGCGCCCAGGCTTCCCGCCCTGTCAGCCACCTCGGCCTTCCGTCTTCCCCATCCTCCCGACCTTCAGCCTGCGCCCCGTCGGCTGGCTATCCTGCACCCTTTTAGAATAACGCGTGCACTGTGTGTGCCAGGCACGCCCCAAGCTCCGTAGTACTCCTTTTTACAAGCTTTTGAGATAGGGATGAATTATTAGCTCCATTTTGCAGATGAAGGGACAGGAAGAAGCTCAGAGAGCGGTTTGGATGACTAATCTAGTCACCCAGTTAGTCACCCAGGGTTCAGACCCGTAGGTGACAGAGTTTTATTTGAAAATCGTGGGATTCTGTGACCTGTCCTAGGCGCAGCGGGGGTGAGGAAAGAAGGGGCTCTGTTCCCTTCATGGGCACCTGTCAGTTTACTAATCTCTTTTGCGGGGGCGAGGGTAGGAGTGTGGGTGGAGAAAATACAGATCCCAGACTCTGCACCCTGGGGTTTGACCTTTATAAGAGATTTGTTGCTACATGCCCCAGGAGTACTCCGGAGTTTGAGAACTGGGGACAGGATCTAACTGTCCTTTCCTCCCCTTGGGAAGAGCTACAGAATCGAAGAATGGCCAAGACTTTTTCGGACAAGATGGGGACTGGGTCTTGTGCGCTTTAACAGTTATTTCCATTAGACTCCTGGAGGCCCTTCTCAGTGCCCAGCCCTTTCTTTGTTTGGCTATGTGAGATTATTAAAGGAGACAGTGCTACCTTGCTTGAGAAAACAATTTTTGTTGATGAGATCAAAAACCAAAATAGGGACCAGCAGTTAGCGTAATGGCTATGTCGCTGGACTCCCATGTAGTCGACCGTGGTGCTCGTCCCGGACCCTGTGGCTTAAAAACTCACGCTGGGCGCGTGTGCGTGCGTGCCCAAGATCCAGAGAGGAGAATGGAGGAGAAGGGATTGTGGTGTGGCCATCCCCCCTGGGGGATGATTTCTCGCTTTCTGCCTCTCGGCGCCCTGTAGCAAAAACCTCTCAAAAAAAACCCAAAAACCAAAAAACAATAAAAACCCAACAAAATACATAGTGCACTTTCATTGGTTCCTTGCTGGGAGTGACAGTTGAACGTTTAGTTTTAAACCTTTAGAGAGAGAGGTGCGAGAGATCCTTGAGTATGGTCACATAAAGTCAGTAACAAAGATTTAACTGAAAATTTATGGGGCCAGCCTATCACTTAGTGGTTAAGGGAGCTGGGTCCCACATGGACAACCACAGTTCAGATTTTGCCTGAGAGGCTTGAAAAACATGCTCAGGCATGTGTGAGCATGTGGTGTGCATTGTGGCCAGTATCCTGACAGGGTGGGGAAATGAGAAGAGATGGTGGCCTTCCCATCCCCTATCTCTCTGTCACTTTCTGGCAATCTCATGTACCTTCTGGCAGTTAAAAACGGAAAAAAAAAAAAAAAAAAAAAAAGGAAAAATCTAGGTAATTGGACCAGGCATCAATTTTGTGTTTGAATTTTTTCGCTGTTGAATTTTTAACCTTTGGGTGTGTACTTTGAAATACTGTATTTTAAAAAGTACTATCTACAGCCAACTCTAACAGGCAGGGTTTATTTTGTTTCTCATTCCTTCAGGAAACATAATTTCGTCCAGATGGTTCATGCTCTAGATTCTGCCCTTGTTAGCATTCAGCAAGGCTTGTTGATATGAAAAAATGTACTTCGTTTTATTTCATTTCTTTTTTATTTAATGTGCTTAGCTTTTATTTATTTATTTTTTGAGTGAGGAGGTTGTGTCTCTTATTTTTGGCCTGCCAGTTAAGTACGAGACTAGTTTTTGTTAATTTTAATGTAATTCTTAGGGAGGGCAGCTGACAATTGACTTTCAAGTACTTAATGTGCTAATATTATCTTGCTTAGCACTGATGGGAAATAATAGAGAAAGCAGCTGCATCTTCAAAGAACTTAAAAGTTGTTAGGGCTTTAGGAATAATCCATACGAAAATTGTTAGAAAGCAGAAGGAATGGTATTGGGTCGGGAAAGTCATGATGCCATGTGTAGAAAAGCAGAAAAATATGTTCATGACTTTTCTGATGACCTAATAGGTGAATTTTCCCCATCTGCTACTTGAACCATTTTCTTCTCATGGGAATGTATCATCCCTTAAGGAGGTAAAGATTTAAAAATTAAAAGTTGGGACCAGCAGGTGGTGCAGTAGTTAAGATGCTGAACTCCCACATGGCTGACTGCAGTTCAAATCCTGGACCTGGTGACTTGCTTTCTCACTTTTCCTCTCTTTCTCATTTCTCTGGTGAGTGCATGTACCCTGTAACAATTAAATAATAATAATAAATAAAATGAAAAACAATTAAAAGTTGAGAGCTGCCTTCATGACGCAGCAATATTGGCCAGGCTTGCTAGCTGCTGCCCAAGATCCAGTGGGGCTGGAGGAAGTGGATCCCAGCATGGCCATAACCTTGGTGAATCCATTCAGGGATCTGAATCTTTTGTCTATGAAATAGCATTTTATGTTGATCAAGTTTTAAAAGTCTACGTGTTGATTACACTTGAGTCTTTTTCAGTGCCATCTTAGTAAGTGCTAACATGAGTTCTGTGGTTTGATTCTTCAGATGGCCGCCAAGAGCGAGTCATGTTCGACAAAATTACATCTAGAATCCAGAAGCTTTGTTATGGACTCAATATGGACTTCGTTGATCCTGTAAGTAAATATGGTTTATATCTTTATTCCTTGCTTCATGTGATTCTTTCTACTTATTTTTGATTCTTCACTCACATGGTAATACTTTGGTTTAGAATTCTGGCTATGCCCTTGGATATAAAATGCGAATGAATTGCTTAAAACTTTTTTTTTTTTTTTTTTTTTTATTAATTTTGATTCTGTCTTGTTAGGTCTCACTTTTCAGAGAACTAACCACAAATGTGAGCAAAGATGAAAACATATTAACATTTAATACTAGAGATTTCTCTTAGTAAATTGCTTTATTCATAAATGGAAAAACCTATAATAAAGCTTGTTTGAAATCATGGTCACCTGGGTGAGTACTAATTTTAAATTTGTCTTTTTGTCATCTACGGAAAAAATAATACATTTAAGCAATATAAACTAGATTTCATGAAAAGTATTTAAATTTATATACTTTTAAAGTTTTTGCTATAAGGCATGTGCACTTATGAGAGTGAGCGAGAGAAGGAGAAAGAGAGAAATCACTCCTGGGGATGGCTGTGCTACAACCTGTTCTCAGAATTTTGGGCATGTACTCACATGCGCCCAATGTATTTTTTAAAAAAATTTTATTTATTATCATAATCTTGTTTATATTACATTGAATCACATATATCTTTGTAGTATATTACATTTCTTTTTCCAGAAGGAATACCTTGCATATCAGTCAAGAAAGAGATATTACTGTCTACATCATCATCATCAAATAGCTTTTCATAATTTTTTTCCAGATTATTATTATTCTCATTATTTTTTTAAACATTCAATTACTATATATCATTTGGCTTGTAAAAAGAATTTACCCAACATGAAATACTTCTTAGACCAGTCCAGTTGAGAATACTATACATGTTATCATCAAAAGGTAATAAACCATTTCTTTGTCCCACAAATGTCATGCCTCTCTATCTGTTCTCTTGCTATTCTTCTCTATACTTTTCCCGTCTCCCGCCCTGTTCCACAGTCTTCAGCATCTCTAATTTCACTGCTCTTATGCTGTCCAACATTTCGATCTTTACCATAAAGTGCAGATAGTCGGTATATATTAAGTGGATACATATAATATCTTTCTTTTATATCCTGCTTGCTTCACTCAGCAATAGATCCTCTATTGCTGACCACTTTCTACCAAATGCCAGGGTCTTGTTTTTTTATGGCTAAGTAGTATTCAATAGAGTATATGTGCCACACTTTTTCAATCTACTCATCTGTTTGTGGACATTTGGGTTAGTTCCATGTCTTAGTGATTGTGAATAATGCTGCAATAAACATTGACGTTCAAGCGCTTTTCTTTTTCTTTTCTTTTCTTTCTTTCTTTCTTTTTTCTGTTCTTTTTTTTTTTTTTTTTTTGAGAGGTTTTCGCTATAGGGCGTGTGTGCACGCCAGACAGACAGAGACCTAGAGACAGAAAACGAGAAATCACCCCCCAGAGGGGATGGTCACGCCACAATCCCTTCTCCTCCATTCTCCTCTCGGGATCTTGGGCAC
Organism: Tupaia belangeri chinensis; assembly: GCF_000334495.1. Classification (NCBI taxonomy): domain Eukaryota; kingdom Metazoa; phylum Chordata; class Mammalia; order Scandentia; family Tupaiidae; genus Tupaia; species Tupaia belangeri. Next base: position 755,791 of record NW_006159505.1, on the reverse strand, counting down.
GCACGCACACGCGCCCGGTGTGAGTTTTAAGCCACCGGGTC
>NW_006159505.1:751072-755357 GCF_000334495.1 Tupaia belangeri chinensis | reverse complement strand
GAGTCTTATTTAAGAAGTCTTTGCCTACCCCAATGTCTCCCAGAGTTTCCTCAGTACTTTCCACCAGTAGTTTTATAGTTTGAGATCTTAGGTTCAGATCTTTGATCTATTTTGAGTTGATTTTTGTTAATGGTGAAAGATGGGGATTCAGTTTCATCTTTCTGCAGGTAGATACCCAGTTTTCCCAGCACCATTTACTAAAGAGGTTTTCCTTTTCCCAATGGATTGACTGGTATGCTTTGTAAAAAAATCAGTTGACTATAAGCTTTGGCACCCAGTGAATTTTTTACCTGCTGGGTTCAGGCCTCAAACTGTGTAGTTGACCATGTGGGATCCAGCTGCTTTAACCTCGTGCCACCTGCTGGCCCAGCAGTATTTAAATTAAGGCGTGCAGGTTATGAAGCCATTTGTTCTTTTCTCCTTTTCTTTTTTTTTTTAAAAAAGATTTATTTTATTTATTCATTCATTTATTTTGACTAGAGAGGGACAGACACACAGAGAGAGAGAAAGAAAGAAAGTGAGAAAGTGAGAAAGCAAGCCACCAGGTCCAGGACTTGAACTGCGGTCAGCCATGTGGGAGTGTCCAGCACCTTTACCACCATGCCACCTGCTGGTCCCCTCTCCTTTTCTTTTGTAACTTCTCTACTCTAGACCCTCATCATATTTTATTGGTTTCTGAAGTGTTGTCCTGTCTTTCCTCTAATTTTGCCTTTTTCAGATCCATCTTTCACAAGGTTTCAAAAATGATCTTCCTAAAATAAAATGTGAATCTCTTAAGAACTCTCTTTCTATACTCACCCATGTTATCCTAGCCTTATAATTTATTTTCCTTTCAAACGTATGGTAATAATTTGTGTTTTAAAAAATGGAAACTTTTAAACAAATTTTTTGGAGAGGTTTTTGTTATAGGGCAGTGCACTTGCCAGAAAGACAGAGAGAGGCAGAGAGACAGGAAGTGAGAAATCACCCTCAGGGGGGATGGCCACGCTGTAATCCCTTCTCCACTGTCTTCTTGGGATCTTGGGCATGCACACACACGTGCCTGGCGTGAGTTTAAGCCACTCGGTCTGGGACCCAAACTTCGGTTGAATACCTGTGAGTCCAGTGACATAGCCATTACGCCACCTGCTGGTCCCAAAGTGGAAACTTTTATAATAAGGTGTCTTAGAAACAGTGAAATGCTGTGAGATTTAATGGCATTTGTAGCTAGAAGGCTTGAATTCTTATTTAATCTTGGGCAAGATTCAGAACCTGCACCTCAGGTTTCTCATGTAAAGCCATGGTAGTAAAAACAACCATTTCACAAGATGATTGTGAAATGTCAGAGATTATATGTGTTGAAACACTTTGTAATTTGAATGACTAAAGAAAGGGTAGTCATTAAGTTAGATAAATTGGCCCCAGTCCTAATTTATACCTCCATCTCCTTTAATTGGAAATAAAGTTTAATTTATTTGGTTTCCTGTACTTGTCCTTAGGTAGAATCAGAGGACAGTGGGTAAGTATGGAGTTGGAGCCCTGATTAAAGAGGGAAAGTTTAAAAGAAAGATGAGGAAGTGTTTATAGAATCATCCGTCTATTTTTAGCTATTTCCATGTGAGAGTGTTAATGTTTTTAAAAGTTATACATACACACATAACATACATATATACATATACATTTTAAATGATACCTTATTGTATATATAATATACATTTTTGTCAGCTCTATTGTCTTACGAATTTTTATTAAATGTCCCTTAATACACCAATCTGAAAGATGTTTTCTTTTAATTTACTTATTTCTTCATGATAATGGGTGAGCAACAGAGAGAAATATCTCCAACAGGGTCCTCATGCTGTGATCCACTCCCAGCCTCAGCCTGCCAGGATCATGGGCATGCATGCACATCCCTGGTGTGTTCTGAGAGGCCCAGGGGCAAGAACTGGGCACCTCTTCATGTGGATTTAGCCTCTCAGTATGTTGTTACTTCTGCACCATTGTTTGGCTCTGTGAAAGATAATTTTTTTAAAAAAGGAAGTTGTCTGTTTTATTGCAATATAAATTTATTGTTTTCCTAGTTGCTTTTTTAAATAAAAGCAACAACTGCTGTTGTTTCTTGGGCAGGCTCAAGTAATTCTTGGTTTTATTTTTGTAGGCCCAGATCACGATGAAAGTAATCCAAGGCTTGTATAGTGGGGTCACCATGGTTGAACTAGATACTTTGGCTGCTGAAACAGCTGCAACCTTGACTACTAAGCACCCTGACTATGCCATTCTGGCAGCAAGGATTGCTGTATCTAACTTGCACAAAGAAACAAAGAAAGTGTTTAGTGGTGAGTCTGGGGTGAAAAAATTAGAAAGAATTTCGTATTCTCAGAAAATTAATAAGGGTACTGGGAAAGAAATCCTGAATGTCAAAAGACGTGTTACACATTCTTTTTAAATAAAAGGGCATAAAATTTGTGGCAGAGAGAGAGCTAGAATTCTGTAATATTTCTCCATGCTGACGACCTGCTGCATGAAAGGGTCAGTGTATCTTTGTTCTTTGAGCTTTTGTTCATTTGTTTTAATTTTCTATAGGTGTATGTGTGTACTTGATTGAGAGAGACAGAGAGGAAGAGTGAGAATGTGGGCCCCCCCACCCCCGTGGGGAATAGCCACACTGCAGGCCTTTCTCCTCCATTCTTCTCTCCAGGTTTAGGGCACACATGCACACATACTCATGCATTTTTAGAGCCACTGGATCTGGGACTTGAACTGTGCAGTTGGGGGGTCCAGCCGGCTTAACCACCATACCATCAGCCGTCCCTGATTTTTTTTTTTCTTAAAGCCCATTTTAGGCAGTCAATCATATGGTTGGAGCAATTAGTAGTATTTATTGACAAGTTCTCGGTTGCACAAATGTTATGGTTGATTTTTTGTTACCATTACTAGACACTTCATTCCATCACTCCCATTTTACAGGGCAAGATATATGGATGGGCAAAAGAAGGATAAATAATTTGTTCAATATATAAGAAGCCAGTTGGTACACTGAGATTAGAAATATTTTGTCTGTTCTAGGTCTGTTATGTGGGATCTTAATCATTATATCCTCCCTCTTCAGTAGATTTTTTGTGAAGTATTAAGGTCTCCTGGAATCAGATAGACTGAATGCATTCCCAGCAACATGCCGGCATCTGTATGTAGGAAAAGACCCCTCCCATGGGGTTTAGTCATACCACAGTCCCTTCTCCGTCTCCCTCCTGTCAGGATATGGGCATGTATACACACAGGCCCAGTCTATGTCTCAAGTTCAGGACTTGAACTGTTTGGTCAGCAACATGGGATCCAGCTGCTTTAACCATCATACCATGGCCTGGCTTATTTTATTGTTTCCAATGAGGGAGAGAGACAGATAGGTATTTTTGATAGGGTCTCACCAAGTTGTGATCCTTCCTGCCCCAGCCTCTGGGCTGGCTAGGACCACAGATGCTTGCCACCTTGCCTGGCCTGTTTAAGTTTAGGCTGGAAATCAAACTCAGACTTTCCATGGGGCCTCAGCCACCACGTAGCAGTGGCTTACCACTTGCACCCCGTACTGGACTTGTATGCAAATTTTTTTTTTTTTTTTTTTTTGAGCATGCACTCGCTAGAAAGACAGAAAGTGAGAACCCCCTCACCCCTGGGGGGAATGGCCACACTGCTATCCCTTCTCTTCCATTCTCCTCTCAGGATCTTGGGCACACACACACACGCGTGCCTGGCGTGAGTTTAAGCCACTGGGTCTGGGACTCGAACCACGGTTGACCACATGGGAGTCCATTGACATAGCCATTATGCCAACTGCTGGTCCCTTTTTGAGAGTTTTTTTGCTAGAGGGGCACCTGCACTTCCTAGAGAGACAGACAGAAAGTGAAAAATCACCTCCTGGGCAGATGGCCATGCTACAATCCCTTTTCCTCTGTTCTTTTGGGATCTTGGGCGCGCATGCACATGTACCTGGTATGAGTTTTAAGCCACTGGGTTGTCTGGGACTGGAACTGTGGTTGTATTTATAGAGGTAAATGAATTTGGGTGATAATTTATGAGTTTTCATTCTTTCATTTATTTAAAAAATATTTTCAGATTGTTTTTGTTTTTGCTTTTTTCTATTGGGTGTATGTGCGCACCAGAATGAGAGAGAAAAATCACTGCTCAGAGGGATGGCCACTGCATAATTCCTGTTCCTCCCCTCTCTTCTCAGGATTTAGGGGCCATCTTTCGAGCCTCTGGGTCTGGGACTCAAACCATTCAGTCAGCCACATGAACCATCTGCCTGAAC
>NW_006159505.1:694336-750958 GCF_000334495.1 Tupaia belangeri chinensis | reverse complement strand
CCCCCCCCGCTCTTTCTTTCTTTCTTTTTTCTTTCTTTTAATTTGACCAGAGGAAAGTGAGAAAGCAAGTCTTCAGGTTGGGACTTAAATCGCAGTTGGCCATGTGGGAGTCCAGCACCCTTAACCACCATGTCACCTGCCGGCCCCTATTTATTATTTTTTTAAGAATCCTTTTTTTTTAATCACCCAAGGGCACATGCACTTGTCAGAGAGAGAATGAGAAAGCATGCCCTCATGGGGGCCTGCTTTTCCTCCATTTCTCCACTGCCTCAGGATTTGGGCCACGCATGCACATATGTCTGGTGTAGTTTTCAAGGTGTGTATTTCCTGATTTTCAGTCAGTAATTCTCAATGGGGGTGCGTATCTGTATCACCTGGGAGTACTTTTTAAGCTACAAGAACTTACACTCACTCTAACTTCAGAAAATTGTTTCCATAATGAGGTATTATTTATTTATTAACCATGTGTGAGTTTACTGAGTGCTTTCTATGCTAGGCACAGAGGTAGGTTGGGATTTTAAAAAAAGAGTTGTAAACTATTGTTTTAAACTATTATCTGATGATTGAATGATTCTTGACATTTTTTGTTTATTTTAGATGTGATGGAAGACCTTTACAACTACATAAATCCACATAATGGCAAACACTCTCCCATGGTGGCCAAGTCAACACTGGATATTGTTTTGGCCAATAAAGATGTATGTATAACCTTTTCTGGGTAAAAATTTATTGAAAGATTTTTGGTTTTAAATATCACATTTTAGGGACCAGCAGGTGGTATGATGGTTAGGACACTGGACCCTCCCACAAAGCCGACCACAGTTCAAGTCCTGGACTTGGTAGCTTGCTTTCTCACTTTATCTCTCTCTCTCTCTCTGTCTGTCTCTCTTTGGTCAAATTAAAATAAATGAATGAATAAGTTAAATTTAAAGAATAATAATTAAAAAGATGTATCACATTTTAGAAAATTGAAACACTATAAAAGATTCAGGTAAAAATGAATTTTCTGCTCAGAACTCTGGTTTTCCTCTCTAGAAGCAAGCTTTATCATGTTTAAATATATTTATCCAGAGCTATTTTTTTTTTTTTTTTGAGAGATTTTCACTGTAGGGCGCGTGCGCTCGCCAGACAGACAGAGAGACATAGAGACAGAAAGTGAGAAATCACCCCCCAGGGGGGATGGTCACGCCGCAATCCCTTCTCCTCCATTCTCCTCTCGGGATCTTGGGCACACGCGCCTGGCGTGAGTTTTAAGCCACCGGGTCCGGGACACGAACCGCGGTCGACTACGTGGGAGTCCAGCGACATAGCCATTACGCTAACTGCTGGTTCCCCAGAGCTATTCTTTACAGACACATGTGAGTACACATATGTGTGCAGATGTGTGTACATAATATGTTTTCCTTTCTGTGATTATGTACCATACATGGTGTTCTCACTGATACTTTTCAGTTAAAATTGTATCTTAGAATACCCTAAATAAGCATTTATGAATTTATTTCTAGCTGTATAACATTTTATTTCAGATGAATTGTCATTGTATGTGTATGTAAGAATTTCTCTAGTGATGAATATTTGTTAGTTTTCACTGTGAATATGCCAGTAGATGTTTTGCTCATAGATGCACATATCTGTAACATAAGTCTTTTTTTTTTTTTTTTGCTATAGGGTACGTGTGCTCGCCAGAAAGACAGAGAGAGACAGAAAGCAAGAAATTACCCCACCCCCCCACCCCAAGGAGATGGCCACGCTGCAATCCCTTCTTCTCCATTCTCCTCTTGGGATCTTGGGCATGCATGCACACGCGCCTGGCGTGAGTTTAAGCCACCGGGTCTGGGACTCGAAACGCGGTCGACTACATGGGAGTCCAGTGACATAGCCATTATGCTAACTGGTCTGTGTAACATAAATCTTTAAGTAGAATTACTGAGCAAAAGTGTATGTGAATTCAAAATTTTGATAAATAGGATCAGTCAGCGGCATGGTGGTTAAGGTAGCTGGCTCCCACCTGGCTTACTGAGCAGTTCAAGTCCTGGACCCAGTGGCTTGAAAACAGGTGGGGCATGTGTGTGCGTGCCTAAAATCCTCAGGGGAGAAGGGATTATGGTATGGCCATCCCCCCGGGAGTGATTTCTCACTTTCCCTCTCTCTGTCTCTCTCTGGTGAGCACACATACCCTATAGCAAACTAAAAAATAAAAACTAAAATAGAAAATAACAGGAACAAAACCTGTGTCTAAGAATTGAATGGTGATAGTCAATTATTTCACTTTTCCTATTATTCATGCTAGGCTTGAAAAACTAAAATAGAAAATAACAGGAACAAAACCTGTGTCTAAGAATTGAATGGTGATAGTCAATTATTTCACTTTTCCTATTATTCATGCTAGGCTTGTTTATGTCTTGCAACAAGGATACCCTTAAAATTTTAAGAGAAAGGGAAAGCAAAACGTTATATAGATTTTTTTTTCTAGTTCTTTGACATGGATCATTATGTAGAAACACTGCTATTACCTATTTTTAAAACTGGCTCTTTTTTTTCCATCTAAAATGATTATTTCTGCCAATTGCTTTTGTTTTTATCTAAATAGCTTTTTAGCTTATAAAGCTATAACTGTAACTTGTAAGCTTTATAGCTTATAAAACTGACAATTCTGCTGTAAAATTTTGCTGTCAAAATAGTAATTTGTTTAAAACCTGGATTTCGATTGTGTATTTTGAAGAGTCTTAGAGTTAATGTAATCCTTTCTATCATCATCTACTGTATATATTGTGTGTCGTTTAAAGTGACCTTTGCTTTTTTTTAAAAAAAAATTTTTTTTTTTAGGTTTTTGTCATAGGGTGCATGCTCTCACTAGAGAGAGAGAGACAGAGAGAGGGAAAGTGAAAAATAACCCCCTGGGGGGGATGGCCACATCCAGTCCCTTCTCCTCCATTCTCCCCCACAACCCCTGAGATTTTGGACACACATGCACATGTGCCCAGTGGTCCTGGGACTTGAACTGTGATTGCCGATGTGGAAATCCAGCATCTTAACCACCATGCCACCTGATGGCCTGAGTGAGCTAATTAAAAAAAAACCAAAAAACATTCTCCCATGGATGAGAGAGAGAGAACATGAAAAAGGCAGGCACCTGCAGCAGAGTTTTTACCCTGTGATCTCTCCTCAGCTAGCCCAGATAACAGGCATATGGGTGCCTGATGTGCACACAGAGACCTTGGGCTACAAGCTTAGGACTTTGTATATGGGTCTAGCACCTCAGAGCATTGCAGTGCTATGGCGCCACCATCTTGTCCCTAAAGTGGAGTGGGCTAATTTTTTTTTTTTTTTAAAATTTGGCGGCGGGTGCATGTTCTTGCTGTAGAGAGGCCGAGAAAAATGAGAAGGCAGCCCCCCATAGGCCATGGTCTTTTTTCCATCTCCCTCCTTTTGGGATTTTGAGCACACATTTACATGTGCCTGGTTTATCAAGCCCCTGAGTCTGGAACTTAGACTGTGCAGTTGGCCATATGGGATCCAGCTCATGTAAGCACCGGCCACTAGGTGACCCTGAGTGGGCTATTTATTTAATTATTTGCTTATATTTAATAAAAAGACATATACTTTTACCTCATAAGAAGTCTATAAGTAGATGGTAAGAAGTGGGGTAATTTAAAAAGTATGTATTAATAAATATGTCAATATTCTTGGATTTGCAGCAATTCTAAAAGCACATTTAAGGGTGATAATGTGGTCCCTTTTTGCTGATACTCTTTTTCCCTTTAATCAGGGATGTACCTTAAACATAATAGAGAAGGTTTAGAAAATCACATTTAAACACAAACTTACATTTATGTATTCTCTTCTAGTATTTGGATAATATATATTACTAAACCTAATGTTAGATGAACATTAGGTTTTTCTATTCTGTAGTAATAATGCTTAGTGTTATCTCTTTTGTTTCCTATGTTAATTTTAGTCCTAAAGTCAAAATTGAATCAGATTTTGTGAAAATAAATCTAATTGTTTTAATTATGGATTCTTTTATCCCCCCGTCAGCGCCTAAATTCTGCCATCATCTATGATCGAGATTTTTCTTACAATTACTTTGGCTTTAAGGTAAATAAGTTTTACATAAGTGGGAATTCCTCCTTAAATCAGGAAATGCAGGGTTTTGTTTTTGTTTTAGTGATACAGTTATAAAGGCAATACACATTGTTTGGAGTTGGGTTGGATGGGGGGTTAAGGTGGTGGTGGCTTAAATTAAGGCAAAGGTACTTTATCCATTTCTAATTTTTGAATTTTCAAACTGTGACTTCTGGGTTACCCGAGGAGCTACGCAGATACTGCCAGAATTATTTCATGTTATCCTGTCGTTTATGTAATAACTATTGAATCCTTATCGTGTGCCAAATGCTTTTCTAAGTATTTTTGTGTTGATAGTGAAGTGACTGAGAATATGAATGTTGGTGTCAAACCACCTGGGTTTAAATCTCTGCTCTGGTCTTGTTTTGTTTTGTTTTTAGAAAGGGTCTTGCTGTGTCACGATCCCACCTGAGCCTCCTGAGTAGGTGGGACTATCGACATTCACCACTGTGTCTGGTTTTTAGGGTGGGCTGGGAATTGAACCTGGGCCTCCTGTGTGGCCTTAAACACATAGCTGATTAGCAGTGTATCAGTGCACATTATGAGGACTGGGCCTCTGCTCTGTTTCTCATAAGCAAGCTATTTTACCTCTTTGTGCTTCTGACTCCTCAGAATGGGGATAATATAAAATTTCAATACTAAATCCTGTTGAGGGCTAAAAAGAGTACGTATGTTACTGAGGTCAGTGCTCATCTTGTTATAAGTACTTTATAGTTGTTAGCTGTTGTAGTGGTGGTAATGATAATGATGAATAACCATAACTTATTCCATTAATGTGGAGAGCTGGCTATTCAGAATATTTTGTGCAGTCTTTGCCAAAAAAAAAAAAAAACCCAAAAAACAAGATAATGATAGAAACGGAAGCTGGAAAAAGTAAATATCCTATTCTTTTCACTTAAAGTTATATAGAAACTGAGGGAGTTTAAACGAAGATTGCCTCATTATGAATGATGCATCCACTGTGTCTTTAAAAACTTCTCTAGAAATTTTTTTTTTGGTCTTTTTCTAGACATTGGAGCGGTCCTATTTGTTGAAGATCAGTGGGAAAGGTGAGAAACAAACATGTTTGTATTTTATATTTTCTGTAGTTTTTGCACTTTTAGCTTTGATGTTTCTATTTAGATTCTAGATAACTTTTTTTCTTTAAATTATTTTATTCAATTTCACTTATTCATTCATTCATTTATTTTAATTTGACCAGAGAGACACAGAGAAAGGAAAGTGAGAAAGCAAGCCACCAGGTCTGGGACTCTAACCATGGTCGACCATGTGGGAGTGTCCAGTGTCTTAACCACGACGCCACTTGCCAGTCCCCTAAATAACTTTTTTTAGAGAGATTTTTGCTATAGGGCGTGTGTGCTCGCCAGAGAGACAGAGACAGAGAGACAGAAAGCGTGAAATCACCCCCTAAGTGGGAATGACCACACTGCAATCCCTTTTCCACTCTCTTCTCAGGATTTTGGACATGCATGCACATGCACTGAAAATGAGTTTCAAGCCTCCAGATCCGAGAATCGAACCGCTGTTGCCATGTGGAGTCCAGTGACATAACCGCTATGCTGTCTGCTGGTCACCTAAATAACATTTTAAACTTTAGATTTTGTTTATGAATAATTGTTTTTTTGGTATAAAGTTTTTCTGATTTTCTTTTATTTCTTTTTATGATTCAAATTTAATCTTGAGTGCATGTGTTTTCGACATGTCCCATCATGTGAAAACTCCTTTTTTGATTGTAGTGGCTGAAAGACCGCAACACATGTTGATGAGGGTATCTGTGGGGATTCACAAAGAAGACATCGATGCTGCAATTGAAACATATAACCTTCTTTCTGAGAAGTGGTTCACTCATGCCTCTCCCACTCTCTTCAATGCTGGCACCAATCGCCCACAACTTTCTAGGTATGTATCATCCATGCTGGCTTTTTTTTTTTTCTTTTCTTTTTTTAGAGAGGTTTTGCTTGTTTGTTTGTTTTTATGCTATAGGGTGTGTGTGCTTGCCAGAAAAACAGAGAGACAAAGAGACAGAAAGCGAGAAATCAGCCCCCCCTGGGGGATAGCCACGCTGCAATCCATTCTCCTCTTGGGATCTTGGGCACACACGCACACGCGCCTGGCAAGAGTTTAAGCCACCGGGTCCGGGACTCAAACCGCGGTAGACTACATGGGAGTCCAGCGACATAGCCATTACGCTAACTGCTGGTCCCCGTACTGGCTTTTAATATGGTATTCTGAAATGGTTTGGGCTATGGAAATAAACTTTAACTTAATGAAAGGTAATTCATCATATAAAAAAAAAAGTTAATGGATCATCACTGCCTGCTCTTATTAAATGGGATTTGTATTCTGCACATATCTCTTACCTGCATTATGGTAAATGACGTGGGGAGAGGGCCATGGCTGATAATAAAAACATTCTAAGATTGTGATAGTTACACAGCAAACTTACATCTTTTTTTTTTTTTTTTTTTTAAGAGGTTTTTGCCTTAGGGTCTGGGTGCTTGCCGCAGAGAGAGAGAGACAGACAGACAGACAGACAGACACAGTGGCATGGCCACTCTCCCTTCTTCGTTTTCCTCCTGGGATCTTGGACATGTACACATATGCATGCATATGCACTTGGCATGATTTTTGAGCCACTGGGTCCAGGACTTGAGCTGCGGTTGACCAGTGAAAGTCGAGTGACGTAACTGCTATGCCATCTGCTTATCCCTCTAACTTATATCTTTATAAGAGAATATAGTTGACTTCAGTGGTAAAGGATTTCTCAAAATACAGTAAAAAGCAAAATGTTGCTTTCCTTTCACTGCTGTGGCCACAACCATGAGTATGCTTAGGCTTCAGAAGAGGCTTGCCTCTAGTTGTCCTCTGCTGTGGCAAAAAGAAGGTCTGGTTGGACCCTAATGAGACCAGTGTAATTGCCAGTGCCAACTCCTGTCAGCAGATCCTGAAGCTGATCAAAGATGGACTGATCATCCATAAGCCTGTGATTGTCCATTCTTGGTCCTGATGCTGGAAAAACACCTTGACCCACTGGAAGAGCAGGCATATGGGCATAGATGGGCGGAACGGTACAGCCAATACTAGAATGCCAGAGAAGGTAACCTGGATGAGGGGAATGAGGATTCTTTGCTGGCTGCTCAAAAGATACTGTGAATCTAAGAAGATTGACTGCCACATGTATCACAGCCTGTACCTGAAGATGAAGGGGAATGTGTTCAAGCACAAGTGGATTCTCATGGAACATATCTACAGCTGAAGGCAGACCCGCAGGTCTAAGACCAAGGTAGCACACCAGCATCATGAGGAGCACCTCCAGGCCAAGAAGAGGTGATTATCAAGACTCAAGAAATAAAGCTCCTTCTCTTTTGTCTGTACATAGTGGCATTGGCATTTACTCATTTAATCATTTAAATAAAATAAGCCTTTATCTGCTTAAAAAAAAAAAGTGAAATGCTGTGAGCAAAAGTTCTTGGACAATTGATTACATTTAAGACTTCTATAAACCAAAAACAAAGTAAAAAAAGGCAAGTTTCTGACTAAAAGAAGATACTTAAAACACATTAACTTTTGAGGAATTACCAAAAAGAAAAGCACTGAATAGAAACGGGCAAAGGATATAAGTGTAATTCATAGAAGAAACTTGATTTAGTAATAAACATCCGAACAGTTAATAAACTGCTAATAATTAGGGAAATAAAAATTTATTATAATGAGATGCTCCATATCAGATTGAAAAATTAAAAGGCTGGTAATACCAAATGTTGACAGGAATGTGGAGCACTGGGAGATCTCTCTTATTGCTAGATAATGAGTTCTCCATCCACTTCGGAGAATCTTTAATAAAGTGCAACGTGTGTATATGTTTTGCGATTTCTCTTACATTTATGCCATTCAGAAATTCTTAGAAGCACAAGATGTGTTCAAGAATTTTCATTGCAGCATTGTTTGTGTCATCTCTATGCACATGGACAAATACATTGGTATATTCATACAGTTGTATACCTTAAAACAGCGAAAAAGGCTGCATGTGTTGGTAGGAATGACTCTCTCATAATAAGCTAAAAGCAGGTTGCAGAGGGAAATAAACGTGTGCAAACAAAATTTAATGTAGACCATATAAAAATGCCAAAGTGGAAATTCATGAGGGGATTGCAGTTGGGCTATATATTGTCTAATTTCTTGAGGTAGATGGAAAATACAAAGTATTTGCTCTATTTTTATCTTTCTGAATATCTGAATACTTAGCAGAGAAAGTGAATGGACAGAATCCACTTGAGTGGTTGAATATTCAAGATAATAAAGAGATCATTGGTAGTATAAGATTCCTTAGGGAGGGGAGCAGGATGAGATCCAAAGTAGAGGTAGAGGGATTGTCTTTAAAAAGACTTAGGCGAGCTATAATTTTTGTGGCTATATCAAAGAATTGGTTGACATTGGGTAGGTGTTTCCTTTTTCATAGGTGTTTTATTTTTCTTGGCTTAATAACTAATTGACAAGAATGCGATGGGGCTACTCAGTAGTGGTAGTTAGGGTGGCTGGATCCCACATAGCTGACTGTGCAGTTCAATTCCTGGACCTGGCAGCTCAAGAAACACCAGATGCATGCACATGCATGCCCAAAATCCTAAAGAAGGAACATATGGAGTACAAGAGATTGTGGCATGACCATCCCCCATGAGGTAGTTCTCTCTCTCTTTCTTGGTCTGTCTTCAGTAAGCTTACACCCTCTGGCAAAACTTTTAAAAAACAAAAGATTTTGCTCACAGGAAGTCTGAGCTTAGGGATCTACTGAAGATACATGGCGGCTGAGCGTTGCCCTAGCCGTTGGGATGAGCACAGCATCAAGTCCCTCTTCTCTGCCTTCTCCAGCTGACAGAACTCCACAAATGAAGGACCTTATTGTTTTGTTCACCATTGAATCTTCAGCACCTGGAACCACGCCTGCTACACATGGCAGCAGGTACAAGGGCCAGAGAGTGTTGAGCATTTGAAGCTTTGGCTCCAGGCTGGGTCACCAACTTTGCCTCTGTTCAGAGTCCACAGAACCCCTTCCCGAAGAGCCCAAACCTGTGGAGATGCCCTTCCAGCACTGCCACAGCGACCCCTGCCACAGCTGGGCCTCACCCCTGAGAAGCCTCTCAGGCTTAGAGGCAGCTGTACACTACCTGTGCTGTGTGCTTTGTCTTCATGGCTGGGAAGGTGTCAAGTGGTATTTGGCGCACAGCCTGGCCATTGTGACTGAGGGCATCCACTTGATGGCGGATGTGGGCAGCATGATGGGCAGCCTTTCTTCCCTTTGGCTCTCTACCCATCCAGCCACCTTTACTGTGACCTTTGGCTGACACTGCTCAGAGACTCTGAGCTCTGGCCTCCATGATCTCCCTCTGGGTGATCACTGACCTCTTCCTGTATCTGGCCTTCATCCACCTGCTGCACAGCAAATATCTCTGGGTGATCACTGACCTCTTCCTGTATCTTTTTCCTTCATCCACCTGCTGCACAGCAAATAACACATGTAGGGGGTTCCATGCTGCTGACTGCCAGCATCACATTCTATGCCAGTCTGCTAATGGTCTTTGTGGCGCACCATGTTGGGCCCCCCACACAGCCACGGATCTAGAGGGGCAGAATATGCACTGCTGGAGGAGGAGCCTGGGGAGTTCCTGTCTTTGGGTGGTCTTTGTGAATGTGCTGGGGGACCTCCTGCAGAGTCTTGGGTTTCTGGCCACCTCTGCCCTCATCTACTTCAAGCCTCAGTACAAGGCAGCTTACCCCATCAGTACCTTCCTGTTCTCGGCACAATTCTCCAGCCTCCAGGAGTTTGTGCCATAGGGCAGGCGCCACCACATTCTGCACCTTCCTGTTCTATCTGTGCCCTGGGATCCATGGATCACACTTTCCGAGATGTTCTTCACATCCTCATGAAAGGTATCCCACGCAGTGTGGAATTTGAGCCTGTCTGGGATTCGCTGTTGTCAGTGCCAGGTGTACGGGCAACCCATGAGCTATACCTGTGGGCCCTCATGCTCACGTACCACGTTGCTTCTGCACACCTGACCATTGACTCTGTGGTTGACCCTGATGGTGTTCTGGCTGAAGCCTTGTCCTGGCTCTACTTCCGGTCTGGATTTTCCAGCTGTACTCTGCAGGTGGAGCAGTACCAGCCAGAAATGGCCCAGTGCCTGCGCTGTCAGGAACCCCCCACAAGCCTGAGCTGCAGTCCCACCCTCACCCCACTGCCAGGCCCAGGTTTAGCGCCTGTCTACCTGATCATGGAGAAAGGACCAAGCTGGGCCCATACCCTTCTCTCCTTCAACTTGGCAAACTCCCCAGTCCTAACTCCAGCCCCAGCTCCAGCCCCAGTGGGCAAGACTAAAGTGTGTGGAGGAGTGGGCGGGAGTCAGGCTGTACAGATTCGGCCAGTTCAGGAGCAGGGGCTACAGGCCTCAGGGGTTGTGTAGGGATGTGTAGAAGTCCAGTCCATACCGGCTGGGGGCCATGAGCATCCTTTCCATGCAGTCCATCTGTGTGGCTGGCTGCCTGTCTGTGCTGTTGGTGTGCCTATGCCTGGGGGGAGGTCAGCAGGGGCCCCCACCCGACATGGCCCTCACTTCGTCTATGCAGGGGCCCCAAAGCCCACACTTTGTCCATGTGTCCTAGCCCTGTGTTTGTCTCTCTGTCTCTGTGAGTGTCTCTCTTGGTGCTGTGGTCCATGTGTCTCTGTAGCTGTGTTATGGTCTCTATGAGTGCTCCAGCCACTGAACATCTGGGGGTCTCCGTCCATCTTCTGTTGGTGCTGTGGCCTCAGCTGTCCCAGAGTGGAAGGATTGCTGCAATTACACTAATAAACTTGTGTCTTACTATAAAGAGAGAGAGAGAGAGAGAGAGAGAGGGGAAGGAAAAAAACGAAAGCAAAGCAAAGAATGAGATTTTTGCTAATGAATTTGTATGAGAAAATGTGATATGTGTAGTATCACATAGTATCTGGAAAGCAGCACTTTTTAAAAAAAAAATTTTTTAGAGAGAATTTTGCCAAAAGGCGAGTATGCTTGTCAGAGACAGATAGCAAGAAAAAAATTTTTTAGAGAGAATTTTGCCAAAAGGCAAGTATGCTTGTCAGAGACAGATAGCAAGAAGTCACCTCTCAGGTGGGATGGCCATACTGCAATCCCTTCTCTTCCATTCTCCTCTCGGGATTTTGAGCATGTGCGTGTTTCAAGTTGCCAGGTTCAGGACTCGAACCACGGTCAACTACATGGGAGTCCAGCAACGTAACCATTATGCCATCTGCTGGTCCCCCAGCAGCAAGTTGATTTTAAAATAGTATGTTGATGTTTGATTGTGTTGTATCCAATAAAATAAACTTTACATGTTTTATTTGCCTTACTGTCTTTGAATTGTATAATCATTTTTATGATTCTGCTTCATTTTCTTGCTCTGAGTTGATACTTTTTCCCTCAATAGCTGTTTCCTTCTGAGCATGAAAGATGACAGCATTGAAGGGATTTATGATACTCTAAAGCAGTGTGCTTTGATTTCTAAGTCTGCTGGGGGAATTGGTGTTGCTGTGAGTTGTATTCGGGCTACTGGCAGCTACATTGCTGGGGTAAGTGTCTACCATATGACTTGTAAAAGGATGCTGTAAGTTCAAAAGCAACCAGGCTTTTGGTTGAGAAAATGGATGGTTGTGTTAGGGTCTCTGCTAATTACTAGCTGACTAAGTGACTGGGGGTGAGTCATCTGCCTTCTGGCTTCATTTTCATCTATTTTATTAGATGTTTAAACTAGATGATCTCTAAAATCCTATTCTGCTCAGATTTTAGAACTTTGATTTATTTTAACAATAATAATAGCAAATATAATTTATTAGTTATTTTGTGCCAAGTCTTATAAATGTTGTACATAAACTACTGATTTAAAATTTCCACACCCCTCTGAAATAGCTACCATTGTGGATACATGCCAGGAACTTCATTCCTTTCCATAACCTTCTGAGTATAGGCATTATTATCTTCATTTTACAAGTAAGGAAATTGAGGCTTAGCAAGTTAAATTACTTCCTGAAGTCAGTCATTTACCATGTCATAGAGCCAGATTTCAGGCTTTAAACATTGGAACTTTATGGTATAAACTCTAGCCCTTCGCTAGTTCACTGTTTATTGGCTATTAAGATAATGACTAAGACCTGGGTTTGTATCACTGTCTCAGCTTACTAGTAATGTGGTCTAGAGTAAGTTATTTTATATCTTTGAGTTTGTTTCCTCATCAGTAATGTGAACTCTAACTCTATAGAAAACAGTTCTAGGATAACTCGAATTTATTACGTGGTTTGTTGGAGATGCTGTGATGTGTGCAGAATTTGGACACAGTAGTAGAGCAAGCCATTGGTTATGTAACGTTTTTTAGATTGTTTAAGGCTAGCCTTGGTAGGTTAGCAGGACTAGGTAAAAATTTGATGCAGTATCCTCTGGTCATAGCAGTCTGTATTTTCTTACCCTCATTCTAGAATTCATATGTTCCTGAAAATCTCCATTTCTCTTATCTGTTGTCCTGATATACACATTGCCTATAACTCTTACTGTAAGTTACCTTGAATTCTTTTGGGAAAAAGACATTCTGGAAGTGTTTTCACTCTGCCCAAAGTGTACAATCTTAACATAATGACTTTATATAATGACTTTTAGAAGGTGTAGAATTTAAATTTAGCTCTTTTGACTTTGAATTGTTTTGACTTTTAATTGCTATATCTCATTATAGATTACAGATGCTGTGAGTAATTTGTGTGTAATTGTAACTCAGTCAACAACATTTGGTTGGTTTTAAAGCAGGTTAAACGATAGATTGCCATTTAGAAAAAGGTGCCTTTTTTAATGAACGGTTGGGAGAGAGAAATTTGTTCACTGTTGGGCCGTTTTGTTGTTCTTTGCTGAGCACTTTGTTTTCTGCATATGTCTTTATTCTTGGTCTCTCTTTCAGACTAATGGCAATTCCAATGGCCTTGTACCAATGCTGAGAGTATATAATAATACAGCTCGATATGTAGATCAAGGTGGAAACAAGGTATGATCTGTTACTTGTCAGTACTAGAAACCAGAAGTAAAAATATTCAGTTATGTGCAGTTATAGTAAGCTAGGTATAGTTTCTAAATAGTGTGCTTTGTTTTTCTTTTAAAATTGGTTTAAGGAGGGACCAGCAGTTAGCGTAATGGCTATGTCACTGGACTCCCACGTAGTCGACTGGTTTGAGTCCTGGACCCAGTGGCTTAAACTCACGCCGAACATGTGTGCGTGCATGCCCAAAATCCCGAGAGGAGAATGGAGGAGTAGGGATTATGGTGTGGCCATACCCCCGGGTGGTGATTTCTCACTTTCTATCTCTCTATCTCGCTATGTCTTCGAGCACACGTGCCCTATAGCCAAAAAAAAAAAAAAAGAAAAAAAGAATAAAAAAGGTTTAAGGAAGTGTAATTTATTTTAAAATACACAAAACTAAGCGTGTAGTTTGATGGGTTCAACAAATGCATATACCTCATGTAATTAACACACCACTAAAGATATAGAATATTTCTATCTTTTTTTCTTTTTAAGAGATTTTTGTTACAGAGCATGTGTGCTTGCTGGGGAGACAAGAGACAGAAGTCGAGAAATCACCCTCCCATCCACCCCCCTGGGGAATAGCCATACCACAATGCCTTCTCTAACTCTTCTCCTCTATGTTCCTCCTGGGATTTTGGACGTGCACACACACGTGCCCAGCATGAGTGTTAAGCCACTGAGTCCGGGACTCAAACCTTGGTCACCCACATGGGAGTCCAGCACCTTAACCACTACACTATCAACTGACCTGAAGAATCTTAACGTATTTCCTCATGCACCTTTACATTCAGTCATCCCCGTTACTCTTGCCTGTATGTACTTTATCCCTGGTTGTCCCTGGCTTTACAGTAAATGATTTATTCAGCATTTTTTTTTTAAGGGCACATGCACTTATCAGAGAGAGAGAAAGTGAGAAATCACCCCCAGGGAGATAGCCACACCACATTCCCTTCTCCATTCTCCTCCAGGAGTCTTGGCATATGCATCTGGGTCTGGGACTCATACCATGACCGGCCCTGTGGGAATCCAGTGCCTTAACCACACCACCTGCTGGCTCCTCTATTCAGCTCTTTCATGTGACAGTTTATTTGGAAAGAATTTCTCCTACTGTGGCTCATATTAACACCTGATCTTGAAACTGAGTTGTGATATGTGTTCTAGGTTTTTCTTTAAAAAGACAAAAACTCTTTTTTTGTAGAAGGAACAGTAAAGTTGAGAATTCGGTTGTTTATTCAGTGTTACCAGCAAGGTAGTTCACAGCCAGAGTCCCACCCTTACGGACATGCAGGCATGCTAATCATCTGTTAGTTTATGTGTTTCTCTCTGATGGACTTTGGGAACCTTGATAAGACAGGTCACCTTTTTGACCTTTAGTAAAAAGACATCTTTTTTTTTTTTTTTTTAAGGGTTTTTGCTATAGGGCGCGTGTGCTCACCAGAAAGACAGATAGATGCAGAGAGACAGAAAGCGACAAATCACCCCCGGGGGGATGGCCACACCACATTCCCTTTTACTCCTATCTCCTCTTGGGATCGTGGGCACGCACGCACACACACCTGGCGTGAGTTTAAGCCACCGGGTCGGGGACTTGAACTGTGGTCAGCTACCTGGGAGTCCAGCGACATAGCCATTACGCTAACTGCTGGTTCCAGTAAAAAGACATCTTATGTTGCCAAAGGTAAAGCAACTTTCTTTGGGTTTTATGTACCTGTCACATGGAATAAAATGAGCTGGGCTACAACTGAAGAAGAGGCCTCATTCATGTTCACTGTGTCACTTTCGGCAAGATACTTAAACTTTCTTATTCACACTTCTTTTATGTTAGTTGTTCTTTTTTATTCCTTGAATTGTGAGAAAGAGTAAATTTTTGTAGTACTTTTATTTGTATTATTTAATGAATGGATTACAGAGAAGATCAAAGGAGATCTTACAAACGACCTTTGGTGGCCCAGCACAGTGGCATCACCTGGGTTTGGGACTCAGGTCAGCCCCAATGTGCCCATGGTGCCAGTGATCCTTTCCTGTTGGGAGGTGGAGAGAAGATTGTGGTATGGTGAGACCTTGTCAGGGTGTCTGCTTCCCACTCTCTCTCTTTCTCCCTCTCTCATGAAAGAAAGAAAGACACACTTAAAAGAGTTTTGGAAACTGGGGGTTTTCTTTGTTTCATTTCGATGCTGAAAATGACAATTTGTTTACCATTAGCGCCCTGGGGCATTTGCTATTTACCTGGAACCTTGGCATTTAGACATCTTTGAGTTTCTCGATTTAAAGAAGAACACAGGAAAGGAAGAGCAGCGTGCCAGGGATCTTTTCTTTGCCCTTTGGATTCCAGATCTCTTCATGAAACGAGTGGAAACTAATCAGGTAAGAGACAGGTATCCCCTGAATAGCAACTTGATTTATAGGAGTTTCCTCTTCAAAGTCATTTTAAGTCATGCTTAGGAAGAGCCCAGCTATGTATGATGCCATAAAAGGCATTCTGAACAAGTTAAGAGATGCCATGCCTGTCTCACTGCATTTCTGTTCTTTAGATGCTCTCTGATCTAAATGTTTAAAAGGTCTTGTACAAACAGGTAGAATGAGATGTTCAGGTGTGAGCCTGAAATGATTATTCTGCAGCAAACTTCCAAGAGAGCCTAAGAGTACCACCTCATGTTTGCAGTGTTTCTAATGGATTATAGTTGATTATTTGAAGTTTCTTATGGACGGTACTGCTCTTCCCTTTATAGGACTGGTCATTGATGTGTCCAAATGAGTGTCCTGGCCTGGATGAAGTTTGGGGAGAAGAATTTGAGAAGCTATATGAAAAGTATGGGAGAAATAAGAAAAGTAATAATGTTTTAGCTGGTTTCCCTCTTGAGGGGAACCAAATATCAAAATTATTTAAGTCGTTAGTCTATTTCTAGGAATCTTCAGATGGCTCTAGGAGAGGATGTGATTAATAATTTAATGTTGGTCAGATTTGCTTCTTAATTCTTCACTAAAATTGGTTTCTCTCTTTCTTAAAACTTTAGGACATGTAAATAGACATTTAGGTTTTTAAATTGATCCTTACAAAAATGAAAGTGAAGGGGACCAGCAGTTAGCGTAATGGCTATGTCACTGGACTCCCATGTAGTCTACCATGGTTTGCGTCCTGGACCCAGTGGCTTAAACTCATGCCGAACATGTGTGCGTGCATGCCCAAGATCCTAAGAGGAGAGTGGAAGAGAAGGGATTGTGGTGTGGCCATCCCCCCTGGGGGTGACTTCTTGCTTTTTATCTCTCTGTCTCTCTTTGTCTTTCTGGTGAGCACACGCGTCCTATAGCAAAAACCTCTCACCCTCCCCCCCAAAAATTAAAGTGAAGGCAGGGTTATTGTTTTGCTCTGTCTTATAGTACTCTTGATACACTAAGTTGTACTTTATATTGCATAGAGGAATCATGAACTACCAGGACACACATGTCAACAGTTCATTAAAATTAGCACAGTATTGGGGCCAGCAGATGGCTTAGTGGCTACATCTCTGGATTCCCACATGGCCGACCAGAGTTGGCGTCCTGGACCCAGTGGCTTAAAAATCACCCTGGGCCCATGTGCATACGTGCCCAAGGTCCTGGGAAGAGGATGGAAAAGAAGGGATTGCAGCATGGCCATCCCCACTGAGGGGTTATCTCTTACTTCCTTCTCGCTGTCTCTGTCTCTCTCTGCCAAGCACACTTGCCCTGAGGCAACACCCCCCCCCCAAATTGGCATAATAATAAGAGATTTGACTACTTAAATGTTTGTTTCTTTTTATTTTGAAGGTATTATTGATTTAGTGGGATTCAGGTCATTTGAAGAGGACCAAAGCTACCTGATGTTTCTTGTATTTTAGTTATAGTAAAATTAATAGCATCTTCCTTTTTTTTCCATTACCAAAAGTTAGTAAACAATTGAGAGTTTTTATATTTAGTTTCTTTCTTCAAG
Source organism: Tupaia belangeri chinensis (assembly GCF_000334495.1). Classification (NCBI taxonomy): domain Eukaryota; kingdom Metazoa; phylum Chordata; class Mammalia; order Scandentia; family Tupaiidae; genus Tupaia; species Tupaia belangeri. The sequence goes on along the minus strand of NW_006159505.1, from coordinate 733,788 downwards.
TTGTCTGCAATAAACATTTTCCTAGGAACAAATACTAAATTATTAGCCTTGCCTTTCAGGTATGAGAAGCAGGGCCGTGTTCGCAAAGTTGTGAAAGCTCAGCAGCTTTGGTATGCTATTATTGAGTCTCAGACAGAGACTGGTACCCCCTACATGCTCTACAAAGCTTCCTGTAATCGGACAAAGTTGTGAAAGCTCAGCAGCTTTGGTATGCTATTATTGAGTCTCAGACAGAGACTGACACCCCTACATGCTCTACAAAAATTCCTGTAATCATAAGAGCAACCAGCAGAACCTGGGAACAATCAAATGCAGCAACCTGTGCACAGAAATAGTAGAGTATACCAGCAAAGATGAGGTAGGTGTTCTGCCTGGAGTACTGAGAGAACAATAAGAGGCAGTTATTGTTTGTGCATCTCTCACTTTGTTTCTCTGGAGATGAGCGAAGGGCATTTCTTTAGTTTGTTGTAAGCAGAAGAGCCCTAAATAGATTACAAAGGAAAGGAGAGGTGTGACTTGTGCTCATAAATATTTTTCAGTCTGAGTCAAGTAGAAAAGACTCAATTTTTTTGTATACAAAGATCTTTGTAATAGTATTTACTTGAGAAAAACAGCATTACACAGTTGTAGTGGTTTAGAACAAGCACAAAAGTAGTTCAAGATGCTTATTTAAAGTATGTAAGCATGTAGAGTCCTTTCAGTGAATGGTGAGACATAACTCTAATCTGAAATCTCTAAGGAGATTTCACAGAGTAGTCAAGGCCAGGAATGGGATGTGCATTTGGTTTTTAAACAAAAGCTAGGGAAAAGCTTTCCATTTGGGAAAGATGGCCTGTATGACAGATGAGACAGGACTACGTTTTGTGTACTGTGTTAAGTAAGTCTGATGGAGCAAATAGATTGAGGCTTGGTATTTGAAGAGGTGGCCATGACAGAGGGGAGGGAAGTAGGAGATGGAAGCTGATGTGTACAGGAGGTGGGAAGCCTTTGTAGGTTTCAGAAAGGAGAAAAGCATCGAAATGCTAAGATGACTAAGATAGTTCTTTCTTCTGGTTGTAGAATGTCTTCATGTGAGAGGAGGTTAGAGGTTAGCTAACGAGGTTGTAGTTACATGGCAGGCTGTTTAGATACTGGATACAAACTGGAAATGAAGGAATAGATCTTTAGTCTAGGACCTTTAAAAAATAAAGACAATTGAAAAAGCGAGAAAATAGATGGAAAGTGAGGTAAATATACTGATAAAATTATAGTTTAATTAAAACTTTATTGAGCATCAGCCATGTGTAAAGCACTGTACTCAGTGCTCTGGGACTATAAGTGAATGTGACTGAGTTGCTGCTTTCTAGAAACCTAGAATTTAATTGGAAGAAATTGAAATAAACTCAAGTAACTATTATGCAGGATAGAGTATATTAGGCTAGAGTGACCTTTTTAAAACAAAAATCAGATCATAGCATTTGCCCATACAAAACTAATCTTTGACTTCACAACCTATGCAGTTTTTTAAAATTAAGATATAACTTACATGCTATAGAATTCAGTGTTTTCGAGAATATCCACAAGGCTGTGCAGTCATTACCACTAATTCTAGAGCACTTTCATCACTCCAGATGATGAAACCCTATACTCATCAGTAGTCAGTCCCCATTCCAGTTTTCTCCTCGGCTCCTGACAACCATTAATTTAATTTTGTCTTTCAATTTGCCTATTTTGGACATTCCACGTGAATGGGATCGTATTATGTAGTCTTTTAGGTCAGGCTTCTTTCCCTTAGTATGTTCTCAGGGCTTATCCATGTTGTAGCATATATGTAGCATGTAATATATTCCTTTCCATCCAGAGTTCTTATAATGCCCTTACAGTGTCCTACACAGCTAGGCACCTCTACTTTTTCTGCTATTACTTCCCCTCACTCAACTCTGTTCCAGTCTTGTTCATTTCCACGATGTTCCTCAAGCATAGCAAGTGTGCCTCTGGTTCAGGATTTTTGCTCTGTATCAAGAATGATAAAATCATTTTCCCCCTTCCCCTACCCCTAAAAGCCACATGGCTGGCTTTCTAACCCCTTCAGTTCTTTGTTCCTAGGCCATGTTCTCAGTGAGGTCTTTCTTAACTCTATTTAAAAATAGAATCCCTTCCATCCTTATCCCCAGTATTGTCTATTTTTCCTGACCTGTTTTTCTCCCTAGCACTCATCAGACATATGTGGTGCAGGCTGTTTTTTTTTTTTTTTTTTTTTCCCCTCGAGTTACTGACCATTTGGGGTATTTATTAGTGAAGATCAAACATCCAAAGGGCAGTCCATAATGCTCATGTCCATGATTTTAAGAGCTGATAATTCCAAGTCATGATTATTGCCACTTGACATTGGACAACTGAACAGATTCGGTGACAACATAATGCATTTGAAGTGTCAACCTTTTCAGTGTCATTGCCACCTTCAATGACATTCACAGAGGTTTCCTAGTCTATTACACTGTCTGAAGTTCTTGGATTATTTTCATCCCAAGTTGATGGTTCAAACTTTATTTCATCGTTCACCTGTTAAATTCTAACCTCACCTGAGTGTTTTGACTTGTAGATGGGCATGAAAAATTCATTTGATGAAGAGATTATTTTGTTCTCATGCTTTGGTGCAGACGATAACATATCCAAAGTCTTTCAGTATTCTTGACATTCCTATTGAATTCTTACTTCATGGTTATTTTTAACTTCATTTTGTTCTGAATTCCCAGTCTCTTCAAAATCCAGGAAATTCAGCCTACGAGCATCTCTTAGCTTTACTGAGTTTTCCTCAGAAGTGCAGCCTAAGTCTACCTTCAGGACATGCAGCAAGTGGTGCATTTTTCCCTTCTCCAAATGATGTTTATTTTATTTTATGTGTCACTCAAACAGTCATTCTAAAAACCTGTTTGAAAATAAGTCAAGCTTCCAACATTTCATCTATTATATCTTCAGCAAAACTCAGATATAATAGTTCTTCATCAGAGTAGATTTTACTCCCTGATGGAGACTGTAGGGAAGAATGACATACTGTCCTTGGTGAAGAAAGCTGAAGAGTACCTTCTTTAAGCTCATCCCATGTTAAATCCTTCTAAAGGTAAAGGTGCGATTTCTTCTTTGGTATCTTATGTCATGCAAGTAGACACCTGCTTTCCATTCACTTCTGAATCTGTTAAGTTCTTAATCTCAGCTGTTCCAAAATCAGATTTAAAGCTGCTTAATTTGGTCTAAGTTTCAGCTTCCATCTGTTGATCTGTAAAATCCTTTTTTTCTATTTTGGCAGGTGTGTAATAGTGATTCTGTGACAGGAAAGATTTTGCTTCAGTTTTTAAAGTGCGTGGAGTTTATGGCAACTGTTTGTTAGAAAAGAGTGCAGAATGTTTATCCAAAAGATCCCCATTTTGAAATGCCTAACTGAAACCAGTGGGAGTTTGGGATTGTGGTACGGGGCCTTCTGCTATACACGGTTCCAGAGCACAGTCTCCTGGGCCTGGATGCTCCGTAAACCACATTGTACAGAGACGAACTGTTCTCAGCACTGTTCATGAGCATTTTATTACACTTAGACTGAGGTGCAGTATCTCTGAAGAAGGTACTAGTGACTTTGCAAAGGATGGAAATCCATTCACTTCTATTAGCACATCCTTGTCTCGTGGTTCCCCTGAGGGCTTTTGTAGGTCATTAAATAATGACTTGGATTTATTTTTAGAATTGGCCTACACTTCAGTTTTAGTTAATTTGAACTCTTTATTACATCAAGCTAATCCTTTTTCATTCTCTCTTCATTATTTGGTGTTGGCACTCATGCTTACTGGAACTGAGCAGTCTACTGCAGTTCTGGCCGAAGGGATTTCATTCGTGAATAGCCAAGTGATTCTCGACCAACTGGAGAGTGCTTCGTCTAAGAGAAGAGGAATCAGTGCAAAAAGCATTACTTTTGATGCTCAGTGTCCTTTATATAGGCATGGTAGACCATATCTGGGAAGGACAGAGGTTGTTCTGGCTCTCCAGCTGCCATGATCTTAGTCCTCTTGCAGCTGCTGTAGGGACACATTGGGTCCCCTTGGGTCCTTCTCTCGGCCCAGCCCAGTGCAGTGCAGGATTGGAAAGGAGGAGCAGGGTGGGATGGTTGGACAGCAGCTGGGAGACTGTTGTCAGGCAGGTTGCTAGGAGCCGGCTGCAGGGCTTTTTAAAAGTGGGCATTTGGCAACATGTGTAGAATGTACTAAATGTGAAGGGCATCAAGGAGTTCAGTTAGGAAACTATTTTAGAGGTTGAGATGAGAGAAGTTAAAACTTTGGGCTGGGATAGTTATAAGCAGAATTGAAAAGATGTATGCATTCAACATTATTAAACATTATGTGCTAGTGCTAAATATAATGTGTGCTAGGGCTAAAAAATATGAGGGTAAATAAGATATGACCCCTGCCTAAAGATACTCACTATCTAGAATAATGTAGTGAGAAAATCACCTGAAGAACTTTCCTGGAGACCCACAAATTTGGATTCTCTGTTGCTGAGGGTTTGTTAGAATATCAGTGATGGTGAGGTAAACATGCATATTTTGGAAGAGCTTTCTCAAGTGATGGAAATGTTCTATAGCTTATAACTATCAAGCACGTGAAATATGACTAGTACGGTGGATAAACTGATTTTAAAATTGTGCTTAATTTTAATTAAGTAGGTATTTGTACTCAGTAGCCACCACATTAGATGGTGATCATCTGCTCAAAACTGAGACAGATATACATAAACAATTATAATACTGTGTGATGTATGTCTGGTAATAGAGCTCTGAACTGTGGAATGGAGGAATCTCTCTTTCTTACCTATTTCCCTAGTGCATGTTACAATTCACATGTGACTGTTATAGAGAAAGAGTTAATGAGATTTGGAAATGGTCTGACAAATGATGGAAAGGGAGAGAAGATAAAAATTTTAAATTTCAGTGTTTGAGAGTGTTAGAGGCTTTCCTGGTGGTATTTGATATGGGGTAAAAAAAACTAAAATTTTGTAATTCTTGATGATTTTTTCTTTGCATCCAGGTTGCAGTTTGTAACTTGGCTTCCCTGGCCCTGAATATGTATGTCACATCAGAACACACGTACGACTTTAAGAAACTGGCTGAAGTCACTAAAGTCATTGTCCGAAACTTGAATAAAATTATTGATATAAACTACTACCCTATTCCAGAGGTATGTATAGATTTCTCTGCTTAATGGTAATTAAGCCAAGATACAGGAAGTTTATCTTGGTCGGTAAGTCATCATTTAAATGATTGTCATTGGAATGGTGTGAGAAAACTGAGATTAAAAAGATCATGTGTTTTATTTAGTGCAGAATGTTCTTTCTGTTCAATAATGTTTTCTCTTTTTCTTTTCTAAAACTTGGCATGAAGGCATACTTATCAAATAAACGCCATCGCCCCATTGGAATTGGGGTTCAAGGTCTGGCCGACGCTTTTATCTTGATGAGATATCCTTTTGAGAGTCCAGAGGCCCAGTTACTGAATAAGCAAATCTTTGAAACTATTTATTATGGAGCCTTGGAAGCCAGTTGTGACCTGGCCAAAGAGTACGGTCCATATGAAACCTATGAGGGCTCTCCAGTAAGCAAAGGAGTAAGTATATGGATTTTTTTTTTTTTTTTTGCCCATGAGTACCTATACTTGGCTGAATGATAATCCCACAAAGGATAGATTCACATCCTAATCCCCATAAAGGGTCTTTGCAGATGGAATTAAGGATCTTGAGATGAAGAGATCAGCCTGGATTATCCAGGTAGGCCGTAAATCCATTGACAGCTCTCTTGCAAAAGACCAAGAAGAACTAGTAATACGACCATAGAGGTAAGATTTGATGATATAAACACAAGTCTAGGAATGGCGATGGCCACTATTGCTAGAAATGGCAATAGACTCTCCGTTGGTGCCTCTGACCAAGTTTGTAACTTGGAAGAGGCATGGCTTTCTCAATATGTTGATTTTGGGCTTCTATTCTCCAAAAAAACAATAAAGTTTTATTATTTTAAAGTACCAGATTTGCTGTCATTTGTTAAACCAGTCATAGGAGGCTGGCTAGGCCTGAGTGTCATTAGCCGTGGGGAAAGATGGCAGAAAATTTAAAAGACTGCAGTGTGTATTGCACTTCCTGGAATCAGCAGGACCTGTGCTGCCTGGCCAAGCTCTCCTGCCATGCCCTTGGTATCTCTAAGAGGAACCTCTATGACTTCAATGTTGAGTACCTGTGCAATTACATGAAGACCCGCAAATAGGAATATTACTTGGTAAATTGGCATTGATATCCAGACTCAGAGAGCCTGGGAACCATTGCAGAATCTCAATCATGTGCACATTCTCAGACAATTCCCTGAGGACTTAGAAAGGTAGCTGATTTGGCGGTACCACCAGTCAAAGCCATCCTGGCACCTGCACCCAAGGTTGACCAACTACCTGGTGCAGAAGGCCAAGCAAAGGCAGGCTCTTCGGCATTGGGAGCAAAGCCAAATGCAGCCATCTGGGCCATCTCACTGTGGAGAATGAGGTGGACCTGTATGACCCCCCATGGGCCTTCATGTACATCAGTAAGTAATGTGTTGGTGAGGGGATCACCCTCAATCAGTTGGCTGTGGGCTATGAGTGCCCTGACTCTGTGGGCCCCCATTGGAGGCTACTGCCCAGGGGCGTCACTGCACAAGTTTGCCTACAATAACAAAGGCCAGGTGTGGCTGCAGGCTGGGCTGCCCCAGTTGTGTGGTAAAGAAGGGCACATGCTATGATCGCACACTGTGCGTCTTCCACACAGATGATGGGCACGACTGGGTGTCTGCACCCTGGAGGGAGAAGATCCATAAGAACAGCTTCAGGACCAATAGATGGCGTGATGGTTATGTTGCTGGACTCCTATGTAGTCGACTATGATCTGAATCCGGGACCTGGTGGCATAAACTCATGCCAGGAGTATGTGCGTGTGCCCAAGATCCAAAGAGGACAATAGAGAACGGATTGCGGCATGACTGTTCCCCCGGGGGATGATTTCTAGCTTTCTGTCTCTCTGTCTCTTTGGTGAGAACACGTCCCCTGTAGTGAAAACCTCTCCAAAAAACAAACAAAAAGAACAGCTTCATCATGGAGTTTGTGAGAGAGATCATTACCTTAGAGGAAGCAGAGTGGCCTGGCCAGGTCTGTGACCACCAGAGTGCCGCCTACCTGTTCAACCTGGACTCGTAGAGGATCATGTTTACCTACTGTGGATGCTGCCCAGACTTGATAGGCAGTCTCGTATACCTATACTGTGGACGCCGCCCGAGACTTGCTAGACTGTCTCGTATACCTATACCGTGGACGCTGCCCGTGACTCGCTAGACAGTCTCGTATACCTATACAGTGGGTGCTGCCCGGGACTCGCTAGACGATTTCGAATGCCTATACCGTGGACGCCGCCGGTGACTCAATAGATGATCTCGTATACCTATACTGTGGATGCCACCTGCGACTCGCAAGATGGTCTTGTATACCTATACTGCGGAGGCCGCCAGCGACTCGCTAGATGGTCTTGTGTACCTATACTGTGGATGCCACCAGAGACTTGCTAGACAGTCTCATATACCTATACCATGGACGTCGCTCGTGACTCGCTAAATGGTCTTGTATACCTATACTCTGGATGGTGTCTGAGACTTGCTAGACGGTCTTGTATACCTATATCGTGGACGCTGCCCGGGACTCACTATACGATTTCAAATGCCTATATCGTGGACGCTGCCGGGGACTCAATAGACGATCTCATATACCTATACCGTGGATGCTGCCTGTGAATCGGTAGTCGGTCTCATATACTTATACAGTGAACGCCACCTGGGACTCGGTAGTTGGCCTCATATACCTATACTGGGGACACCACTGGGGACTCGATAGACGGTCTTGTACACCTATACCGTGGATGCCGCCTGTGACTCGCTGGAATTCTCATATACCTATACTGTGGACGCTGCCCATGACTCGGTAGTCTGTTTCGTATACCTATATCATGGATGCTGCCCATGACTCACTAGACATTTTTATATACCTATACTGTGGCTGCCGCCCGCGACTCGCTAGACAGTCTTGTTTACCTATACTGTGGACGCTGCCGGGGACTCATTAAACGGTCTTGTATACCAATAACATGGACGCCGCCTGTGACTCACTAGACGGTCTTGTATACCTATACCGTGGACGCCGCCGGAGACTTGCTAGACAGTCTCGTATACCTATATCGTGGATGCCGCCGGGGACTCGATAGATGGTCTCGTATACCTATACTGTGGATGCCGCCCGCGACTCGGTAGTCGGTCTCGTGTACCTATACAGTGAACGCCACCCGAGACTTGGTAGTCGGTCTCGTATACCTATAATGGGGACACCGCTGAGGACTCGCTAGACGGTCTTGTTTACCTATACCGTGGACGCCACCGGGGACTCATTAAACGGTCTTGTATACCAATAATGTGGATGCCGCCCGCGACTCGCTAGACGGTCTTGTATACCTATCCCGCGGAGGCTGCCAGCGACTCGCTAGACGGTCTTGTATACCTATACCATGGACGCCGCCAGAGACTCGCTAGACGATCTTGTATACCTATATCGTGGATGTCGCCGGAGATTCGATAGATGGTCTCGTACACCTATACCGTGGACGCCACCTGCGACTCGGTAGTCAGTCTTGTATACCTATACCATGGACGCTGCCGGGGACTTGATAAATGGTCTCGTATACCTATACCGTGGACGCCCCCCGCGACTCAGTAGTCGGTCTCATGTACCTATACAGTGAACGCCACCTGGTACTTGGTAGTCGGTCTCGTATACCTATAATGGGGACGCCGCCGAGGACTTGCTAGACGGTCTTGTTTACCTATACCGTGGACGCCGCTGGGGACTCATTAAACGGTCTTGTATACCAATAACGTGGATGCCGCCCGCAACTCGCTAGACGGTCTTGTATACCTATACCATGGAGGCTGCCAGCAACTTGCTAGATGGTCTTGTATACCTATACCATGGATGCCGCCGGAGACTCACTAGACGGTCTCATTTACCTATATTGTGGATGCCGCCTGAGACTCGCTAAACGGTCTTGTATACGTATACAGTGGATGCCGCCCGCAACTCGCTAGACGGTCTTGTATACCTATACCATGGAGGCTGCCAGCAACTTGCTAGATGGTCTTGTATACCTATACCGTGGACGCTGCTGGGGACTCAATAGACGGTCTCATATACCTATACTGTGGACGCCGCCTGCGACTCAGTAGTTGGTCTCATATACCTATACAGTGGACATCGCCCGGGACTCACTAGACGGTCTTGTATACGTATACAGTGGATGCCGCCCAGGACTCGCTAGATGGTCTTGTATACCTATACCGGGGACTCTATAGACGGTCTCGTACACCTATACCGTGGACGCCGCCTGCAACTCGCTGGATGTTCTCATATTCCTTTACCATGTACACCACCCAGGACTCGCTAGATGGTCTCTTATACCTATACCGTGGATGCTGCCAGAGACTCGCTAGATGGTCTCGTATACCTATACCGTAGACGCCACTGGGGACTCGATAGATGGTCTCGTATACCTATACTGTGGATGCCGCCCGCGACTCGGTAGTCGGTCTTGTGTACCTATACAGTGAACGCCACCTGGGACTTGGTAGTCAATCTCGTATACCTATAATGGGGATGCTGCCGAGGACTCGCTAGACGGTCTCGTATACCTATACCACGGACATCGCCCGTGACTCACTAGATGTTCTCATATACCTATACTGTGAATGCTGCCCGTGATTTGCTTGGTGGTCTTGTATACCTATACTGTGGACGCTGCTGGAGACTCGCTAGACTGTCTTGTATACCTATACCGTGGATGCTGCCTGTGACTTGCTAGACGGTCTTATATACCTATACTGTGGATGCCGCGAGCAACTCACTAGATGTTCTCATGTACCTATACTGAGGACGCCACCTGGGACTCACTAGACTGTCTTCTGTACCTATATCATGGACGCTGCCTGGACTCGCTAGACGATCTTATATATCTATTCCATGGTGGACTCCTGAGACACGCTAGACAGTTTTCTATACCTATACCGTGGACACTGCCTGCGACTCAGTAGTCGGTCTCGTATACCTATACCATGGACGCCGCCTGTGACTCGGTAGTCGGTCTCGTATACCTATACAGTGAGCGCTGTCCGGGACTCGGTAGTTGGTCTCATAAACCTATACCGGGGACACTGCCGGGGACTCGATAGACGGTCTTGTACACCTATACCGTGGACGCCGCCTGTGACTCTCTGGACGTTCTCATATACCTATACTGTGTACACCACCCAGGACTCACTAGATGATCTCTTATACCTATACTGTGGATGCCGCCGGGGCCTTGCTAGATGGTCTTGTATGCCTATACCGTGGATGCCGCCGGGGACTCAAAGACGGTCATATACCTGTACCATGGACGCTGCCTGCGACTCGGTAGTCAGTCTCAGACAGTGAACGCCACCCGGGACTTGGTAGTTAGTCTCGTATACCTATAACAGGGATGCCGCCGCGGACTTGCTAGACGGTCTTGTATACCTGTACCGTGGATGCCCCCACGACTCACTAGATGTTCTCATATACCTATACTGTGGACGCTGCCTGCAACTCGCTAGACAGTCATGTAAACCTATTCCGTGGATGCCGCCGGGGACTCCCTAGATGGTCTTGTATACCTATACCATGGATGCTGCCCACGACTTGCTAGACAGTCTTGTATACCTACACCATGGAAGCCGCCTGTGACTCGCTTGATGGTCTTGTATACCAATACAGTGGAGGTCACCTGGGACTTGCTAGACGGTCATGTATACCTGTATCGTTGACCCCACCGGGGACACGCTAGATGGTCTTGTATACCTATAACATGGACGCCACCTGACACTCGGTGGTTGGTCTTGTATACCTATTACGTGTACGCTGCTGGGGACTCGCTAGATGGTCTTGTGTACCTATACCCTGGATGCTGCTGGGGACTCGCTAGATGGTCTTATATACCTATACTGTGGACACCGCCTGTGACTCGCTGGACGTTCTCATATACCTATACTGTGTACACCACCCAGGACTCGCTTGATGGTCTCTTATACCCATACCGTGGATGCCGCCGGAGACTTGCTAGACGGTCTTGTATACCTAGACGGACACCACTGGGGACTCGATAGATGGTCTCGTGTACCTATACTGTGGATGCCGCCCGCAACTTGGCAGTCGGTCTCGTGTACGTATACAGTGAACGCCGCCCAGGACTTGGTAGTTTGTCTTGTATACCTATAACGGGGATGCTGCCTGTGACTTGCTAGATGTTCTCATATACCTATACTGTGGGCGCCGCCCATGACTTGCTCGACGGTCTCGTATACCTATACCGTGGAGGCTGCCCACGACTTGCTAGACGGTCTCATATACCAATACTGTGTAGGCCGTCTGGGACTCGATAGATGGTCTCGTATACCAATACTGTGGGGGCTGCCCTGGACTCGCTAGATGGTCTTGTATACCTATACATAGGACGCCACCGGGGACTCGCTAGACCGTCTTGTATACCTATACCATGGATGCTGCCAGGGACTCGCTAGACGGTCTTGTATGCCTATACCGTGGACGCCGCCCGCAACTCGCTGGATGGTCTTGTATACCTATACCATGGATACCGCTTGCAACTTGCTAGACGTTCTTGTGTACCTATACTGTGGACACTGCTAGGGAGTCACTAGACTGTCTTGTATACCTATTCTGTGGATGCCACCTGCGACTTGCTAGATGTTCTTGTATACCTATACCATGGAGGCCGCCCAAGACTCACTAGATGGTCATGTATATCTATGCCGTGGACGCTGCTCACGACTCGCTAGACTGTCTTGTGTACTTATACTGTGGACGCTGCCCAGGACTCGCTAGACGGTCTCGTATAACAATACTGTAGCGCCGCCAGGGACTCATTAGATGGTCTCATATTCCTATAACGTGGAAGCTGCCGGTGTCTCGCTAGACGGTCTTGTATACCTATAACATGCACGCCGCCCGCAACTCGCTGGATGGTCTTGTATACTTATATTGTGGAGACCGCCCACGACTCGCTAGACGGTCTTGTATACCTATACGGTGCACGCCGCCCGCAACTCACTATATGGTCTCGTTTACTTATACTGTGGAGGCCGCCTGTGGCTTGTTAGACGGTCTTGTGTACCTATACTGTGGATGCCACCCGGAACTCGCTAGACAGTCTTGTATACCTATATGGTGAACGCTGCCAGTGACTCACTAGACAGTCTTGTGTACCTATAGTGTGGATGCTGAACACGACTCGCTAGACTGTCTTGTGTATCTATACTGTGGATGACGCTGGGACTCGGTAGTTGGTCGTCTGTATCTATACTGTGGACGCCGACTGGGACTTGGTAGTCAGTCTTCTATACCATACCATGAACATAGCCGGGACTCGGTAGACAGTCTTGATACCCATACCGTGGATGCCGCCTGGCACTCGGTAGACGGTCTCAGATACCCGTACCATGGATGCTGCCCGTGACTCGGTAGTCGGTCTCGTATACCCACACTGTGGATGCTGACGGGACTTGGTAGTCGGTCTTGTATACTTATACTGTGGACGCCGCCCAGGACTTGGTGGTCAGTCTTTTATACCCACACCGTGGACGCCGCCCGCGACTCGCTAGATAGTCTCATATACCTATACCGTGGTCACCGCCCGCGATTCGCTAGACAGTCTTGTATTCCTATGCCATGGATGCTGCCGGGTACTCACTAGATGGTCTGGTATACATATACCGTAGAGGCCGCCCGCGACTTGCTAGACGGTCTTGTATACCTATACCGTGGAGGCCGCCTGTGACTTGCTAGACGGTCTTGTATACCAATACCATGGAGGCCGCCTGGGACTCGATAGATGGTCTCGTATACCTATACCATACATGCCGCCGGGGACTCGCCACATGGTCTTGTATACCTATACCGTGGATGCTGCCCACGACTCGCTAGATGGTCTTGTATATTTATACTGTGGAGGCTGCCAACGACTTGCTAGACGGTCTTGTATACCTATACCATGGACACCACCTGGGACTCGCTAGACTGCCTTTTGTACCTATACTGTGGACAATGCTCAGACCCGCTAGACGTTCTTGTGTTCCGATACCATGGACGCTGCCTGGGACTCGCTAGATGATCTTGTTTATCTATACTGTAGATGCCAGCAGGGACTCAGTTGTTGGTCTTTTATACCTATACCGTGGTCGCTGCCCCCAATTTGTAGACCGTCTTGTATACCTATACCGTAGAAGCCGCCCGCGACTCACTAGATGTTCTTGTGTACCTATACCGTGGACGCCACCCGGACTCGCTAGATGGTCTGTGTACCTATACCATGGATATGGCCCGGGACTCGCTAGACGGTCTTGTATACCTATTCCGTAGACACTGCCTGGGACTCGGTGGTCGGTCTTGTATACCTATACTGTGGACGCCACCCGCGACTCACTAGACAGTTTTGTATACCTATACCTTGAATGCCGCCCGCAACTCGCTGGACGGTCTTGTAGACCTATACCATGGATGCTGCCAGTGACTTGCTGGATGATCTTGTTTACCTATAGCGTGGACGCTGTCTGCGACACGCTGGATTGTCTTGTGTATCTATACCGTGGACGCCGTGCATGACTCGCTAGATGGACTCGTGTACCCATACCGTGGATGCCTCCAGGGACTCACTAGATGGTCTCATGTACCCTTACCGTGGACACCACTCGGGACTCACTAGATGGTCTCATGTACCCATACTGTGGACGCCACCAGGGACTCGCTAGACGGTCTTGTATACCTATACCATGGATGCTGCCCCGGTCTTGCTAGACTGTCTTGTGTATCTATACTGTGGACGCTGCCTGAGACTTGGTAGTCGGTCTTGTATACCTATACCGTGGAGGCCTCCCGTGACGCGCTCGACGGTCTTGTATACCTATATCTTGTAGGCTGCCCGCAATTCGCTAGACGATCTTGTATACCTATACAGTGGAAATCGCCTGCGACTCGCTAGATGGTCTTGTATACCTATACCATGGACGCCGCCTGCAACTCGCTAGACGGTCTTCTATACCTATACCGTGGAGGCCGCCCATGACTTGCTAGACGGTCTTGTATACCTATACCATGGACGGCATCTGTGACTCGCTAGATGGTCTTGTATACCTATACCGTGGAGGCCACCTGTGACTCGCTAGACGGTCATGTATACCGATACTGTGAACGACGCCTGGGACTCGCTAGATGGTCTTGTATACCTATGCCATGGATGCTGCCAGTGACTCGCTAGACAGTCTTGTATATCTATATCGTGGACGCCGCTTGGGACTTGGTAGTCGGTCTTGTGTACCCATACTGTGGACGCTGCCTGGGACTCGGTAGTTGGTCTTCTATACCCACACCATCGACGTAGCTGTGACTCGGTAGACAGTCTTGTATACCCATATTGTCGACGCTGCCTGGCACATGGTAGACGGACTCCTATACCCATACCGTGGAGGCCGCCTGGGACTCGGTAGTCAGTCTCGTATACGCATACTGTGGATGCCATCTGGGACTCGGTAGTCAGTCTTGTATACCTATACCGTGGATGCTGCCTGGGACTCGCTAGACGGTCTTGTATACCCATACCGTGGACGCCGTCGGGACTAGGTAGTCAGTCTCGTATACCCATACCGTGGACACTGCCAGCAATACGCTAGACAGTCTCATATAGCTATACTGTGGATGCCGCCCGGGACTCGCTAGTCTGTCTTGTATATCTATACCGTGGATGCTGCCCGGGACTTGGTAGTCGGTCTTGTATACCTGTACCGTGGACGCTGCCCTGGACTCACTAGTCTGTCTTGTGTATGTATACCGTGGACGCTGTATGTCTATACCATGGACACTGCCCATGACTCACTAGATGGTCTTGTATACCTATACCGTGGAGGCCTACCGTGACTAACTAGATGGTCTTGTTTACCTATACCGTGGACTCCGCCCGCGACTCGCTAGACGTTCTTGTGTACCTATACCGTAGACGCCCCTGCGACTCGCTAGATGGTCTTGTATACCTATACCGTGGAGACTGCCCACAACTCACTATATGGTCTTGTATACCTATACCATAGACACCGCCCGCGACTCGCTAGACGTTCTTGTGTACCTATACCGTGGACACTGCCCGGGAGTCGCTAGACTGTCTTGTGTACCTATACTGTGGATGGCGCCCCGACTTGATAGACGGTCTTGTATACCTATACCGTGGAGGCTGCCTGCGACTCGCTAGATGGTCTTGTATACCTATACCATGGAGGCCGCCGGGGAGTCTCTAGATGGTCTTGTATACCTATACCGTGGACACTGCCTGCGACTCGCTAGACAGTCTTGTATACCTATACTGTGGACACGGCCTGCAACTCGCTAGACTGTCTTGTGTACTTAAAACGTGGATGCCGCCTGGGACTCGCTAGACGTTCTTGTATACCTATACTGTGGATGCTGCCCAGGACTCCATAGATGGTCTCGTATACCTATACCGTGGACGCCGCCTGCGATTCACTAGACGGACTCGTATACCTATGCTATGGACGCCGCCTGGGACTTGCTAGATGGTCTCGTGTACCTATACCGTGGATGCCGCCTGCGACTTGCTAGACATTCTTGTTTACCTATACCGTGGACCCCGCCCGGGACTTGCTCTACTGTCTTGTGTACTTATATCGTGAACGCCACCTGGACACGCTAGATGGTCTTGTGTACCTATACCGTGGATGCCACCCGGGAATCACTAGACGGATTTGTATACGAATGCCGTAGACCCGCCCGGAACTCAATGGTCAGTCTTGTATACCTATACCGTGGACGCCGCCAGGGACTCGCTAGTCGGTCTTATATATCTATACTGTGGACGCTGCCGGGGACTCCCTAGACGGTTTTGTATACCTATACCGTGGACGGTGCCCGTGACTCTCTAGACGGTCTTGTATACCTATACCATGGAGCCCACCCGTGACTCGCTAGACTGTCTTGTATAGCTATACCGTGGACACTGCCCGGGACTTGCTGTCTTGTATACCTATACCGTGGACGCCACCAATGACTCGCTAGATGATCTTGTGTATCTACACTGTGGACGCCGCCCGGGACTCGGTAGTCAGTTTTGTTTACCCATACTGTGGATGCTGCCTGGGACTCGGTAGACGGTCTTGTATACACATATACCGTGGATGCTGCCTGGCACTTGGTAGACGGTCTTGTATACCCATACCGTGGACTCTGTCTGGCACTTGGTAGTTGGTCTCATACCCATACCGTGGACACTGCCCGGGACTCGGTAGTCGGTCTCATATACCTATACCGTGGACACCGCCGTGTACTCACTAGACGGTCTTGTATACCTATACCCATGGACGCCGTCGGGGACTTGCTAGACAGTCTTGTATACCTATACCGTGGATGCCACCCACGACTTGCTAGACGGTCTTCTATACCTATACTGTGGAGGCTGCCTGCGACTCACTAGATGGTCTTGTATACCTATATCGTGGAAGCCGTCTGCAACTTGCTAGATGTTCTTGTGTACCTATACCGTGGACACCACCCGGGACTCGCTAGAGTGTTTTGTGTACCGATACTGTGGACACTGGCCGCAACTCACTAGATGGTCTTGTATACCTATACCGTGGAGGCTGCCCGTGACTCGCTAGACTGTCTTTTGTACTTATACCGTGGATGCCGCCTGGGACTCGCTAGATGGTCTCATATACCTATACCGTAGAAGCCGCCCGCGACTCACTAGACAGTCTTGTTTACCTATACCATGGTCGCCGCCCCCAATTCGTAGACTGTCTTGTATACCTATACCGTAGATGCCGTCTGTGACTCTCTAGATGTTCTTGTGTACCTATATCATGGATGCTGCCCGGACTCGCTATACAGTCTTGTGTACGATACCGTGGATGTGGCCCGGGACTCGCTAGACGGTCTTGTATACCTATACCATAGACGCCGCCCGGGACTTGGTGGTTGGTCTTGTATACCTATACCGTGGACACCTCCCGCGACTCGCTAGATGGTCTTGCATACCTATACTGGGGACACTTCCTGGGACTCGCTAGACGATCTTGTAGACCTATACCGTGGACGCCGCCAGTGACTCGCGGGATGATCTTGTTTGCCTATAGCGTGGATGCTGCCTGCAACTTGCTGGATTGTCTTGTGTATCTCACTCACTAGATGGACTTGTGTACCCATACCGTGGACGCCACCTGGGGCTCGCTAGATGGTCTTTTGTACCCATACCATGGATGCCGCCCAGGACTCGCTAGACGGTCTCATGTACCCATACCGTGGACACCGCTCGGAACTCGCTAGATGGTCTTGTATGCCTATACCATGGACGCCGCCTGGGACTCGCTAGACTGTCTTGTGTGTCTATACTGTGGATGCTGCCTTGGACTTGGTAGTCTGTCTTGTATACCTATACTGTGGCGGCCTCCTGCGAATGGTCTTGTATACCTATACCATGGAGGCCGCCCGCAATTCACTAGACTATCTTGTATACCTATACAGTGGAAATCGCCCACCACTCGCTAGATGGTCTTGTATACCTATACCGTGGATGCCACCAGGGACTTGCTAGACTGTCTTGTGTATCTATACTGTGGATGCTGCCTTGGACTTGGTAGTTGGTCTTGTATACCTATATCGTGGCGGCCTCCTGTGACTCGTGCTATGGTCTTGTATACCTATACCGTGGAGGCCGTCTGTAATTCGCTAGACAATCTTGTATACCTATACAGTGGAAATCGCCCGCGACTCGCTAGACGGTCTTATATACCTATATCGTGGACGCCGCCCATGACTCACTAGACGGTCTTGTATACCTATACTGTGGACACCGCCCGGGACTTGCTAGACGGGTCTTGTATACCTATACGGTGGATGCCACCCGGGACTTGGTGGTCGGCCTTATATACCCATACCGTGGATGCTGCCTGGGATTCAGTGATCGGCCTTGTATACCCATACCGTGGACGCCGCCCAGGACTTGCTGGACTCTCTTGTATACCCACACTGTGGACGCTGCCCAGGACTCCCTGGACGATCTTGTATACCCATACTGTGGACGCTGCCTGGGACTCGCTAGATCGTCTTGTATGCCAATACCATGGATGCCGCCCGGGACTCGATAGACGGTCTTGTATACCTATACCATGGATGCCGCCCGTGATTCACTAGATGGTCTCGTATACTTATACCATGGACACCACTTAAGACTCGCTAGATGGTCTTGTGTACCTATACTTTGGATGCCGCCCGGGACTCGCTCGACTGTCTCGTGTACCTATACCTTGGACGCCACCCGGACTCGCTAGACGGTCTTTTGTACTTATACCGTGGATACCACCTGGAACTTGCTAGACGGTCTTGTATACCTATACTGTGGACGCAGCCTGGAACTTGCTAGACGGTCTTGTATACCTATACGGCGGACGCCACCCAGGACTCGGTGGTCGGCCTTGTATACCCGTACCGTGGATGCCGCCCGGGACTCAGTGATCGGCCTTGTATGCCCATATCGTGGGTGCCGCCTGGACTCGCTAGATGATCTTGTGTACCTATACTGTGGACGCTGCCCGGGACTCAACTAGATGGTCTTGTATACCTATACCGTAGACGCTGCCCAGGACTCGCTTGACAGTCTTGTGTACCCATACTGTCGACGCCACCCAGGACTCGCTAATCCGTCTTGTGTACCTATACTGTTGTTGCCACCTGGGACTCGCTAGTCGATCTTGTGTACCTATACTGTCATCGCCGCCCAGGACCCGCTAGTTGGTCTTGTATACCTATACCTTAGACGCCACCCAGACTCATAGACAATGTTGTATTCCCTCTATCCTGCCTACTATGACATCTCCCACTTGGTCAACCAAAGTTGACCCTCAGCCTGCAGTTTTGCAATGTCTTCATAGACAACCTCTCTGAGGGGCTGCCCTGCATCATTTTCGTTGCCACAAGAAACATCCAGGCAGGTGAGGAGCTCGCCTTTGTTCATAGTATGCAGCGGAACCTGTGGACATGCAGAGCATTTGCATGGACTCCAACTTTGTCCTGGCACGTCCCCCCAGCTACTCCAAGAAGCGGATTTGTATTAGATGCAAGTGTGGGGCTGAATCCTGATTCAAATACCTCTTCTAGCCCTTGTGGCCTTTGTGACCAAAGGGTTTTGAAGCTGTAGTCCTGGTTCCCACGGCTGCCCTCCTCAGTTCCCACTGCTGCCCTCCAGTTGAGGAATGACTGCCAGGACCTCTGCCCACCTCTGGCTGCCCCACCTGCTCCACGATCCGGACTGTGGTGAGGATTGACTGCAGGAGTCCTCGTTTCCTTTCCCAGCCCTGCTCATGGGTTGTACTTAGAAACCCCACCTACTTTCAGGAGCAACTTTTTTTTCAGTTTTTTTTTTTTTTTTTTACATACCTAATAAACGGGACAAGAACAGTAGTCTTTTCCCTGTGGGGACAGGAATGAAGAGGGAGGAGGGAAGAAGGACTTGATTTCTTCTGTTCACAAGAGAATGGTTGGAGGGGATTCTTCAGAGTTTCAGGGAATGGGACCCAAATGTAGTGCCCAGATAGGTCCTCAATGACCTGTTTGATTTTGTTGTAAATCTTTTCCAGTGAGTCACCCTGTTCAGTGGCTTTAAAGTGTTCCTTGAACTCCTGTTCCAGTTTCATGGCTTTGTCGTAGATCTTATTTGCTTGTTCATATGTCTACTGTTGGTTCATTTCCATACCTGCATCAATTGACTTGGGCTTGATGAAAATGGCAATGGAGTAAAGTTGTGCTTGCTGCAGTCTCTTGACGGCTTTTCTGGAAACATCTAAGATGCCATGTCTGCCCCTTTCTGCAACTGCCCACGCTGACTGGATGCTGGTCCCATAGAGACTATCGTTGAACTAGCCCGCCACGATATACTTTTTGTCCTGAATGTTCTTCTCCATTTGTTCTCATTATCTCTCCAAGACTGAGTAGTATGTGGCACACAAAATCCAAATTTATGTGGAAACTTGGAGATCAAGTCATCATTGATACGGTCCTTCATTGGGCCCAGGATGATCACAGACCTTGCATAGTGAGTTTCTTGCCGGGTCACTGGCTCAGCACCCTATTGTCCTTATTTCTGTATGCTGCTTTCCTGGATCATGTTTTCTACCAGACCCAGAACTCATGCTGCTGTTCATCTTTTGTTCTTGCAAGTCATTTATCTTTGACTCAAAGCGACTGTACTCTGGCGCCAGGTCGGAGTCCAGGTCTAGTGATGAGAAAGCACCAGCTCTGGCTGTCGCTCTCTTCAGGAGTAATTTTTGACATTAGGACTTTGCCACTGGGATTCATGTCAAGGAGGTCCAAGTTGTGTGCCTCAACCCCGCCCCAACAGAGAAGTATCTTTGTTTTGCACCTATTTCTTCCTGGAGCTTAAGGGTTCTGGGGCAGGCAGACATCAGAACCTAGAGTCCTGGCCTGCCAAGCAGGTGGTTCCCTGGCCACAGTAACTTAGTACTAGTGAAAAAAAGGGGAGGATCTCATGGCTGGGATCTGAGTCTTGCCTACAATACTGGCTCCTGCTGGCCCCAAGTGCATCAGGTCTCTTCTTCAGGGCTGCATATCTGAGAAAGGAACATCCACATGCCACTAGTGGGGCAGTAAATGCCCACAGCCCACTAAGAGGACAGCATGCCAGGCTTTGCCAGTCCTGGAGATGGACTGGGACTGAGCCCTGACCTGAGATGTCAAGATTGCTGTGATTAACTGGAGCTGGAACCAAGACCTAGGTGACCCATAGATAGCACTTAAGATGATAATGTGCATTGAAGGGGTGCTGATGAGGTGCCAGGCACTGGGCAGAGCACCTGGTCTATGTTCATTGTCTCAGGGAAGCCTTGTAAACTATGGAGGTGGATCCCAGGAAAGGGCCCATACAGCAGAAAGGCTAAGAGTGGGGGAAGGACTTACCCACTGGTATATGATGAGACAGGAGGGAAGCTCATATCACTTCAGGCTACAGCCCTTTGCTCATACACTGAGTTCATTGGTTTTGAAAGTTAACTGCCTACAAATGTATAAGAGGTGAAGGTTCTGATGGCTGCCTCGCCCTTTGCTTCCCTGTTCCCTGTGAAGTCTTCTTTAAGAAGACTTTGATGGTTATCTGTGTCTGGAGTGTCCTGATGTGAGACTGTATCCTGCTATCAGATGCCAAGTCTGTGTGTCTGTCTTGCCCATCCCTGCCCAGACCAACCTTCAGGTACGGACTGAATCTGGTTCTTTTCCTGTTACTCCTTGGCTCTACCCAGCTCAAAGTGGACATCAATGAAATGAGTAATTGAATAGCAACAACAACACAAAAGCGTACTGAGTTTTAATTTCTTTATTTATAACTAGTCATTAGTAAATGATTTAAGAAGATGGTGCCTGTGTTAGTTTTCTGTTGCTAGATGTAGTGGATTAAAGCAACATATATTCATTGTTTTACAGTTTACCTGCATCAGGAGGTCTGGCTTGGCTTATCTGGGCCCATCTCTGGGTCTTATAAGGTGTTGGTAAGGGCTGTGGTCTCATCTGAAGCTCATGGTCCTTTTCCAAACTCACCTGGTCCTTGGCTGACTCATTTCCTTGTAGCTCTAGAAACTCATGGCATATTGCTTATTTGAGGTCAGAGGGAGAGATGATCCTTGCAGAAGTGCCTAGCCTAGCCTACTCCTTGTTTTGAGGGGTTTTATCTGCTAAGTCAGGTTAACCCAGGATAATCTCCCTCTCTTAATTTAAAATCACTTGATTTGCAACCTTAACTACACCTTTGCTGTATTTAAGAGTAACATTCATCATATTCGAGGTCCTGTTCACACCCAAGGGGAATAGATTATACATGGACTGTGCACCAGGGGTTGGGAATCTGGGGACCCGTCTTAGAGTTTTGTCTTCCACACTGTCTTTATCATCTTCTCTTCTACATAATTCTCTTCTACATAAAATTAGTATAATTCTCTTCTACATAAAACAAGATGAAAATTGTAGTGTTGACCTTTGTGCTGATATTTAGGAAATACAATGTATAGTTGTTTAAAAGATGTTTTTAATGAAGTGAACAGATCAAGGCACTGAAGAAAGATGAGAGTAAAGTAACACTTGCACCGTAAAAAACCAATGCATCTTAACAACATGCTTTTATGAATGTTCAGATTTCCGGTTTATAGATATGATATGGGTCCTCTGAGAAGACTCAACAGAGATGTGGGGAAGATACCTTAACCAGTTTCTTAAAGAATTATTTTATTCATTATTATAATTTTTTTAAAAAAATTAATGAGTGAGAGAGAGAAGGCAAGCCACCAAGTCTGGGACTCAACTGCAGTAAGCCATGTAAGAGTCCAGTGCCTCAACCACCATATCACCTGCTGGCCCTAACCAGTTTTCTTATCCTGTTTTTAATCAGTGCGATAACATAGCATTCTGTCCAGGAAGATGTCTGGACCTTGCATTTCTTACACAGCTCAACTAGAAGATAGCATTTGTTGGGACATGGCTGTTAGTCATTTGTTTGCTGTTTGCCAGTTTTAAATTGCCACAGAGTGACTTACAGATTTGGGTCATTTATTTCTTAGATTCTTCAGTATGACATGTGGAATGTTACTCCCACAGACCTGTGGGACTGGAAACTTCTCAAGGACAAGATTGCAAAGTAAGTAAAGAAATGGAAAGTGGCTTTGATGTCAAGAGGACTTGGGCTTTCTTAATGGCTCTTCAGAAGTTAGGTATATCATTTTAATTTCTGGACTCACTTTTTCTCCTCTTTTAAATGGGGCTCTTATAGAACTATTATTGGAGGAATACTTTGTCAGCTAATAGACACAGTAATCTGCAAATTTATTGGTTCAATGAAAATATTTAGTACATGGTAGTTACTGATCTTGTTTTAGGGACTTAGAATTTCTTTTTTATAAACCTTTTTTTTTTTTCAAGATATGCTTACTTTTTTTTTTTTTTTTGAGAGGCTTTTGCTATAGGGCGTGTGTGCTCGCCAGAAAGACAGAGAGAGACAGAGAGACAGAAAGCGAGAAATCACCCCCTGGGGGGATGGCCATGCTGCAATCCTTCTCTATTCTCCTCTTGGAATCTTGGGCATGCACGCACATGCACCTGGCGTGAGTTTAAGCCACCAGGTCTAGGATTCGAATTGCAATCGACTACATGGGAGTCAAGCAACATAGCCATTACACTGACTGCTGGTCCCAAGATATGCTTACTTTTTAAAAAAAAGTTTATTAATTTCTTTCACCAGAGAGACAGGGAAATACTTTGGCAAGGTCCCATGCTGGATTCTTGCCTTGGCCTTTCCAGCTAGCCACGATCGTGGGTGTGTGTGTCCAACATGTACAGGTCAATCAGGGAATTGAACTTAGATCCTTCTACATGCGTCTAGTTTTGTTTTAGCAGTGCCCTACCACTATACCACAGAACCAGCTCCCAATATGCTTGCTTTTAAATGTTTTTTTTTTTTTTTATTCTTTATTGTTTACCCACATTAGACATATATATTACTTTTTTTTTTTTTTTCATTTGCCAGAGAGCTTGCATGCTCACCAGAGAGAGTGAGAAATCACCCCCCATGAAGTAGGGTCATGACTAAGTCATTTCTCCATTTCTTCCTCTGGAGATTTTGGGCACACACACATGTACCTGGTGTGGTGTTTTTTAGCCCTGTTTGGTCTGGGACTAAAATTGCATGGTGATCATGTTGGATCAAGTTCTCTTAGCCACTGGGCTATGGACTGGCCCCATATAAATGACTTTTGTCTGAGTTGATTGTCATTGGAATCAAGGATTTTGGAAGAGCTTTAGGAAGGCAATTAAACTACATGAAAGAAGAATTTTTAAATTGAGTCTTTGTAGACGTTTCAAACCAGTCAGTGTGAGAAATCTGAGGGGAGGCAAAATATTTTGCTGAGTGAATAATCAAATGGATTGTTTTCACTTTCTGTCATGGATTTGTCATCTATGGGTTAATGTATATATAAAGCATTTCTTGTTTGGCGAAGGAAGCCATAGCTTTAAATCATCTTTAAAAGATATCATTTGCCTTAAAGTTGTTTCATTTCTTAAATAATATGTGTTAGAAAAATTAGAAAAGCATATATGTAGAAAGGGAGGGAAATGAAAATTATCCTCTTATCACCTCTCCCCAAAAACCTATCGACATCTTAATGTTCTGTCAGCCTTCTGACTGTCTTCTCAGTATGTGTGTATTTACATGCCAATTCAACTTTTATAAAAATGGACTTGTACTGTATTCATAGCTGTTATTTTGTTTTTCCTCCTCAAAACACTGTGGGTTAGCTATTTTTCACATGTGACTTTTTAAAATTTCAAAATGAATATAAATGCATATTAGTTATTATTTTTATTTTTGAAAGAGATTTTTGCTGTAGGGCTCATTCACTTGGCAGAGAGAGAGAGAGAGACAGAGAGACAGTGAGAAATCACCCCCCCCCAGAGGGGATGGCCACACCGCAATCCTTTCTCCTCCAGTCTCCTCTCAGGATTTTTGGGCATGCAAATACATGTGCCCAGTATGAGTTTTAAGCTGCTGGGTCCAGGACTTGAACCATGGTCAACTACATGGGAGTCCAACAACGTAACCATTATGCCATCTGCTGGTCCCAATACACATTAATTATTAATAAAATTCAAATACAGAAAAAAAGGGACAAAAAGGAAAAGACTTTATATGTACTTCTTCCAGACACTTGTCCCATAAAACAAAAATCTTACTCGTTTTTCTCAAAGATAAGTTTTGTTAAGTATGTGTATTTTTCTAGCCTTTTTTCAGTACATTTGCAGACAGATAGACATACATATACACATTATTTTGCCATTTAAATGTGACTCAAACTTGACGTTCATTGTGAGTTTATATTTAGTGATTGATTTTGAGAGCTTTCTCTTTTTAATACCTATAGGTCCACCTTATGTTTTTAATGATTACAAACAATCCCATAGTTCAGATATATCATATGTTTTATGACTTCCACTTTTTTTTGGTCTGTAGACAGATGATGTTTCTGTTTTATATGAGAGTGTGAACACATGGAGATGGTTGTTGGTTTGCTTGATACCTCACATAGAAAGTGACAGTGAGGTTGAAAACCTAGTTGTATAGACTCCATCAGGATCTGAGGCTCTGTGCTAAGCACTGTATGAATCCATAGGTATAGAATGTAGGACAGACATCCTTTTGTGTTTGAGAAAGTTAGTATTTTTTTAAAAGAATTATTTTATTGAACTTTATGTATTTTTGTATTTATTTTAATTTGACCAGAGAGGGGCAGGGTGAGAGAGAGAAAGTGAGAAAGGAATCCGCCAGGTCCGGGACTCTAAACCATGTGGGAGTCCAACACCCTTAACCACCATGCCATCTGCTGGCCTGAGAAAGTTAGTATTAAGGTAAGACATATAACTTAAATAGTTAAAATACATGTAAAAATATGGGTCACAGGAAATGTTGCTGAACAAGTATTTATCTTTAACACATTTAACACTTTACTTGTTGCCTGCTTGGTCAGGAAAGATGTTAGAGAGTTGGTATCTTTTACGCTGCACTTTGAATGAGCTAGGGATAGTTTGATGATATGTTAGTGTGTCAGTCTACATTTCTGACACTGAAAAGAGTCAAAAGAACTTAACCTTCTAGGAACATAATTGAAGATGTAATAGAGGAAGTCAGGAATATATGTAATATATCAGTGTAATATGAATTCTTATTCATAGGATAATGGAAAATCGGGGTGGTACATGTCTGATTCTGGCTACTTTCATGTCATTATGTTTCCTTATGGGCCTAGTACAGTGATCATAAGGACACTTAGAAAGCAGTGGGTATTGAATGAGTGTATCCTGATATAGTTGGAGAAACTCAGTCAACTATTTGAATGTTTCCCTGGGCAAGATGGCATAGCAAGTATTATAATGCCTGAATGCCACAGTGCAAGTGTCATAAGTCCTGGCATGGTAAGGACATTGTGCCAATTCTGTTTCATAGGCATTTAAAAGAAGGGTGAGCTTCTTTTAAATAGCATTCATACTGTGTAGTTGTGTCCCTGTAGGAGTTTAATTCAAAAGTCAACATGTGAGTTAAATGCATGTATGACGTTGCATCATCTGCATTTACTACAATGACATAAAGTAGCTGCCTTTCTGACAGATCATAGCTTTAGGATAATCACCTAAATAATAACCTTTTCTTTAGGTATGGTGTAAGAAACAGTTTACTTATTGCCCCAATGCCTACTGCTTCAACTGCTCAGATCTTGGGGAATAATGAGTCCATTGAACCTTATACCAGCAACATCTACACTCGCAGAGTCTTGTCAGGAGAATTTCAGGTGAGAGGTCCACAACTACACCTACAGGGAAGTCTTGATGGTGGGAGTAAATACTCATTTATATTTAATGTGCCCCTTAGTTTGGGGGCAGAGCTTTGTCATATCTAATGTTATTTCTGCATGTAATGAGCATTTTTAAAATACCTGCTGAAGAAATGAATTATTGGGGGTTGAATATAAGAGTTGATATTAGCGTTCACATAATGTTTAGCCATTAAAATCATAGCGATACATGTAATACTACCACTCAGATGCTTAAATCAGAGTATTCAAGGTATATATAGAAATGCCTTCTCAGAAACTTGGTTATTAGGATTTCAGGAGGAGGTGGGGAGACCAGTAGATTTCTTAGAGATTCCTAGATAGTTGTTAGGTATAGCTAGGATTGAGAGCTCTTAATTTAAAAGATTTTTATTTGTGAATTTTCAAATATCCTGAAATAACTTTCTGTAAGGGTTAGGGAATATAATTTCTAATATTTTTACTTAAGGATTTGTCATATATGTAGAAAAAACAAAAAGAGGAGATCCATGTACTGGGTTGTTGGAAAAGTCACAACACATTTTTTGCATAGAAAATCAGAAAAACTATGTCGTGACTTTTCCAACAACGCAATTGATTTACCCAGCTTTGGCAGTGTTAGTTTTTTTTTTTTCTTTTCACTTTTGCAAATACTAATGCTATATATTTTTCTTAATTCAAAATTTTGTTGAAGTATATTAATAAATAACTGTTATGTATATTCAAGGTACATGTGTGATGATTTGATGGATGTATACATTTTATGATGATTACCACAATATGTTATGTTTCTAGAATAGCCCATATTAAAATTTTAAAGGAATATAGCTTTTGTGTTATAGGTGAGAACTCCCAGTTCTATGAAAAATAAAGTTTACCAAGTTATCTAATATTAAATAGCTCAGTGTTGTTGTTTGTTTCTTCCTTGAGTGGGAGAGAGACAGGCAGACAGACAGACAGCAGCCCCAACAGGGTCTTGGTGCTATGATTCACCTTAGTCCAAGCCAGCCCCAGATCATGTGTACATGTATGTGCCCATCCTGCTCAGGGAGGTATCTACATACAAACATGGAACCTTTCTGTGTGGGCTAGCATTGCAGAATGTTGCTGCCTCATTGCTGTCCGGACCCCATCAGTGATCTTATTTACTTTAAGCTCCAGTTGTGTAGGTCCTTTCATTGTTATTTATTTCAGCCTATCTTTTCTGCTTTTCCATTCAGATTGTAAATCCTCACTTACTGAAAGATCTTACTGAGCGGGGCTTGTGGAATGAAGAGATGAAAAACCAGATTATTGCATGCAATGGCTCTATCCAGGTACAGAATGAAAATGGAGTGTAGTCTTTAGGAGCTGAGTTGGACATTATGGTGCCTCTTCACTTATCCTAGACAATGGAAAGAATGGCCACTCATTGTGATTATATAAAATCTGCTTATGTAACTCCGTTTTGCTAAGATTATGTATATAACCCTTACTCTCATGTTTATACAATAATATAAAATAGTGGTTTCCAACTTTTCTGCACTTTAGAATCAGTCAAGAAGCTTTTAAATTCCTAAAGCCTAGGTTATACTCTGTACCAATTAAATAAGAATGTCTGGGTACTAGACCTTAGTATTTTAAGATTCTTTAAATGCTTTTGTTCCCTCATCATAAGGGAGATGCAGATCAAAACCACAATGAGATACCACCTAACCCCTGTCAGAATAGCGAAGATTAAACAATAAATGCTGATGGAGATGTGTTGAAAGGGGAACCCTCCTACACTGCTTATGGGAATGTAAATTGGTCTAGCCACCATAGAAAACAATATGGAGGTTTCTCAAATATCTACAAATAGAACTACCATATGACCCAGCAGTTCCACTCCTGGAATCTATCCAAAGGATAGGAGAATGCTCAGTTGGAAAAGTGCTTGCTCATCTATGTTTATTGCAGCATTATTCACAATTGCTAAGCCTTGGAACCAACCCAGATGTCCATGAACAGATGAATGGATTAGAAAAGTCTGGCACATATACTCTATGGAATACTACTCAGCCATAAAAAAACAATAAGATCCTGGCACTTGATAGAAAGTGGAAAAATAAGGAAGATTTACTACTGAGTGAAGCAAACCAGGCTATAAAAGGGAGACATTGTATATCTCCACTAACATACCAACTGTCCACACTCTATGGTAGAAACTGAGAAAATAGAGGACATAGAAACATTAAAAATGGTTATAGACTCTGGAGACAGTGTGGAAAGAGGGTGAGAGAAGGGTAAGAATGTAAGGAAAGAAATTGAGGAAAATGGAGAGTTAAGACATTTATGAGACACAGAAATGGGTTGTTATCTGTTGATAATGTGTTTTATATCCTCAACTGGACTGCTGTGAAGCATATTCATGCTGGGTAAATTCAACTAACAAGTAAAGTGGTGTATAGTGATTAAATGTATAAAATTTTAAAAAAGATTCTTTAAGTGATTCTATAGTGCATCACAGTTTGGGAACCACTGATATTAGAGAGTGAAACTTAATTAGAATGCATAGAAAATATTGAGGACTAATAGTACAAAAGATAGTATCACAAATCACGTTTAACAATGAATTATTTGTGGCTAAGAATCAAGAACTGGGCCAGCAGTTGGTGTAATGGCTATGTCGCTGGACTCCCATGTAGTTGACTGCGGTTCGAGTCCCGGACCTGGTGGCTTAAACTCACGTTGGGTGCATGTGCGTGTGTGCCCACGATCCTGAGAGGAGAATGGAGGAGAAGGGATTGTGTCGTGACTATCCTCCCAGGGGGTGATTTCTTGCTTTCTGTCTCTGTCTTTCTGGCGAGCGCACGCACCCCATAGCAAAAACCTCTCCTTCCCCCCAAAAAAAGAATCAAGAACCACTTATTTGTAGGTGGAGGTCTCTGTTTAAACATTGATCTGCTTGACAACATAAATATTTTCTTTATAACATTTCTGTATCTGGTGACAGAAACTACAGCATTAACAAGTCTGTGTGGTTTGAATACAAGTTAACCCTAGACCTAAGAAAACCTCATTTCTTTTTATTCCAAGTGGAGTTTGTATAATGTTAACCTTATTTGATTTTTTTTTTTTTTAAGTTTTAGTTTTTGTTTTAAGTCATGTATGCTTGGCAGAGAGAGAGGGGGAGATAGCTATATCACAAATCCCTTTTCTTCCATTCTTTTTTCAGGATTGTGGGCACATGGCCTTGGTGTAATTCTCAACCCATCAGGTCCAGGGTTCAAAACTGCGAAGCTGGCCATGTGGGATTTAGCTCCTTAACCTCCATGCCACATGCTGGCCCTGTTTTTTTTTTTTTTTTTTAAGTGTATTTACTTCCTGTGAGTGAGCAAGAGAGACAGAGACATCACCCTGACAAGATCTTGACACCATAGTCCACCCCCGGCCAGCCCTGGGGTTTGGGCATGAGTGTGCCTGGTGCCCTTGGGAAGGTCTCTGGATGCCAACCAGAATTTTGCATGTGGATCAGCCTTGTAGAGAAGTGCACTTTACCTCTGTGCCACCAGTTGGCCCCCTAGAGGGTTTGATCTCATTGCTTCCCTTCATCATGTCCTTGTGAGGTACAGCTCTGATTATTTGTGTTTTCTGAAAAACTCAAGGGTTATTTATTGCTACTTAGTTCTAAATTTTTCTGCCTTTCTTAAGTGCCTCTAGGACAATGAATGTTTTGGCCATAAACCAATTAAAGATGGATGCTTAAATTACTACCACCAGATTGATATATGGTTGACTAGATAGGGTTTTTTTGGACTTTATAAGAGGTGCACAGTCTTGGCAAACTTGACAAGGGCCATATCATATGATACTAAATAGTAAGTAGGGTCAGATCTGGCAGGAATCCAGACTCTTGTGTCATTATTCTGTTAATCATACTATTTACTTTAACTTGAACAGAATAAATAACTTGGTTTTTCTTCTTCAGAGCATACCAGAAATTCCTGATGACCTGAAGCAACTTTATAAGACTGTGTGGGAAATCTCCCAGAAAACTGTTCTCAAGATGGCAGCCGAGAGAGGTGCTTTCATTGATCAAAGTCAGTCTTTGAACATCCATATTGCTGAACCTAACTATGGCAAACTCACCAGTATGCACTTCTATGGCTGGAAGCAGGTTGGTAGGGGAAATCAAGGAAGACTTAATTGCTAGCTTGGGATATTTGGGAATTGCAACAGTTTTCTGTTCTAGCTACCTATTAAATATTACAACCCAAAAGCTCTTACTTCAAATCCAGCATGTTAAAACTAACCCATGGATTTTGTACAAGATCACACTCTTGCTTTAGATTTTTTTGTTTCAGTTAGGATTATTGCATTTCTAGGTTTGAAAATTTAGAGTTACTTATGATCCTCCACTCCTTTACTGTTCATGTAGTTAAATAAGTTGTGCTGGTTGTCTCTGTACCTTTTCTTTAATATTATCCATCCTATTTCATTGCCATTATTAACAGATCTCATTGCTTCTAGTGTCTCTGATGCAGGTTCTCTTGTCTACTGCTGCCATTCCTAAAATAAAACCTTGTACTTGTCAACTCACTAGTCAAAAACATCCAATGTTTGTCTGCTTTATCTGCAGTGTAAAAGCCAAATTATTTATGTAGTCACTGCCAGTTGTAAAGTTCTGTGACTCTAGATTATATTCTTATTCCCTGGCAGTATAATGCATATTTATATAGAATCATCTCTTATGTGCCAGGACTGAAGATACTGAAAAGAAAATGATGAGCTTTATCCTTAAAGTAGTCATGTTTTGTTGTTATATAGAGACACAGTCAAGCTGTCTAAATAGTTATTGTCTAAGGCAAACATGTTGTCTTGGGCAAATTTAGAAGTCATGTACATAAAAACAAAGAAAAATGAACAAAAACATTTGACATTTCCAAAGAGATAAATCTGTCCAAGGGTGAAAAAGAGCAGGATATCACTGTCCCAACTTTCTATGGAAAATGATCTTTTGATAAAGTGTACAGTAACATTGTTGAATGGGCTAATATACAGTGTGTTCATGCTAGAAAAATTCGCGTTATTTATTTATTTATTTATTTATTTATTTTGGAGAGGTTTTCGCTATAGGGCGTGTGCGCTCGCCAGACAGACAGAGAGACAGAAAGCGAGAAATCACCCCCCAGGGGGGATGATTTTGGAGAGGTTTTCGCTATAGGGCGTGTGCGCTCGCCAGACAGACAGAGAGAGACAGAAAGCGAGAAATCACCCCCCAGGGGGGATGGCCATGCCGCAATCCCTTCTCTTCCGTTCTCCTCTCGGGATCTCGGGCATGCACACGCATGCACCTGGCGTGAGTTTTAAGCCACCGCGTCCGGGACGTGAACCGCAGTCGACTACGTGGGAGTCCAGCAACACAGCCATTATGCTAACTGCTGGTTCCTGAAAAATTCGTTTTATATGCTGTAAAGGTGTAGAATGAGTGAAGTTATAAAAAAGAAAAGAAAGAAAAAAATCAGGAAGATTTTTTTCTCCTCTCTTCTTAGAGAAGATACAATTCCAGGTTTAGAAAAGAGGCTGACCTGGTTTATGGAAATATATTTTAAACTGGTATTGATGTTCTCACAAAGTTTCTCCTAATGGTTGTATTTAATTCTCTTGTAGGGTTTGAAGACTGGGATGTATTACTTAAGGACAAGACCAGCAGCTAATCCAATCCAGTTTACTCTAAATAAGGAAAAGTTGAAAGATAAGGAAAAGACATCAAAAGAGGAAGAAGAAAAGGAGAGGAATACAGCAGCCATGGTTTGCTCTTTGGAAAACAGAGATGAGTGTCTGATGTGTGGCTCCTGAGGGAAGGTTTAGAGAGACAGCATGTCTTCAGTAGACAACCTACTCCTTAAGCATTGATAGGTGTAGTGGGTTTGCTTCTGATGGTAAGGTTTTGCTGGACCTTATTGCAGCAAAAGGAATAATTGATTTAAAATATGACTTCCATATAGTATAATGATTTCTTTGAAAGAAAATGGGTATATTGGGAATCACAGTTGAAGTTTTAGTTATCTTGCAAACAGGAAGTGATTAAGGTTTTATCACTCATTGCTCCTTTCCTGATGACCTCAGTTTGGATAAGGAGACTTAATTTTGCTGCTTTGACTGGTGAATTCCTAGAAGCAAACCTGAGTAATAGTCCTCATAGAACTTTTATCTGCATAAGATCCTATAGGTCATTCTGAAATAAAAATAAACTTTTCTAAGTGATTGTGTGAGATTAATTTTATTTTCATATGAAGTCCAATTTAAAAGGAAAACATTTTTTCTGTTGAAAGTTTTGGGGACGAGTACTAAGATCAGTGAGATTCTGTATGGAATTCTGAATTTAATGGGCTTGTTTCTCTCTCTTTTTTAAACTATGGTAAAATATATATATGACATAAAATTTTACCGTTTTACATGCTTTTTTTTTATTGCCAGAGGATGCAAATACTCAGGTTGAGAGAAAGTACCCCCTGGGGCGTGGCCATACCTCATTCTTTTTTCTTACATTTCTCCATCCTGTCAGGATTTGAGGCATGTACAGGCATGGACTCAGTGTGTTTTTCATGTCACCAGGGCCAGAATCTGAACCATAGTTGGCCATGTGGGATCTGGTTTTCTGTGCATAACAATCACTGTGCTTTGGAGCTGGCCTATCATCATACACATTTTTTCAAAAAAATTATTTATTTAATTTTATTTATTATTATTAGTTTAAAATTTGCTATGGGCACATGCACTAACCAGAGAGAGGAAAAAAAGAGAAAGTGAAAAAGCAAACCACCAGGTTCAGGACTCAAACTGTGGTTGGCTTTGTGAGTCTAGCACCTCAAACACATGCCATCTGTTGGCCTCCCCCTTCTTACACATTTTTGAATACAATTCAGTGGCAGTAAGTACATTAACAATATTGTATCACTATCACCACTATCTATTTCCAGACTTTTATTATCCCAAACAGAAACTCTGGATCTGTAAAATAATAACTTATCTTTCTTTCCTCCCCTAAAGTCTGCTATGCTTTCCGTCTCTATGAATATTCCTATTCTGGGTACCTTGTAGAAATGAAGTACAGTATTTATCCTTCTGTGTCTAGCTTATTTCACTTAGCATAATGTTTTCAAGGTAGCATAACGTTTTTGTGTTGTATTTGTCAATGTAGTCTTTTTTTTTTTTTTGGAGAGATTTTTGCTATAAGTTGCGTGTGCTCGCCAGAAAGAGAGAAAAAAAGAGAGACAGAAAGCAAGAAATCACCCCCCAGGGGCATGGCCACACCGCAATCCCTTTTCCTCAGTTCTCCTCTCGGGATCAAGTCACCGGGTCCAGGACTCGAACTGCGGTCTACTTTAGTCTTTTTTAAAGGCCAAATAATATTACATTGTTAATATATACTACAATTTGTTAATCCATTCATTTGTTGGAGGGCATTTGGGTATCCTCATTTTGTTCTCTTTCTACCCCACTGCCCCACTGCCAGCCTTTCCAGCCCACTCAGGTCATGGGTATGCACATGTGGCAGTCATGTGTAAGTCAACCAAGGAATTAAGCTGTGATCTTCCATATATATCTGGTATTAGTGTATTACTGCTATGCCATCCTGGTGTCCCTAATGTCTTGACAGTTTAATTCTGTGTTTTTGGAGAGGTTTTTTTCCTTTTTTTGCTATAGGGCACGTGCGCTCGCCAGACAGACAGACAGAGACAGAGAGACAGAAAGCGAGAAATCACCCCCCAGGGTGTGGCCATGCCGCAGTCCCTTCTCCTCCATTCTCCTCTCAGGATCTTGGGCATGCATGCACACACACACAGCATGAGTTTTAAGCCACCGGGTCCGGGATGCGAACCGCAGTCGACTACATGGGAGTCCAGTGACATAGCCATTATGCGAACTGCTGGTCCCTTCATTCTGTGTCTTGATACAGGTCCCTGAGTTTATCCTAATTGGAATTTCTTGGACTTCCTGGATTTGTAGATTCATATCTTTGATTAAATTTAGGAAGTTTCTGGCCACTATTTTTTTAAATCTTCCTGCCTTTTACATTTCTCGTGTTATTCCCTAATGCATCTATCGGTCCATTTGGTAGTGTCCCTATAAGTCCCTTAGGCTCTGTTCACTTTTCTTCATTCTTTTCTCTCATTAAAATTTTGCTGGAAGGCACCTGCACTTGGGAGAGGGAGAAAACACCCCATAGTGAGGCATGGTCACAACACAATCCCTTCTCCATTTCTCTATCCTGTCAGGATTTGGGGCACACATATGGGCCTAGCAGGTTTCTCAAGATACCAGGGCTGGGATTCAAACTGCAGTCAGCCATGTGGGATCTAGCTCCCTTACCTACAAAGCCATGGGGTTAGCCTGCTCATTCTTTTTTTCTTTCTGTTCTTTAGACTCAAATTTCAGTTATCCTGTCTTCAAGTTTGCTGATTCTCTCCTCAAATCAGTTGAACATCTTTAGTGAATTTTTCATTTCATTGTTTTTCTTTTCAGCTCTAGAATTTGATTCTTTTTAATGATTTTTACCTCTCTTTTGATATTCTGATTTTTTAATAATTGTTTTTCTGATTTTCTTTACATATTTTTCCATGTTTTCCTTTAACTGTAAGTATATTTAAGACAGTTTCTCTAATGTCTTTATCTAGTTAGTCCAGTGTCTTGGCTTCCTCTGGGATAACTATGTCACATTATCATGTTCCTTTGAATAGAACATGTCTTTCTGTTTCTTTGTATGACTGTTGAAAACTATAGTTTTCAATTTTATACTTTTCCAGACATTTTGCAGAGACGGTTCTTTGTTGTATGTGAAAAGGTCTGAAGTCTCTGTTCCCTTAGCACATGTTCAGATCATGTTTTGACAGAGATTTCCTTCCATTTCTGGAGCTCTCCTTGACTTTGCAGATTGGCTCTGTGCTAGGCATTTCATTTATACTTAGGCTTGATGGGAGCCTAGGAATCTGTGATGATTAATTTTATTTGTCTCCTGGTTAGGCCAAGGTACTCAGATATTTGGTCAAACACCAGTTTCAGTGTCTCTGTAAAGGTATTTTTTTTTTTGGAGAGGTTTTTGCTGTAGGGAGCGTGCACTCACCAGAAAGACAGAGAGATAGAAAGCGAGAAGTCACCCCTCGGGGGGATGGCCATGCCACAATCCCTTCTTCTCCATTCTCCTCTCGGGATCTTGGGCATGCACGCACATGCACCTGGTGTGAGTTTAAGCTACTGGGTCCGGGACTTGAACCACGGTCGGCTACATGGAAGTTCATGACATAGCCATTACACTGACTGTCAAGGTATTTTAAGAATAACATTCAATTGGTAGATTTTTTTTTTTAGAGAGATTTTTGCTATAGTATGCACATGCTTGCCAGAGAGACCAACAGAGACAGAGAGGCAGAAAGTAAGAAATCATCCCCCAACGAGGATAGCCATGCTGCAATCCCTTTTCCTCCATTCTCCTCTTGGGATTTTGGGCATGCATACACATGTGTCTGGCATGAATTTTAAGCCTCCAGGTCCAGGATTCCAACCATAGTCAACTATGTGGGAGTTAAGTGACATAACCATTATGCCTTCTGCTGGTCCAAGATTGGTAGATTTTTTTTAGTCAAGTGGATTATCCTTTATAATATGGATGACCATAGCTAACCAATTGAAGGCCTTAAGAGAGAAAGGTCCTCTGAGAGATCCTTTGAGATGAGACAGAAGCAAAGCGAGTAATCACCACCCAGAGGGGATGGCCATACTGCAGTCTCTTCTCCATTCTCTTCTCAGGATCTTTGGCACACACACAGACATGCACACACACACACACACACACACACACACACACACACACGCACTATGAGTTGAAAGCTCCCAGGTCTGGGACTCGAACCATGGTCGATTATGTGGGAGTACAGTGACATAACCATTATGTTGTCTGCTGGTCTTGAGAAAAAGGGACTTCTGTCTTAGACTTTGTATTCCAGGTGCAGCATCAGTCCTTTTCCAGATCTCTAGCCTCTGGTTATCCATGTTAATTTCAGACTTGACAGCTTCCACAATCACATAAACCAATGATTTAAAATAATTATACATACACACATTGTTTTGGTTCCATTTCTCTAGAGAACCCTGACGAATAAAGATTTTGGTGCCAAGAGTGAGCCTAGAGGAACAGACATTTTTTTCCCTGTATGGTGCACGTGTTTGCCGGAGAGACAGACAGAAAGCGAGAAATCACCCCCCAGGGAAGATGGCCATGCCACAATCCCTTCTCTATTCTTCTCTTGGAATTTTGGGAACACATGCACACTCACCCGGCATGAGCTTCAAGCCTCTGGGGCTGAGACTCGAGCTGTCGTTGGCCATGTGGTAGCCCAGCAACGTAACCATTACACCATCTGCTGGTCCCGAGGGACAGACTCTTAAGAGTTTTCTGAATTGGTTCTGGGGTTTCTGGAATTGGTTCTCTGATTATATGTAAGGCAATAGTGACTATTTTAACGTAGTAAAAAAACAGCCCAGTTGTGGCGGTGTAAGTGAAAGGGGGCCACATGGTAGGCCCAGGTGTGGTTCCCAGGCCAACCTAAACAGACTGTGTGTGATGGCTCATATCTATGGTCCTAGCTAACTGAGAGGCTAGGTAGGAGCGAGACCATATCAAAAATACTTACCTCACTTCCACTCCTGTGCACATTCTCATTTAAAATAAAAGGAAGAGGGCCGGATAGTGGTATACTGATAAAATACAACCCTTTGTGAGGCTGACCTATATGGTAGGGTTCTTGGTTCATATCCAGAAACCTCCCTGAACATGCTGAGTATGTGTAAGCCCTTGACCCAGGACTGACAGAAGCTGGGGTGGATCACAACATCAATTCCCCATTGAGGATGCTGTCTCTCTGTCTTTCTTGCTCATGGGAGAAATAAGTATACTTAAAAACATAGTTTGTCATAGGATGTATGTGCTCTCCTGAGACAGAGAAAGTGAGAAAGCACCCCTGTGAGGGATGGTTACCCTAATCCCTTCTCCATTTCTCCCTCCTTTTGGGGTTTTGGGCACACATGGTGCATTTTTCTAGCCACCAAGTCTAAGACTCAAACCACACAGCCCGCCATATGGGATCCAGCCACCTTAATCACGATGCCACCAGCTTGCCCTAAATAGATAAAAACAGTAAACACAGCACTAATGGTCCATGATGTGATGTAGCAATAGAGATATGCAAACTCTCACTATAAACTCCTTTTAAAGTTTATTTCTTCTATATGAGAGAGGCAAATACCCCAACAGGGACTTCAGGCCCCTAAAGGTGAAGTATAAAATATGACCCACTCCAAAACAACTACATGATTTTTCCAGTTGGTGTGTGGGAAAGGATAGTAATAGTGGGAGATAATGATGCAAGGAATGTTGGGTTGGATCAGGCTAAATTATTTGACACAGTCCTAAAAGCAGAGATTCTTGATTTAATATCACAGCTTAGGGAATTAGAAAGTGGGCCAGCCCCTAGTGCAGTGGTTAAGCAGTATGCATTAGGAACTAGATCTTACATGGCTAACTGTGGTTTGAATCCCAGCCTGGTGACGTGAAAAACACTGTGTGTGTGTGTCCAAAATTCTGATAGGATGTAGTAGAAATGCAGGAAAAGGAACTGTGGCATGACTGTGTTCCATTTGGGGGGATGCTTTCTTTCTCTGGTGAACACACATGCTCTCTGGCAATTAAAAAACAGTGAAAACTAAAGTTCTCTGGTTGGTCAATTGGTTGGTTGGTTGAAATGGATCAAAAAGTGAACTATAGTAAATGAAGTTGGAATGCCAGATTTGCTTTGGTATACTTATAGAAGAATAGATCCAAAGGTTTAGGGATATTGAAATGTTAAGGACGAATTTACCATTTGAGACTTGCTTACCCACACTGCAAGATTCAGAATACACAGTTTTCACAACTGAGAAATTATGAGAGGAGCCTAGCATTTTTAAAAAAATTTAAAGAATGATTTAATTTTATTATTATTATTTTTAAATTTGCTATAGGGCATGTGTACTCACTAGAGAGAGACAGAGAGAGAGAGGAAAAGTGAGAAAGCAAACCTCCAGGTCCAGGACTCAAACCATGGTCGACCATGTGGGAGTTTAGCACCTTAACCACCACACCACCTGCTGACCCTAGCCCCAGGATTCTGAAGACCACTGTGCTCTTACCTAACTCTGAAATTAAAGTGGGAACTGTTCTGCTGAATTGGGGAAACTTAATTTTATGGGGCAATTAGATCCTGGGATGGAAGTTGGGAGCACTTAATTGCCAAAGTTAAGGTGGGCATGGTTCCATAATAGACAGTAGAGTCAAAGCAGCAATCAGAATCATGTGACTTACAGAGACCTAAAGGTTGGCCAGCTGATAATGGAGTTCCTAGAAGTGAAATATTGACATATGGGAAGTCTTAATTGGTCTGTATAAAAATTTTAGATTGAATCAACAAGAGTGTAGAGTCAGGAACAGTCATGGTACCTTAATCAGTCTCTAGATTAGAGCCAATTTATAGAATGAGAACTGTTTGAATGAAGGGGAGACCAAGCCCTTTTGAGGAAGGACCCCAATGCACAGCAAAGATATATATCGTTAAATTTTTCTCTCAGCCTTCCACAAAAGGATTATGGCCTTTACCAAGATAAGTATAATTTGAGAAAAGGAAATAGTTAAACCCTTTGGGAATTATTGAACACAGGCTCTGAACTGACACTAATTCCAGAGAACCCAAGATGTCACTGGTCTGAGAAGAAGCCACGGGCCTTCAGGACAAAGTTCCACATGGCTACTGTGAACTAGATTTTTAAGGGAATGAAGATTTTCTACTAATAATTCAGCCTCCAACAAACGAGCTAGCGGCAGAAGA